>NC_045629.1:71695962-72006109 GCF_009829155.1 Mustela erminea
CAGCAATCATTTATTTTCCTCATGAACCTCCAACTTGGACAGGGCTTAGTGGGGTCAACTTGCCTCTGCTCCATGTGGCATAAGCTGAGGTGACTTTTCTAAGGCTCCATTTTCTAAGGATCCATTTTCATTATGCTGACTCACACAACTGGCAGGTTGGTCCTAGATATTGACTGAGAGCTCAGCTGAAGCTGTCAACTAGGGGTCTTGAATCCTCTCACTATGGGCCTTTCCTTGGGCTGTTTGAACTTCCTTACAACCTAGGGCTGGGTTCCAAGAGAATAAGAAGTACAAGAAGTTCTGGCCAATATAAGAGGCATCCACCACAGATGTTTGTCCTTGTAGAGCTTAGAGAATGAACGGACTGACTAGAGAGGAAGAGGGTTCTGACTCCTATAACCCAATCAGACCCATTGAAACACAAGGAAATTTTTGCTAGGGTTTCTAGAACGGAGAAGAATACTCTCTACTGTGGGACTTGATAGTGTGAGGATGTGAGGCTTACAGCAGCTTCAGATATTTTATCAGCATTAGGAGAAATAACTAAGAAATAAAGCCTCCCCTCCCCCCAGGAATCAGAGACAAAGATGATCCTACTAGTATATTCAACTGAATCAAACTATACCCGAAGCTGACCACTCTTGGGCTTTACTTACATGTCCCAACAAATTCCCTATTATTTACAAGACACTGAGTTGGGGCTTGATAATGATATGTAAATTCTGTCTTGGAAATTGTCTTCTATCTGGTCCCTCCGTTTCCAGTTACTCTTGTAACGCCTGATTCAGATCTGGGTAAATTTCCTCCCAGACTTCTCCAGTTGCCTCCCCTTTAGTGAGCTTATCCCAGTGACTCCTACAGCCAGTGCATTTCTTATACTCTCCATTCAGCACCTTCCCTAACCAATACCCACATCTTTTCTGACCTGTTCACATCTTTTTATTAATTCCCTATTTCCCACTCTATTAAGGATAAGTGTCTTACTCTTACCTTCTAAGCCTTCCATTCTACCTTCTCAGCTTAAATCCCATGTACCTTATAATTCATCTAAATTGTATAACTCATTCTCTGAAAAAAAAATGCTCTTCTTCCTTATTTCTTGATTTTGTTCTTATCATTTCTTCTGTAATATAGATAGCCACCAATTCTTTGATACTCCTTCCATTAAGAGAGGAAGTCTGCCTTGAACATGGACCAGCCTTGGTTACTTGAATGACCAATAAAATGCACCAGAAATGCATTTCTGGGAAATAAATGTTTGGTATTTTCAAGGCAAGACGATAAGGAACCTTGCAGCTTGTGTGTGGGCTCCTTAGATATATGCTCTCAGAGTCCTTTTCCTTAGAATGCTGTCTCTCAAATCCCAGCCACCATGCTGTCAGGAAGCATCAGCCAAACTTGCAGAGTAGATGCAAGTAGAAATATATGCCCAGCTGGCCTTCCACTGTTCCAGCCATCCCTGCCGAGATACCAGATGTGTGAGTGAAGCCATATTGGACCTGCTAGACTAGCCCATTCATAAGCTCATACCACCAAGTGACCTCAGTTGGTGCTGCTTGGAGCAAAAGTGTACAGCTAAGGTCTCTTAAATTCCAGATGGATCCAATAGGTATATCAAATGGCTACATTTCAAGCCAGTAAGTTTTGGAGGTAATATGAACATAGCAATACAGCCAGAGTATAGCCAAGGTCACCAAAGAAATAACCATGAGAAAAATCCCTCCTGAGAGTTGAAAAAGTTTATGAACAAGAAGTTTTCATTGAAACTAAGTGATACTAGAGAGTTTTAAGGAATATTTGAAGCATGTGATCTCCTTATTTAGCTTGTGATCAATGAATGTATGAAGCTGGCAAAAGAACATCATTGTAATAGAACATTATATGAAAGGCAATAAAATGAGGAAACAGTGTTACTGTGTTAGAAGTCCAGGAATGACTGTGAATGATAATGCCGTGAAAAGAGAAACCATCTGCCTACAAAGGATCCCACACCTAACAGCTTGTTTCACAAAATGTAAAAGACAATCAGTATAGTTTATTCTCTGTGATAAATATTTTTAAATTACTTTTCATAAAAAAGATGATTTTTCTCTCTCAGATGCTCCTAAAAAAGAATGAAAAGGCTATTATCTGTTCTTCTAAGTTTTTCTCTTTAACCAAACTCTTCCTGCTGCTTATAATTTGCAATTGATTACAGTTTTACACCTCAAAATAGAGGATAATGGTATGATATTTGAAAGGGGCCTAGGTTGCCTTATCTATTTCCCTTACCATTATAAATGATCAACCAAAAGAAGAAAAAGAAGAAGGAGGAAGAAGAAGAGGAGGAAAAGGAAGGTCATTCAAAGTGGAAATACTTGCTTACAAATAGTACTGCATAATTTTCTGCAGTTTTTCAAACTCTTGTTGAGAAAATAAACCTTGAATGACTTGAGCTTAAACTTTGAACGACTTGATCATTCCCCACCATTTTCAGTGCAACACTGCAGAAGTAAAACATGGAAGGCACAAAAGCAATTTCTAGCATAAAGACTGAGTACTAAACAAAAACTCTAAACATGCTTTGAATACTATTGTAGAAATAAGCTACCATAATCTAAAAACATACACACACATACCTATATACATACATACCCATCTCAATATTTATCATTGTTGAAATCTTTTCTTCAATTGATCTAAAAGTCTGCATTCATTCATTCATTCATTCTTACACATATTCATTAAACAAATGTTGATTGTGTACTCACACCAAACCCTGTACTAGATGCTGAGAACACCATGATGAATAAGATGGACATTTACCCAATTCTAGATCTTCAAATCTGAGGGGTAGACCTAAATTAAACCTAAATTAGACCTAAATAATTAAGCAAATTTTGGTCATAATTTTTGTCTTTTTTGGGTGTGATTTATAAGAAAAAAAAATTTCACCCAAACTATTTATACATTATATATAGATAGATAGATCTATAGAGAGAGAGAGAGAGAGCATCCAATATAGCATAGGGTATTAAAAGAAGAGCACCAGAACCCAGAACTAGATGATCAAAGAAGGCTTCTTCCTTGGGCAGAACTACAGATTTCTCTTTGTACCATGTAGTCTGGCTTCCTAACAGCAATTCCAGTTCATTTCTTCTTTTTCCCTTCTGCCTTCACTGAGAGGCTACAAAGGGTACATCTTCAGTCTGGGCCTCCCATGAAGCTAGGGATGGTTATAAGACTCAATTCTAGCCAAAAAGACATTAAGGGTCCTTTGCTAAAGTCCTATGATAAATATTTTCTCTACTTTTTTAAAAGTAAGTAGGCACCAGAGGGGAGATCTCCCTCTACTTTGGCCTTCCCTTGTTTGATTACTTTGAATTCAGTTGCTGCAGGAGATCACCATTTTGCAGCTATGAACAAAAATGAAGGAGAATTACATCAGTGGTGGCCTAAAGCCCCGATATTCTTGAACCACTGAGCCAACCATGGACATCTTGCCATGTACAATTATGTCTTAGTTTTTCTAGATTGGTGTTACTTAGAGCTGAAAACATTCCTAGCTTCCAGCTTTCTAGAAAAAAAAGTGATAGTAAACTAACTGATCCTCCTGAATTATGAAAATATCTACCATATGCTTTAAGCAAAGCCAGCATCTTATTATACCTGCCATACAGCATGTACTTCTCCGTATTGTATATTGTCATTTTCTGAGTTCCTTTAATAAGCTACTGTCCTCCAGGGCAGGAATCAGGGCATAGTATTCTTGGTAACTCCAGGCCCTCATGGACTGCCAGGCTATACTCTACTGTAAGTTAGTAACCGCACAGTAAATAACTAAATTAAATGAAGGTAGTAGAGATGGCACCACTGTTAGTAGTAGTCGTAGATGCGGTGCTGGGGCAGCCGCAAAGAGATTTTGGTGGAAGTGTTCCTGGCAGTGGGGGTAGTGATTCTTTTGGCAGCGGGGGGAGGGGTGGGCTGTCAGAGGATGGGTTAGGTAATGGTGGTGACGGCCGTGCTAGCAATTTTGGTAATACAGGTGGTAGTACTGTAGAGCACGGATCGGAAGGAGGGGTGCTAAGTTATCAGGTAGTGATATCATCTTGATAATGAGGGAAAACTTGGTGATAACCCTGATTTTCAGTCTATGCCACAGTTTGGGGGAGGAAACGGTAGACTTTCGTTCTCCAACAGAGGGCATAGACCTGATGAATTAGACAGCAGAGGCCATTAAAAGAAATTTTGTCAACCTCAGGAAAGATGGTCTCTGGAGAGTCCTTCTAGCTGGTTGCCCAAATGCTTCTTTTTGCCCCAGGACTTATGTTTTTTAAGGAATTGAGCAACAAATATAAAAGAGAGGTAAACAGTCACACCCAAAGTGACTTCCAGCTCCTCATTGTCTCATGCAAAGAAAAGAAATTCAAGGAAGAGGGTTCCTTCCAAAGAAAACATCCTGGCACCCAGGCAGCCTGCTCCTAGATCTCCAGTAGCCAGCAAGCTGACTCACTTTTGTGAGGCTCCCTGGAGCCAGTGAATTCTAATGAGGACATTCCAGGCAGTCAAGTTACTGGGGCCTGAAGGGGTGGGGAAGTGGAGGCTGCCCACACAGGTCACTTTCTAGAAAGCAGGTTCTGAGAATGGCTCTCTGTGCTCTGAGAATGAGATCTCCCTCTTCCAACAGGATATATTCTGCCCATAATATACATAGGCTGAGGGAATTAAAATGCCCTGGGTTTAGTTGGAAGCTTATTGTACTTTTAAGTTCAGAAAAATTAGGTAGTCATCAAGCTTATTTACTCTGCACTGTATTTAAACCACCTCCCTCCCGCCTTTGTTCTGTAAATAACTATTCCCAAATCCAGACTTCCTATCGAACAACAAACCAAGGATTCCGTTAATAATTATAAACCCGAACAATTTAGCACACACCCACATACAAAGGAACCAGATATCACTTGCCTGAAATATTACAATCACACAAAAAAGCAAATTGGGCTATGTGAACACAACAGGCATGTCAGGAGCCCTTGGAGAAGGGGTAGGAGAGGGAGGATTTTTGGTTTTTGAATGAAACCTCACCTATGTAGTCCCAGTTGATTCTTTCCCACACAAGTTCAAGCCTATATATCACTGAGGTATTAGATCCGTTCACTTCCTTGTGCTTTGCTCCAAGAATTAGTGAGTCATGTTTTGAGCACAAATTCTTAACATAGGTGCTACCGGGGAACAAAGTAAAACAAAAAGCCTCATTCTCTTATTCATCCTTTGAAAGGAAACTCATGGCGGAAACATTTGTATAACATTCCATTTATATAACAGGAGAGCTAATCAGCTGAAGGAAAGAACGTGCAGCTGAGGAAAGGGGAACCTGTGCGGTTTCTTTTCACAGGGCTGCACCCCTCCCAGCCTAATCAGTTCCTAATGCCCTATCACAGGTCCCAGGCCGGCAAGGAAATGTGAGGGCCATCACGGGAGGCAGTGAGGTAGAGGGGAAGACAGCAAGAGAGCCAGCCGAAGTCATTCAGCAGGGAGTAGGAAATGGCTCTGCAGAAAGTTTGCAAAGCATGCACTCCCGAGTTGGGCAGCCTGGGGTCAAATCGTGCCCACTCTTGCGTGGAGCCCCTTACTTGGCTCCTCACTGCCAAGACTATGTGGCCTGGGGCAGGGTGCTGAATGTCTCTGTGAAAAGGGGTTTAAAAACCTACCTTCTGTGCAATTTATATGAAACTGTGTCTGGTACAGAAACCAAATTCAGTAAAGCCCCTGAGGTCCCGTTCGGGCTTCTCCTCTTGGATCGTCATTGTGCTTCTAGTTTCAAACTCCTCACCTTTCTCTGGATCTCATCTATTCAGCTTTGATGGAAAAAATACAGGAATGTTCTGAAATGGGAAGTCACTGGGCACCAGCCATCGTTCAGTCATGAATCCTCAGTATTAAGGAGGCGTCACTTGCTTTGTGGTCATATAAGAGAAAGGAATACAAATGAAGGTCCTTTGAACTTCTTATAGTCTTGGAAGTATCTTGGAAATGTTGAAAAAGACCTTTAATTACCGTCTTCAAGTCACTTTATCAATGCCTAATTTTTCTTGACCCTTTTCAAAGCAGATGATACATTAGACAAGACTCTGGATGCAGGCAGGTTTTTTTGTTTGTTTGTTTGTTTGTTTGTTTTAAGATTTATTTATTTATTTTAGACAGAATGGGAGGAGGGGCAGAATCTTCAAGCAGACTCCCTGCTAAGTGCAGAGCCCCATGCGGGGCTCAATCTCATGACCCTGAGATCATGACCTCAGCCAAAACCAAGAGTTGGATGCTTGACCCACTGGGCCACCCAAGCGGCTGCACAGGTGGGGTTTTAATTGCAGATGTTCCACTATGTTCCCTGGGCAACTCACTCTTTCCCTTCAGCAGGCTTGCCACCATTAATGTCAATCTGTTAGTCCTTGCTCTTTTCAAAGAACCAGCGTTTGCGCCTCTTTATCTTTTCTACTGTACTGTTTTCCCACATCATGAATTTCTCTTGCTGTCTTCCCCTCCACCTCACTGCCTCCTGTGATGGCCCTCACATTTCCTTGCTGGCCTGGGACCTGTGATAGGGCATTAGGAACTGATTAGGCTGGGGGGGTGCAGCCCTGGATGTGTCAGGACACGTGTTCTCCCTCATGATTTATTTACTTTATGGTTCTTCTTCTAGATTCTTCATTGATATCATTCATTTATTTCCAATAGTAAAATAATTAGCAGTTTAGGTTATCTGTATTTCTCTAACTGTAGATTAACATCCAATAGGTTTTGAAAGAAGGAATTTTCTTTTTATGATCCCTAGATAGGATTTAATTTTTATTTTTATTTATTCTTTGCTCCCATGCTTATCCTGGAGAGGATTCTATACTTTCCTAGTGGTAAAACTTAAAAAAAAAAAATTGATTTGCTTTGTTATTCTCTTTGTTGTGCATATGAATTTTTGATCCTTGATTCCTAGGTTTACTAAATTATGGTCAGAGAATGGAAACTTTGAAAATCTCTATTGAGGGAAATTTTTAAAAACAGGTTAGTTTTTTTTTTTTAATTGATACTTTGATGTAAGAGAACGATTAATAACCTCTACTATTTGTGGGATCCTTTCATATATTAAACCAAACCCATGTGAATCATTCAAATTGTTTCTATATTTCTGGAATTTTTGTCAAATTTTGTCAAATTCTTGTTAAATTTTTCTGTCACATCATAAAATAAGCAGCTTATCTGCTTATATTTCCAGGACTTTTTTTTCTGTTTGAGACAAAAAGGTGTATGACATCTTTGATTTCTCACCTCACTATTTCACAATAAGGCTCTGCTTTAATGCTTTGGACTTTGAATTCATCTTTACCTGACTGACCCTGTCTCGGAGCCTCACTTTACTTATCTGTAAAATAGGACTAATGATGCCTACCTTGCAGCCTTGTTGTAAAAATATAAAATGAGAGAAACACTGTGAAGGACCTGGGAGGGTGGTTAACATAAAGCACACATTGACCCATTTTAACTCTCTTCCTTCTCCCCCTGTAAGTTCTCTGTCTCACAGTTGGAAGAAGAAAATCTTAGAAATGGAAAAAGGTCACTTGATTTCCACTTAAGAACCTTTTAGAGACCAGGTCATTAGGATTCTTCTTTGCCAGTAACCCCTGGGCTATGGGTTTGAAAGAAGAGTATAATATCATTCTAGACAGAAGGATGGAAAACTGGTGTTCTGAGCCAGCACGGAAGGGATTCTGTGAAATAATATGGTCATTGTTCTCCACAGTCTTGTTCTAATAGGTCATGGATGCACTGGTGTATCTGGGGTAGCTATGGATCCTGGGATTTCCCCTTTACCACAAAAGAGATGACGTAGATGTGAAATTCCAGGCCGCTTGCCAATCTTTTGCAATCCATGCTTCCTTTCTTCTCTCCACTGATTTCTTCAGATTCTACCTCCACAGCCCACCTGGCTTAGAGCATCGATGCTTTTCCAAGCCCCTCCCCACCCCTTAAACTTCCCAGCAACTCTGACTGTACCCAGGAAAGTGGACTCACTGTTCTGGAAAATGAACTAAAACCATACACAATGCTTATCAATATCCAAGAAATTCCTTTGAATTGCTTACCCAACACATGAACCTCAGAGTTTTAAATGATACACTCTTGCTCATTAAATATACACTGGGCTGCTTGTTCTCTCTCCTTTTCTTCTCCCGTAAGTGTCTGACAAAATGTTTTCTTTCCCCTGCAACTTTAAATACCTCTACACAGTGACGTCTTTTGAGAAAGAATACATTGCTTAGTACAATAGGCATAACATTTGTTAAATAGTTCAGTCTGCACCTGTGTATAGCACCACCCTGCATTTTCACAAAAAGCCTGAGAGAAGATGATCCTGGGCACTTTTCTGAAAATGAAATGGAAGCTCAGAAGATTAACCTACCACAGAGTTCTCACCTGGAAGGTCTAGGAGTCTAACTCTTTTCTGTTAGGTTTAAAACCATGTTTTCTTTTTTTCCATGCCACCCTCCCATGACGCTCCCTTGAATGTTAGGAGGGCCACAAAGTGAATGTGGTGTGTTTTGCCTGAGTTTCCTCTAGTTTAAGTTGGTCAAGGAGTCACATCTCCAGCAGTATGAGACTGGAGGGGATCCCCTCTAACCCCTTTAAGAAAGCTGCTGATGGATTTGGGAAATTTGGGAAATTTGATGAAGGGAAATCACTAGAATGGAGTTGGGAGGTTCGGTGGGAGGGCAAGGGAGCTCTCAAGCCCAACCACTCTTGGCCAACTGCAAACCCAGCAGGAAGAGATGGATCTTGCTTGTGGAGACTACTGTGCTATCCCAGCATGAGGGAAATGCCTTAACTCCTCACCTGGCAACATCCCAGCCCATGAGGGACAGTCACACCTCAGCCAATGAGAAGCCATTATGCTTCCAACTCCCAGTTGACTCCAATGGACCCTCTGTTTATAATGGCTCCCAATTCTTTCCTTTTTCTCTATGAAAGAACATTCTTCTCCTTTGTTCAGGGGATCCAAGTATGATTCTGACACAGCTTTCTTCTTCTGGACTGCAAATCTCTGCTATTCCCAGACAAACTCATCTTTTGCTTATGAAACAACTGGCAATTTTTTGTTTGTTTCTTTGTTTTGCTTGTTTTTTGTTTTTTTTTATGTTTTTTTTTTTTTGAGGTTAATAGTCCCAAATGCTCATCTGGCCCAGAAGGACATTTTGTGCTATTTTGTTTGGTGTAAGGATTGACAGTCGTCGGAGGTAGGGTGCTATGTTTCAGTTTCCTATTTTGTAGCAAACTGGTAGGAAGAAATGGGGTAGGAAGTCTCCAAAGATAGCGCTATGTTTTCCTTCCCATCCTATATGCACACTTCACTCACCCATCAAAATATATAATCCATGTCCTGTTCACTTAAACCTGGGTGGCTTAGAGTAGAAATAGTGCTGAACCAGTTCCAGGCCTAATCTTAAAGAAGACAGGCAGCTTCTCCTTTCACTCTTGAAGCCAGCAACCACATAAAAAAATTAGATTATGTTGAGACTACCATGCTTTGAGAAAACCCAAACTATCTACATGGAGAGCTGCACAGAAGAGAGGAAGGCCCTGTACATATGAATGAAGATTTCTCAGATTTTCCAGTCCAGCCTGGGCACCAGCTGAATACAGCCAAATGAGTGACCTTGCTGATAGCATGTAGGGCAGAAGAACTAACCAGCTGATCCCAGGCAATCTGCAGAATCTTAAGGAGTATGAAATCACTTCTGTTTAATTTATTCAGTTTGGGGATGTTTTATTATCCAACAATGGACAGTCAGATGGATGTTTACTTCAAGAACAAAGGGAAAACTTCCAGTCTCCCATAATAATTCATGAACGGCCAGGTTTTTGCAACTTGTATGAGAATCACCTGGAAACCTCCCTTTACTAGAGATGCTCAGACCTAATATAGATTTCATGTTGTAAATATCAGGTGTGTATATCTCCATGTTTTTCCATTCCCCAAATATCCGTAATGTGCAGTCACTGTAATAAACCACAAAATCAAAGATTCATTTACTTTCAGAAGTTCTTTCAAAATACAAATTCCTTCTGGGAGTGTTAGATCAATCAGATGGTCTCAGGATTATATTCCTAACTAGATTGTTTTCCTAAATCCTGGCTAGGATTAGCAAATGTTGAGTATAGTGGAACTAAAGATGGAACATACACACAACCCAGCAAGAAGCTGTTGATTGAGGTCTCCAAAACTGTCATCTGAGCAGTTTAGGGCCTGCTTGAGTCTGTTGTGGGTGCCCAGAAACCAGAAGACAGGCACAGAGAAAGCAGCAGAAAATTCACAATACTGAGTACCCCTATTCTGAGGCAATGTCCTTAAAAATCACCTCAGGGGTTACCTTTGGAACTTGTTATTTAGGAGCCTGAGAGATGATTATGGATGTTACTACAAGGGACAGATATTAACACCTGTGTTCATGCCTAATCGCCCAAGAGGCCAGAATATAGACTTTCCTGATTACTTTTATCTTAATTATATAAATAAAATGTGTCTAAAAAGTCAGTCCCTCAAGACTCAAGGTTCAATACCGAAAGCAGAGCTGAAGGGAGAAGGTCAGTGAGGTGAGGGGGATAAATAATAGGGGAAGCCCCTGAGTCTTTCTTCTTTCTTTCTCTGTCACTTCATGTTTCCCCCAAACCACCCCATCATCTCCCCACAAAGTATCCCAGGCTGATGGCTTCTCCCTGAGGAATTGTGAGTCAGCTTCTCTGAATGTTTTTCATTTTCACTCTTCTTTGGTCCCACTCATTCTGTACCAAGACACACCTGGGGGTTTCATGCCCCTGAAAGAAAGGAAGTGAAAGGGCATGCATTTCCTACAAAGCTCAGCCTTCCTTTCTTGCTGTGAAGAGAAAATAAATCTATAATTCCTGAAACTTCTTTACTTCCTGTGTTGCTGAGTCAGTAAGAAGAGATGTCACATGAGCTCAGCACCTACTACATACTAATTGACTTACCTATATTGTCATACTGAATCCTCGTGTCCTGTAAGTCTTCTTTCTTGAGATAGATTTTATGATCTAATTTTACAGGTTAAGACACTGAGGCAAAGAATTCTGAATAACTTAGGAAGTAATGGAGATAGGTTTGGAGCCCTACTTAGACTGACCTAAATCCTATTTTTCTAGTCTACAAAGTACACCTACAAAAAAAAATTTTACAAAATGCTTCCATATATATATATAAAATATCTTTTTAATCCATTATTTCAAGATGTGGAATGAAGATTTTTCATCAGATCATTTTTGGCACCATACAATCCAACCCAATGACCTGCTCTTCCAAGTGTGGTTCATGGTCTAGCAGCATCAGCCTCACTTGGGAGTAGGTATTATTCAAGAGTGGTTCTTTGATGGGCCTCATGACATGACCTTGGAGCTGTTAGAAATGCAGCATCTCAGCTGGCCCCCCACCCCCAATCTACTGAATTAGTATCTGCATTTTAACATGATCCACAGGTAACTTAGTATGCACATTAAAGTTTGAGAAGCACTGACCTGAATTAAAGTGTTCTAATTATTTGAACTTGGTATGTATATAGAGAATCTATATTGTATATTAGAACCTCAATTCTAAACATAATGCTATGCAAATACTTGAATTCCTAGAACCATCAAATCTCACAACAGGAGGACCTTGCAACCCACCAAGGCCAAATAGGTCATCTCAGGCATCCCAGTAAATTAGTGGCTGAGTCAAACCTAAAGTAACTCCTTACCATATGCCCAGTTCCTGTCATTTAGTCAACTGTCACATATGAAGCTCATGTCTGTGTCAGCGATCTTGCTATGTGCTGAGAAGTCAGAGACAGTAAGAACAATCTGTGTCCTCAAAGAACTCATGGTCCATTGGGTGAGACAGATAGACACGTGGATGGGTATCAAACAATATGGCAGTAGAGTAACCAGAAAAGTACAAAGTCTTATAAGACCACCATGCAGAGACACTTGGGGCCCTCCAGAATGCCTGGAGGAAGTGCCACCTTTCCAAACTTATGGACTATACTACTTCATGAGTAATTAACTTACCATTCTATCCCCTTCACCATTCCCCCTGGAATAGGGCCTTTATGCCCTCAAATCTTAATGCTTTCCTTCAAGATTTTTCCTTTCTGCCCTCCGTACTCCACAAATTCTCCTTTCTCTATACATCCACAACTCTTACTTACCAGCAGTTTCCAGACCTGACTACATATTCAAATCATCTGAGGAGGTTTTTTTAAAAAATGCCCCAGAACAGCCCCCAGTCTACAGAGATGATGTTAGAGTATTCACATGTTTCATGACATCCCATATAATGCCAATGTATAGCAAGGGTCATGGGGACAGCATGTTTCACACTAGTCACTTGACACTTAACCCTGGTACCTTGCATTACAGAGAGATGCAGTGTTTTACAAAATGCTTCCATACCAACCATCTCCTTTAGTCCCCATATCAGATGTACCCCCTGTAAAATGACAAGTGAAACATGGTTATCCCATTTCACAGATAGGAAAACTGAGTCATAGTTAAAGTAGCATGCCCAAGTTGCACAGATTGTGGACCTACACTTTCTGACTTGTCCTATGTTGTTTGAAAACAGATATATACAGAAGCACCTGGGTGGTGAAACATCTGTCTTCTTCAGCTCAGGTTATGATCCCACAGTCATGGGATGGAGCCCCAAGTCAGGCTCCTAGTTCAGCTGGGAGCCTTCTTCTTTGTCTTCTTCTGCCCCTCCCCCTTCTTGTGCATACTCTTTCTCTCCCTCTGTCAAATAAATAGATAAAAATCTTTTAAAAAATAGATATACCTATGTAGTTAGGAAGAAGGAAAGGCCATGCCTTTCTTCCAATGTCCCCCCCACCACACCCCACCCCACCGTAGAGCTACCACATGGAAGTTCCTCTGGACAGAGCTAACGGGTCTATTCCAACCACCCATCAGACACATGCATCCCTTCAAGGGTTCACAGGTCTCCCTGAGAAAGAGGAACTAGAAGTCAGTGTAACTCAGATGCCGTATGACCAGACACACTTGAGAGAACTCTGTGAGAAAAAGGAAGGATGCAAATAGCCTGGGGTACTGGAACTTTCCTCAAAATCAATCAGGAGTCACATTTTGATTATATGGGCAGATAACAGGATCATGAGGACTGAAATGTTCTAGAGTTTCATTCCGTTCTGCCCAGCGGCCACCTGCAATTCTGGCTTACCAGTGCTCATGTGAATGAACCCCTTCTTCCCTGACCTTGCTTAAAAAGCAAACACGGAAACATTGGTTAAGCTACCTCTCTCTCTTTCTGAAGCGGCCCAGGAAGTAGGACGGACTAAAAGAGGCCTTAGCAAACACGAACTTGGGAAAGAAGGGGTTTGGGGTGGGGAATGGGCAAAAAACCATAGTCCTTTTATTTTATTTTTTTTCCCTTTTCTGTGTTGTTGTTACTTAAATGGCTTCACTAGGCTTCCTACATGATCTGCTTTACAAAAACACTCATGTTCTTGGGAATGTGTTCTACGCATATTTCATTGCTCCTTTCCCAGGAAGAATTTCCCAGGCAGAATGGCTCTCAGAAAAGAGCAAGACAGAAGGAATGGCAAGGGACAGGCTGCAGAGGCGGAAGGAGACCCCAAGAAGGGCACGCAGGCCAGCTGACGTCACAGGTCCGCGGGTCAGCGTTTCTGCTGCAACCGTATGGAAAGCATGTTTGAAACCAGCAGAAAACAAATGTCCAAGCATCTCAGGCTGTGGCTTTCCTGGGTCACAGGGAGTCTTGCTGTCATTTCTCCAGCGCACTCCGTCTGCGGCCCTAATGTGCTAATGCCAGAAGGCGCTGGTCTTCATTTTCATAAATAAGCAAACCCTCATAGGCCTTTGGAATCTGATTATATTTGGAACAAAACTCCTCAATATAAGGCCCTTATCTGACACCATGGGACCAACCCCCATCTCCTAACTTAATTTTGGCGACTGGAGAAGGGCTAGCTTCCAGGGCAGTGCCTAGGCCTGTAAACTGGGGCTCCACAAATATCCTGGGTTCTATTTGTTGCTTGAGGGGGTGGGGGCAGGAGAGGGAACAAATGTCTTTCTCTTGGTAACACAAATCATTGCTTAACTTTTACCTGGAAACACTCTCGTCTCCTTGTGTATCATTTTTTCGCTAACAGGACAAAGTCCTAGTCTCAGAGAAAAGTTTAATCCCCACATCCCCCTTCTGTGTCACTAACTGGTGGAGAGGTTATTTTCTGTCTCAGAAAACTGACCCATCCCCAGTTTGATTTTTTTTTTTTTTAAGTTAAGGAGTGAGCTCCCTTCCATTCATTCCCCAGAAATTGATTTTTTTTAAAGATTTTATTTATTTATTTAACAAAGAGAGAGAGAGAGAGAGAGCGCATGAGCAGAGGGAGGGGCAGAGGGAGAGGGAGAGAGAGAAGCAGGCTCCCTATCAAGCAAGGAGACCTGAGAACCTGACCTGAGCCAAAGACAGACGTTTAATTGACTGAGGCACCCAGGCACCCCCAGAAATTGATTTTCTAATGTGACTACATCCAAAAAGTAACTTGGCCAAAAGGTCAGATGTCTTTCTTTTCTTACAAAGCTGTCAGCCTAATGGGTAGGAAGAGGTTAATAAATACTCACAATGTAAGTAACCCTAAGTGCCTTGGAAAAGGGGGCTGTGATGCCCTAACTCTGGTTCACAGCCTAGCCTGGGGCTTCAAGAAGGGCTTCTCTGAGGAAATGATGTTGCGTATGAGACATCTCGGGTAACAATGGGCTAGTGAAGAGAAGCCCGGAGGACAGTGTTCTAGGTAGTCCGAATGACCACTGTGAGTGCCCTGAAAGGGGGCCTGCGGCTGCCCCCTCATGCCCTGCCCAGCAGTAGCATGAATGCAAAGTGAACCACGGAGGGCATGTGATGGGAACACGGAGCAGCCACAACTGTACCTGAAGGGGAGAAGCAGCAAGGTCAAGAGAGGTGGCTGGGGAAGGAGGTGAACTAAGATGACCTGTTGTGGAGCTTGATGGCCCAGGGATGGGGAGGGCAGAGAGGAGGAACCACCTCTGAGAGATGGACCCTGTGGGGCATGCTGGGACAAGGACGGTTTGGCATTTCCTGCTGGCATTCAAGGGCAAATCTGGAAACAGATTCCTGTTAAGAGGCTATAGAAGAAACACAACCTCAGACTTCCCTAGGTTTAAAAACATAGCTTTATTTTTTTTTAATTTTTATTTTTTAAAGATTTTATTTATTTATTTGACAGAAAGAATCAGCAAGAGAGGGAACACAAGCAGGGGGAGTGGGAGGGAGAGAATTAGGCTTTCCGCTGAGCAGGGAACCTGATGCAGGGCTTCATCCCAAGACCCTGGGATCATGATCCTAGCCAAAGGCAGACCTTAACGACTGAGAGCCACCCAGGTGCCCCTAAAAGCATAGGTTTAAAAAAAGGAACTCAAATTTCTTTTTCTTTGAGCTTTCTTGAGCCCATGTTTTACCTGTATTATTATGGACCAAGTTCTTTTTCACTTTTCCTTTCCATGGGTCCCCTGTGCCTTCCTGATGATGGCTGAGCCCAAGGGTGACAATGCCTTCTATTCCCTGTGGGTTGCAGATGAATTGCAAAGTAGTGGTGAGCAGAAGAATCTGGGGTTTGAGGCACCACGCAGCGTGCGAAGGCTCGTCCAGAAAAAACAGCAAATGGTGAGATCCTGCTTGTATCGGGCAGCTGAAAACTTTTGTAGAAAATCCAAGGTGTCCAGGTGCCTGGTCCTCACAAATTCCACGGTCATAAAGCCAACAGTAAGTCATCTTCCCTTGAAATATTCCTCCCCATCTTCTGTTGACAAGAATACCAGGAATTGTCCTGGATTTCTGAAAGGACCTTTCTAAAGATAGGATACGATCAAACCATTTCCCTACTCAGTATTCTGCAAGAGACCCTCATGGCCAGAAAGCTCCCCTCCCCAGCTAAGATGTTCAGGATCTGGCCCCTGCCTCCTTGCCCATTCTCATCTTCTAAAAAAATTTAAAAAATCAAACTTACTTTCCTCCCTTTCTCTCTTGGAGCATTTCTGCTTTTACCATGCAATAGGATTTGTGTCCCCAAACATGGCAAGCTTTTTAACCCCTAAACACCGCATATGCTCTTTCCCATGCCCATCCCACCACCTCTCCCACAGAGGCCACTCTTTGCCTGGAGAAGTCCTGCTTATCCTTAGGTCAGATGTTACCTTCCTCAGATTCCTCTAGTCACCCTTAGGGACTCTCTTCCAGGACTAGGGCATAGCTCATTAAAACAGTGTTGTGCGGCAATGGAATCAGGAGAAGATCCAGGTGTTATGGGACATGAAGCCTTATGCACATCTAGGGGGTTCTCTTTAAAGGAAAACACAGAAAATATGTATTACAAAGTTGGACACAACTTATTTAGGTTAAAATATCTTCCCATTGCAAATTTTACAAGAACATATGGACCATGTGAACCTCTTACTAGGACTGTGGGGCACAGGAAATTATCACTGCTCCCAAGAAAGGGGTGCGTTAGAAATTTTCTTCTCATCATAAAGACTCAAAAATCTCAGCCATTTACTGTTAGCTTGTGGCCCAGCAGCTGTTCAAGGAGGGTGTCACTTTCTGGGTTATAATAACCAGTTTCCTATACATAGCAGCTGGAAAACTTTTTCTATGAAGAACAAGACGGTGAACATTTTCTGCTTTGCAGGCCATGTGGTCTCCATTACAAGTCTTATTGTATGCAAAAACAGCCATAGACAATATGTGAATAGGCATGGCTGTGTTTTAATAAAACTTTATTCACAAAAGCAAGGGACAGTGGGCCGGATTTGGCCCATGGGCTGCAGTTTGCTGACTCTTGCTCCAAACCACAGACTGGAGATTCAGGAAAAAGCATGGGATGTATATTAACTCAGTGTTATTCTATTTTGGAGAGAAATACATCACATGAAACCAACTTGTGGACCTCTCCTTCTATGCTAGTTGAGTTCTTGCAGTTCAGAAACACAGTAAGTCCGTCAACAACTATTTCTTGAGTCTGCTAAGCACCAGACCCTGTGCTCACCCTAGAGAATCAGTGAGAACAAGATCAGTGGGACATCTTTCTGTCCAGTCTGTGAACAGGTATGTGTTCATCGTTCATCATGTGCCAGGCTCTGTGTGAGGGCCACAGAATTCATTACTGAGCAAGATTGATGGTGCATCCATCCCTCCATCAGCCCATTCATTCACCTATCTACTCAACAAGCAGCTAATGAATTTCTCCTAGTACAAGACAAGTTGGCAGAACTCTGTGTAATTTATCAGTAACCAAGCCATGGCTCCTGCCTCCAAGTTGCTTACCGTCTAGGGAGGAGATAAGCCATGTACATTAATATCCAGGGTCTGAGGTACAGAGAGAAATGTGCTACACGAAAAGTACAGATGGAGGGCTGTGGGTGCTCAGAGCTAAGCAGGATTACTTCCAGCTGGAAGAGATCAGGAAGGCTGACAAGATGACATCCAGTTTCCTGTTAACCCTTTAACGTGACATATGAGCCTGTGCAAAGATTACAAGCAGATTCTGAGAAGACAATACTCTTTTGTACATATTACCACCCCTCAGGTCGCACTGGGACAAGCCTTGCACACACTCTGTGGATTCAGAGTTCCAGGGAATGGCCCTTCTCCCCTCTCACACAAACAACCCTACCTCTCAGTTTGTCTGCTTGTAAGGAATTTCCATATTTGTAGGCCCTTGAGTTGTGCACCAGAGGGAGTTGTTATTATCCAAAAAATTAATAATAATAATTCTTGCACCTCTATACTGTTGTTGTATCTACTTTGCAGATGGGGAAGTTGAGGTCAAAGGGGATTAATTAGCTTACTAAGCAACAAAGAAGAGGGAGAAGCAAGCCCAGAACCCATGTCTTTTGAGTCTCAGATGGCTCTCTCTTTGACAAGCTGTTTAGTTGTTAGTTTCCAGATAAATAAGCTAGAGTTCATCTTGACTCCTCCTTTGCTCTTCTTCCATCCAGTCCAGCTCCCTGCTTGGCACTTCTTTCTCCACTATATTTCTTGGAGACATGGCTCTGCTTTACCCACTCAGCCACCACACTAGGCTTCATTCACTGGGTCAGCCAACTTTTATCCCCTGCCCCCAGGGAGCTCACAGTCTATTATTTAGGCTTTTAAATTGGCCTTCCCACCTCCTTCCTGCTCCTTTCCAATTTATCAACCAGACAGCATAAATATGGCCCTCCTTAGTTTGACTTAAGACATATTCACTGATTATCTCCCTTCTACCAGACTCTGTTCTAGGTCCTAAGGAAGGAAAATTACAAATTTATAGATCTCATTGTTTACAAAGCATTTTAGTTAAGTCACAAGCATTTGGGGACAAATAGCAAATCTCACCTGAACAGGCTGCAGGCAATCTGAACAAAAGAAACGTTCCAGAAGCAAGAAGAAAGAAAAGATGATTTTTTGAAAGAGAATATTGACTCATCAATGAAGAAGGTTTGTGTGGCATTCATCACCCCAGACATTGCAACATCCTCCAGCCAACAACAGGAGAGGAAAGGGAGAAAAAGCATCTCATTCCCAATTCCAGAGTGAGGACAGAGACAGGATAGCTGCAGGAGGACTCAAGACCTAAATGGATAGGGGCTGCCCTGTCTGAGCTCAGGACTTTAAAGCCCTTGATCATCCTCTGTATTCAGAGGCTGCTCCCCAAAGATGGTGGGTTGTGATAATTAAACTGCTTTTTCGAAAAGGAGCAATTCCAAGAAGGCAAGTTGACCTTTGGGAGAATTTCTAGTAGAAAACATTTCATGATCAGAAATATCTATAAATACGTGTGTCCTGAATGAGAAATGTCTGTTGTGATTTTCTCCCTAATGAGTCCATTTGTCCTAAGAGAACAGTTTGGCAGAGAGTGGCACTGAGGGAAGACAAGTGGCTAGTGAGGTGAGAAGCTCCACTGGGAAAGGACCTTATGGTGCTGGAATTTAGAGGTTGGGAAGGAACAGAGAGCATAGACAGAAGGCACTGCAGAAGAGGAGAGTATACACAATATGATTTTAGGTCACAGAGCTGATTTTTGGTAGAAAGTATGTTGAGAAAAATAGAAATCAATGTTACCAAGTTTGAACTTTATCTTCCTAAAAACAGTGCTTCTGTGGGCAGAGTTCGTATGCAGGAGTAATGAATCATAGCGACGCCCGCTGTGTCACCCCTTGGGAAAATATCTCTGCCTACACTGAGGTTTCCACAGATTCTCTTTTGACATTCAGAGAAAAAAGAAGAGGAGAGGGAAATACCCTTCCCCTCCATTATTCTCTCAGGCCAAAAACCCACTTTGGAGACCACAGTGGATGACAAACACATTCATGCAAATTCTGTGCTTACTTTCGTGCTCTGTTTCTTCACCAACTATGCAACTAAGCAAAATGGAACAAGAAATAGTGTCTTGGGAGAAATAAAATTGCTGGATTAGATACAGGCCACCTTTACATAAAGAAAAAAAAGTGAAACTGTGGCACTGCTGAAAAGAGTCTCGGAAGTTATTGTAGGATTTTGTGTGAGACTGAGAGCTGGTTAAGGGGAGGATGCCTGACTTTGAATATCTTTGGTAATCAGTAAGTTCTAGAATTAAAGGGAAAAATCTAGGGCAGCACGGGACTTGGCAAAATGCAGCTCTGGGCCAGCAATCTGTTTTTGTTTTGTTTTGTTTGCTGGCCATTAAATTCAGATTGGTTTTTGTATTTTTAAAGGGTTACATTTTCAGTAGTTATGTAAGCACCTACCTAATAGCCTCAATTTTGCCTGTTGGGCCACAGAATCAAAAATACTTGCTATCTGGGCCTTTCAGTGTTTGCCAACCCCTGGTGTATTGGGTAAGTATATATAAGCTTCAGGGTCAAAGAGATCTGGATTTGAATTCTACCCAGACATGTCATTTCGTTCATTTGACCCATACTTATCAAATATTTATTCTTTTTCTTTCTTGCCTCCCAAGAGGCCATCCACTCCTGATTTCCTTCTTTGTAGCTCATGACTTCCTCACTATCTCCTAATCTTCCTGGCCTCTTAACACTGGGTCCAGGACTCAGACCTTCCCTTTCTCGTCCGTCTTCACCACGCATTTGGAGTCATCTCTTTCCCATTGCATTAACTATGTACTGATGACTTCCAAGCTTAATATTTCTAGTCCCCAAACTCCACAGCCATAAATGTAAGTGTCTTCTTTATATCTCCCTTTGACATTTAGTGAATATCTCAGACTTAACCACATGCAAAACTGAGCTCCAAACCTTCATTCCCAAACCTGTTCTTCCTACAATTTTCCTCCTCTTAGTACATGGTTACTCCATTCTCCTAGTCATGTCACATGAGGCAAATCACTTAACCCTTCCGAATTTCAGTTTATTTATAAAGTGAACATCGCACCCATCTCAAACTCAGTGTGAAGATCAAATGGGATAATATGATGTAAGTGCTTCTCAGGATACCTGCCACAGTTAGCACTCCAGTAACAGTGATTTAAGCATAACTTTGCAATTCTCTCATCCTAGTCTCTTAGTTCTATCTTTTCTTTCTTACTTTTTTAGAACTCAATTATCTTATCCCAAGATTATGACAAAAGTTTTTTAATGGGTAGTCTTGTCTTTTTTTTTTTTTTTTTAAGATTTTATTTATTTATTTATTTGACAGACAGTGATCACAAGTAGGCAGAGAGGCAGGCAGAAAGAGGGGGGGAAGCAGGCTCCCCGCCAAGCAGAGAGCCCGATGCAGGGCTCAATCCCAGCAGCCTGAGATCATGACCAGAGCCTAAGGCAGAGGCTTTAACCCACTGAGCCACCCAGACACCCTTAAGATAGCCTTGTCTTAATAGTAAAGTAGTCATCATAGATAATATGATTATCTCCATTTAAAGATAAAGAAAATGTAAATCATCCAAGTATGACTTAGGTCCCACAGCTTAGCAAGCACCAAAGTAGCATTTAAACCCAAGCCAAGCGAAAAGCCAGTGCTCTTTATTCTCTAGTATTTAATAGGCTCATCCTCTGGAAGGCAGCATTTACCCTGCTTACTACCAGGTGAAGAGCAGAACCTAGGAGGTATGATATGATAATCAAAGAGGGCAACTGAAGCATGGAAAACAAGAGAAGGCATTCTTAAAGTGGGTTGATATGTCACAACCCTCTGGATTTTTATGCAGTTTCCCGAGCCTTGCCCTAGAGCAACTCTATGAAAAATTCCGTGGACAGGACTCAGGAATGTACACTTTTTAAAATATTTTGTTTATGTATTTGAGAAAGAGGGAAAGAGCAGGGGACGGAGCAGAGGGAGATGGACAAGCAGACTTGCTTTTGACCTGAGAGCCCAAAGCAGGGCTCGATCCCAGGGCCCTGAGATCATAACCTCAGCTGAAGTCAGACTCTAAACCTGCTGAGTCACCCAGGTGCCCCTGGAAAACATATATTTAAAAAAGGCTCCAAAGGCCGTTTTGAACAGTCAGATTTGAGTTACCCTTGCTCTAGAACTCTGGCAGATTTCATAATATTTAGAGCCAATAAGTATGGTCTCGTAACCTAAAACTCCAAAGGGGCAGTCAGAATTCAGACACTCCAGTACATAAAGGGGCAAATATCATGAAAAAATAATTCATAAAAGAGGAAAAGAAGTGGCTAATAGAAATATTTTAAGATATCAGACCTATCATAGTTGAATGAGTGTCAACTTTTAAGAATGAATGGTGTGCCATTTTTTGTACCTATCAAATTAGTTACCTTTTTTTTTTTAAAGATTTTATTTATTATTTGACAGAGAGAGATCACAAGTAGGCAGAGAGGCAGGCAGAGAGAGAGGAGGAAGCAGGCTCCCTGCTGAGCAGAGAGCCCGATGCGGGACTCTATCCCAGGACCCTGAGATCATGACCTGAGCCGAAGGCAGCAGCTTAACCCACTGAGCCACCCAGGCGCCCTAGTTACCTTTTTTTAATGCAAGTGAGGATGTGATGAGATGAACATTTTTCTAAGGTAATGGGAAAATAAATATTGATATTACTATTTTAAAAGGCAATACAGTAGCATTATCAAATTGCTGGAAGTCATCTTTAATTCAGAAATTCTTCTCATATGAATGTATATCCAATGAAATAATCCAAAAAGAATGTAAGATATATTTTACATATAAAGTATATTTATAACAGTCTCATTTGCAAAAGCAAAATAAATGAAAATAAGCCCAAATGTTCAACAATAGAAAAAATGAATTATTCAGCATCATTATATTATCACACAGTTATCGAAACTTTCAGAATATCATATATTATTTTATTTTACTCAAATATAAAAATATATAGGCCAGAAAAGAAGTTGAATGTCCTTAAACAATGTTAACAACAGAGTCTGTGAGTAGGACATCATATTATTCTCTCCATCTCATTAGGCTAAAGCAAAAATTACACTAATTCCAAAACTCAGATTATTCTGCTCTTCTTCTTAGAAGGCTTACCCAGGTTTTTACACTAGGAAAACATTTTTATTTTAAGAACTAATGTAGCTTCTTTGTCTCTTACCTGAGTTGTGCCCCATTTGCCCATTTTATTTACTAGCATAGATTACTTTTACCTTAGCACTTACTTGCTATTCAAAAATTCTTTGTTGGTGCCATTACGGCTCCTAGTAGACTATGAGATGTTTGAGAGTAAGATTTGGGAGTCCCAGATGCCCAAAAGGGCTTATTAATGGACTCTATGGATGACAGAGAAAGCCCAAAGTGAAACTCACATTGAGTGTCTGTGATTCCATCAAAAAGAATGTTGTCAAAGACTTTTGGTTTCTGCTTAGGGTATGAAAAGTGGGAGAGTGTGGCATTACCATGGGGTCTGCAAACACAAAGCCAGACAATCTGCAAATTCACAAAGTTTTTTGAATCAACCTGAGTACTGAGGTCATAGGACAAACAACTTACCCTAAATCAAAAGAAAGATACATGCCTTCAAGAAACACCAAGTTCGAACACTTACCTAAGGCAGATGCCACGAAGAGCCATAAAGTCTATTCATAAGAATTCAACTAAAATTTTTAATACATTGATAAAAGCCACACAGGGGTAACATAAGATTATAGAACCCCTGGCCATGGGAATTTCCACCCACTCACTGGCTTTTCTCAACAGACAACAGACCTCAGTGGGTACTCAGAAGAATGACTGGAGGCAAGGTGTGAAACCTAAGGGACTCTCCCTCATGACATAGGTCTCAGAGAGTGGGCCTGCAGCCACCGTGGGAAAGGCATGAGCCCTACCTGGATCCTTCTACACTTCCTACTCAACAAAAGCATTAAGTTTATAGATAAGGAGCAACAAATAATGCTGGTCCTGGACAGTAGTGAAAACCCACCATAACTGGGAAAAGAAAGCAGACAAAAAGTATTAAAGTATTAAAGGATGGCTTGAAGACCACACCCAGATTTTGTAAGTAGGAGAATAGCTTCCCAGCTTTTAAAGTTAAAGAACCATTATTCAAATTAATCCATGTAGAGAAGCATAAAATGCACAACAGATGAAAAGAGAGCAAGTATGGACAAAAACCCTATTGACGTATCCTCAAACTTTACAGGGAACCTAAGGTACCACTAGGAGATATCTAGGGCTTCACTACACATGCTTTTGAGTTACCAGATGATGGGGTCTGACTATGATGTGACCACTAATACTGTTTTTTTAATTTAAATTTAATTTAATGAACATATACTGTATTCTTAATTCCAGAGGTAGAATTTAGTGATTCATCAGTTGTATACAATACCCAGTGCTCATCACATCACATGCCCCCCTTAATACCCACCACCCAATTGCCCCATTCCCCAACAACCTTCCCTCCAGTAACCCTCAGTTTGTTTCCTAGAGTTAAGACTTTCTCACGTATTGTCTCCCTCTCTGATTTCTTCCCATTCAGTTTTCCCTCCCTTCCCCTATGATACTCTGCTCTTTTTTTTATATTCCATACATGAGTGAAACTATATAATTGCCTTTTTCTGATTGACTTATTTCACTCAACATAACATCCTCCATTTCCATCCATATTGATGTAAATAGTAAGATTTCATCCTTTTGATGGCTGAGTAATATTCCATTGTAACACAGATGTCCATTGACAGATGAATGGATAAAGAAGACTGTAAGCTTTGTAAATTCTAGAGAGGGATTTGGCCACAGACAGGCTTACTCCAGACAACTGGCGCTAATGATGTACTATATGTTAACTAACTGAATTTAATTTTAAAAAAAAAGGAAAAGAAGAAAAAAACCTTAAAATCTTGGGCAAAGCCCATAACTGTTTTGTTTGTTTGTTTGTTTGATTTTTTTAAGATTTTATTTCTCATTTGACAGAGAAAGGCACAGTGAGAGAGGGAACACAAGCAGGAGGTGTGGGAGAGAGAGAAGCAGACTTCGCCCAAGCAGGGAATCTGATGTGGTGCTCAATCCCAGGGTCCTGGGATCATGACCTGAGCCGAAGGCAAACACTTAATGACTGAGCCACCCAGGAGCCCCCCCCCCTTTTTTTTTGCTTTTAAAAGCAATCTCTATACCCAACATGGGGCTCAAACTCACAACCCTGAAATCAAGAGTTGCATGCTCTACCAGCTGAGCCAGCTGGGCACCCCAGGGCAGATTCTATAACTTTTCAAGTTTCAGACTCTCTGTATCTTTATCTGGAAAATGGGGATACTAATAGCAAATAGCATCTACCACAAAAGTTTTTTCAATAATGAAGAAAGGAGTGAATGTATATGAAGCATTTAGAACAGTGTCTGACCCATAGTAAACAAGTAATAAATGCTAGCTATTATTTTTCCTAGACATCAGCGGGTTTTGGGAATGCAAACAGCAAGAGCTTTGGACCTACGTTCACTTGATGGTACTTCACATTGAGCACTGCCAGTTAGTAGCTCTGTAATCATAGGCAACTTACAGCAAGCTTTTCACTTTTGTTGTCTTTATTATGTATTCCACTTTCATTGATTAAATTACTACCATGTGTTAGGCATTCTTCCTGTTTCTTTTTGTACAAAATTGGTATGGAGGATTAACAATTACAAAACTAAAGGATGTAAATAAATCATTTAGTAAATCCAAGGATGCCAAAGAAATAAATATTTCCTAATTTCTCTCTGGATCCAAGGTCTGAAAGTGCCCTTTCAGAATATTTTCTGTGTGTTTATATCCCTTAACTTTATAACAACCTGGGACATAATTAACACCAGTAAGTACTTGCTATAAAAGTGTAGTGGTCATACAAATTGTGATAATAGCCCAAAGAGGGAATTGTGATGTTCTCTGTGGGGCCCAATAAGTTGTGGGAACATCCATTCATAGCAAATCAGAAATAGGGCTCTTTGATGTATATTGTTGTTCTTTACATCTCAAAACTTAGCACCATATCAGCATTTTTCCATCTATTACATTTATTACCATCCATTCATTTGGCTATGTACCCACTAAAAGGAAAGTCAAAGCAGGCTTTAAAAAAAAAATGATAAGGGAGAACAACTATAAATTGAAAAGAATTCTATTTTGTTTATTCTCTTTTCTGTGAACTGGAGAAAAATCATAGTGATTAATATAGCCAAGGACCACTCAAAGAGACTTTTCAAATAAGGTGTTCTATAAGAATGGAGTTTTAGAATCACTGTTGGATGCATATAAATCAAGCAATTTCTAGGATTCAGTTGGCAACAATGAGTGTTTCTCATTTGTCAAATCACAGGGTTGAAGCCAAAAAAAAAAAAAAGATTATGCTTTCTGTAGCCATCAGCCCCCCACCCCCGCCACACACACACACACACACACACACACACACACACACACACTTTTAAAGTAACTATTTCTTATGCTTTAGGTCTCTTGTTCTCCAGGCAATCTATTTGCTCAGTCCCCACTACCTGATCCTTTTTTATTATTTAATCCCTTGAAAGGCTTGAAATGCAAACCTCCATTTCTCATGAAGTTCTTCTACTTTCAAGCCTTATGGAAAAAAAAAAATGCACCTTATACAATATTACCTTGAATTATTTGGGATATCTTATTATATTTCTTATCCTAATTCGTTTATGTGTCCAAATCTTTGAGGGTTTTTTCTTCTTTTTTTTAATTTATTTTTTATTTTCAGCATAACAGTATTCATTATTTTTGCAATATTTTAATAGGGCAATAATCTTTAAGAGGCATATTAAGGGACCAGGCGTTCCTCAGAAGTCCCATGTGCTCCCTCTCCTATGTGGCAATTTAAAACATGCTATTCTTTCTACTTGTCATGTCCCATCTTACCTCAACTGGCTGGTGAACCTCTCCCATCCCTCACAACTTGGTTCAAGTATCAGATCTCTTGTGTTTTTGTTTTTTGTTTTTTGTTTTTTCTTCTTCACATCTTTTGATGACCTCTCTGGATGTTTTGTCTGTGACCTCTGTGATGGGCAGAGTAACAAGCCTCCCAGGATAGTCCCATCTTAAACCCAAGAACCTATGAATATGTTAACTTACATGACACCAGGCAGTTTCAGAGGTGATGAAATGATGAATCTTGAGATGGGGAGGGTATCCTGTATCATCCAAGTGAGCTAAAGGCAATCCCTAAGCTTTGTAAAGGACAGAGAAAGGGAAGAGAGAGTCAGAGATGATGGGATCAGTTAGAATGAGGCAGTGAAGATGGAGGAAGGGATCACACCAGGGGTCAATGACTGTAGGCAGCTTCTAGAAGCTAGAAAAGCCAAAGAAACACATTCTCGCCTAGAGCCTCCAGAGGAACACAGCGCTGCCAGCCCCTTGATTTTAGCCTTGTGAGAGTCATTACAGATTTCTGATCTCAAGAACTACACATAATAAATTTGTGCTGTCTTAAGCCAAGTTTGTGATAATTTGTTATAGCACCATTAGAAAACTAACACAGCTTCCAAGAAACCGATTGTCTTGGGGAACGAAGACTTCCATGTGAGGATTTTTCCTCTTGCTCCATTGTCAATTTTCCTATAACTATTAGTTCTATAAGCCTTAGTAAATTAATGATGGTTAACAAATTAATAAATGCATGGATGATTCACTGAACATTTCTTGCAAGCATTTAATTAAAAATAAGATGGTACTCTAGACAGAGCTACTGATTTAGGTCAGAAGCCAGAGTTAGTTTTAGCTCTTCCACCCAGATGAAAGTAAATTACTTCACTTCTCTGAATTTCAGCTTCCTTACCTGAGAAAATAAACCCAAGATACATACATATTTTTTGACCCCCATGCTAACTTTCAGCCATACGATTATGTGACCATATGCCAGGAAATTTTTGGAAGACGTGCCTGAACTGGGTCGGGGGTTGGACTGATGACCTTACAGGTCTCATCCAGCTCAAAGATTCTATGACACAGACACAGCAGGACACATCTTGTGTAGAAAGTAACTCTAAGACAACTGATTTTTCAGAGCCTCCTGCAGGGAGGGGAAGTCCTCTGAGAGCAAACAAAGGCACCAGTAGCTTTGGGTCAAACCCTGCTTCTGATTCAGGCCAAAGGCAACTTGAATACCACAAAGAACATCAAAGGACAGAATCTGGCCCTGGAACAAGAAGACGGATGGAGGGGAAGTCATGATCTGCAGTAAAACAAATAAATAACCTTTAAAATCACATCTGCAGACGGTCTAACGTTTTTAAATGCTTTCCAATAAGCTTCTCTGGTAGTTTGCCACAAAGCCTGTCCAAGAGGATTTACAACAGATGGAGGCAGGGAATTGCAACCCAGCCCTGATGCTGCTACTAACCATCTGGGTGACCTTGGGCACATCATTTCACCCCTGTGGCCTATACGTTTCTCATTTCAAAGACAGGGGACAGAATTAAATGACTTCTGACCTCCATTTTAGCTTCAGAATCTTACCACCTCAGCCCAAGCACTGATCATGGATTCTCAAAAGCATAGTGATTAGTTTTATGCTAAAAAGCAAACATTTACAGGATTCTGCAAAAGAACCCAAATTTAAATTTAAAACCAAGCCTTGGGAGAAGGAAGGGTAAGGAAGGAAGAAAGAGGAAAACAGGAAGTGTTACAAAAGCTGATATGTTTTCTCCTTAAACCATTTCCTCATTTTTTCCCCCTGTTGATACATCTTCTCAAAATCATCCATAACCAATGTCCTTGTAAATGACCCCACTCTAGCTAAAGATGTACAAGTCAGGCTTAGATCTGTTGCTATCTTTCTGTGCTTAGGCAGAGCTGCAGGCATGAAACCCAAACTTTAAGATAATGTTTAGGACAGTTAATCCCCTTTTGTCCTCAGCTTTCCAGTATAGAGACCCAGCAAGATGGAACATTGAGCTATCTCCCAGATTCCCCATTTTAGGGCAGGTCTTGAAATAGTTTATGATGTAACTGTTTCCATTGTATTTCTTTTTTCAGACCCCTTCCTATATAAGCCAAAGTTGTGAGAACAAGAACTTTTAGTTTTTTGAGGAAAAACCCAAAAGAAAATCAACAAGGAGGAAGGGTTTACATTTACCAGAAGTTAAAAAGTGTTCTGAGTTTGAACTTCAACAAGTTTAAAATTTTACCAAGATCTATCTTCCACCTGTTCCCCAGTCACTATAGAAATACAGGGATAACTATGTCCATGAGATTCTTTTGAGTTTCTAGACCCTGGCATGTATTTGCCAGGGATGAATGGAAGAGAATTATAAAGACAATAAAGTGTACTCAAAGAGCTAACTATAAATAATTCCATCTATTCACAGAATATGTTAAAGCAGTGTATTCCAGAGTATGGTGTACACACATACGGCAGTATACAATATAAAAACAATTTAAAGCAAGACATGTATGTGATACATGATACATTGACTATTCTTACCACTTGCTCATGGGAATCCCTATTCTTAGAGTTGTGCCCCAAGAAGAGAGTCTGTGAAACTTAATGTAATGAAGACACATATTCCATCACCTCAATGATCTGCCCACTTCCAGATGGGTCCCCTTGCTTACCTGCTGCAGTGTCACCCTGGCAACTCCCATCCCTCAAGTCCTATTCAACATCCCTCACCACCTTTCATCAGCATCCTTTCCCTTATCTTTCTCAGTAATCTTGTGTCCCCAACCAACCTTATGTTTCCTCAAGTACCCCCAGTCCCTCAACCCTGACCCTTATATGACCTCTTTAAACCAAACCTTTCTCTAACTCCCCACTCTTCTTTCTCAGTCCCAGCCTCTCCCTACCAATAGAGCCATTACCCTACCAGTACCTCATCTTACCATTCATTTTAAGTCACTGACACCACAGTTCTCTCCTTCTCCCTACCTCAATCCTCCCTTTCAGGTTAGGTTTCTCTTTCAGGAGATAAACCCAATGCCTCAGGTCTTCCTCTTTTTTACTCATTCTATCTGCCTATTTTTTGACCCAGCACCCTGGAAAACTCATGCCCAAGCCTGAGACTCACACTTGTCTGCTCTTCCCTAGCATACACATTGAACAACTCTCACTTTCTGAGCTGAGATTCTTCCTAGATTTCCCTGTCTTTATTTCCCTTCCATTAATTTCCCTTTATAGATAAATTAATTTATATTTTTAAAGTAAGTTTTCTTAAAGAAAAAAATACTAGATATTAAGTAATAATGCACAATAATATAGGTATGTCTCAAAGTTTGATGATTATAAATGAATGACAGACTGACAAAGACTACTGTAGAATTTCAGAATATTTTCTCACATTTTTTTTTTTTCATTTGTCCTTGTGACATCCAGTAACAGCAGGGAGGATACGAGTAATTAACCCACTGTTGAAATGAGGAAACAAAGATGGAGAATGGTTGGAAAAATTACCCAAGGTCAACAACAAGTAGCTAGTAGATCCAGGACTAAAATGAAAGCCCACTGACTTCAGGTTCCCTGCTCTTTACACTTCCTGATGGTGACACTCTTCCCTTACATATACACTTAAATATGAATCCTTCTTAATTCAAGATGCACAATGGAGACCTTAGGAGAGGGTATTTGCCAGGAGTAAAATGAAGAGGAATTTTAAAAAATTTATCTCAGGTACTTTGAATGTATGTCAAATTAAGAAAAAGTATGATCTATAGCCAAGGAAAAGACAACAAATCACTGGAATATAAATAAGGTTCCCTTACAGAAAGTGGCAGAAATATGGAACAGAAATATAACTCAAGGAAAATGATGTAAGACTCCTGCATTTTCAAATATCAGATGTTTGAAAAGAGAAGTTGCTAAAAGATGGGTAATACAGATTGTGAGTGGAGTCAGTTTCCAGGAATATCATGGTCACACATAGGGCTCCAATACATACTGAGACAGCAAGGTGGTGGGGAGAAGGGAATGGGATGAGCCAGGCATTGAATGAGCTTTAACCACTGCCTCAGCGGTAGATTTGGACCCAAAGAGAATGGGCATATACAGATGGCCTTATACAAAACTTGGTGTTAAGCCTGAACTTTATGGAATGTCTTCTTGTATCATGATGAAGAGTACAGGTGATGTAAGCAGAACTGACTCAGGCTTAAATCTCAGCACCTGCTTTCCAGGTGTATTAGTGATGTGTCTAACATCCTTGTGTCTCCTTTCTTCATCTTTAAAAAGGTGGCAAGAACAGTGCCTGTCTTCTAGAACTGGTGCAAGAACAGGGTGAGACAATTCTTCTAAGAATATTACAACAGAAAAAGTCCAGTTACTTGCAACAGAGGAATAAAACAATCATCTAAAAAGGATAAATAATTAGAATGAAATTGGGCTTAAGAACAACATTCAAGACTGCAAGTCGATGGATAACAAAACCCTCAAACACCCAGGCAAATATGGCTTCAACCTAGAATACCACAACCCTCTAAATTATCAGTCAAGTGTATGAGGAGATAAAGATATTTTTAGTCATTCAAGGTCCCAAAATATTGCCTACCAAACAGCTTTCCTCAGAAAGCTGTTGGAACCCATACTCCGTCAAAGTAAGGGAATCAGACAGGGAAAAGATCCAGGAAACAGGAGATCAAACTTAGCAGAAAAAAAGGAGGTAATTCCAAGATGTTGCTAAAGACAAGCTCCAAGGTCACTGTGGTGCACCCAGTGTGGAGAGCAACAAAATGAGACAGAAATAAGAAAAAAAGGACTACAGGAGGATGCTTCCAAGGGAGAAAAAAAAACAAAAAACAAAAAAAAACGGCAGATTACTGACAATAATATGCAGAGTTCTGCCACCTGGAAGAGAGTTTGTAGATGCATTTGTGACAGTTACATGGAATAAATGAAAAAAGTAGGGCAATTTTTTTATCTCCCAAAACACATACCAAAATGGAAAAAAGAAAGTGAAAATATTATAAAACACACTATGTGGCTCAGCAATGAGGAATATATCATATATACAAATTTAAACACTGAATATTGATATAGCAGAACCAGGGAGAGGAGAAGTGTTTAGGATTGTGGTATGGAAGAGACCTAATTCCTTATCTTCCAAATAGGAAGACAAAGACACATATCCAAAAATGTAAAACCAAGCAATTATAATATGAACATGGTATAAGAAAATGAGATAAAGAGTAGAAAAACTGGTCAGATCATTCTAAAAATAGTGGCCTGTGAGTTTTATAATAAACTTTATAATACTATATGGATTTTTAAATTCTATACATGCATTGTTTAAATTTTTTAAAGAAAATGAAAAATAGCAAACAGAGTTTCTGGCATAGAGATAATAGTCCCTAAATATTAGCTATTATTACTGTTAACATTTTTCAGGAGATAAGTCCCAGTATTAGCTGGGTATTGTCAGGCGAACTGGTAATCCAGAATCTAGTATTTGTCCAGCTTTAGTGGTAAACTCTCAGAAGACAGAGACCATGTCTCTCATCCTTTATGGTTTACCACTGTTCCCTACCCTGCTTCAATATAGCAGAGAGCTGGTACAAATAGATAATCAAAATATAGTCATGGAATGAATGAACAAAAGGACGAATGAATGAGAAATATAATATTCAGTTGCGAACATAGGGTTCACTCAGTCTACAGGTACAGAAAATAAAGTTGGATACATTTAAAGTGTTGATTCTAACTAGATCTTAATTCACTCATTTATGGACCAAGCACAAGAGTCAATGACAATTTTAATTCTCTTAGTTGACATTAATTTTAATGAGCATTGTAGTTCATGTATTATGTCTCAACAACTTGTCTTCATTACCTCCCCAACCCTTACAATCTTGAATTTCCAAGAAGTTATTTTATAGAGACCTGGATTGGGGCAGTGACAAAGAAAGGTGGGCAGGAAGAAATATATATAAAGTATTCAAAACTACCTAAAAAGAAAAATGAAAACAATTTCACCTCTCAGAAATATGATAAACAGGGCCTGTAACATTTCCCAGGAACAACCTCCAAGGGAAAAGGACACTAGGGCATTCTCAATCCACCATGTGCTGTACCATGCCAAGTCACAGGCTGACAAATATGACATCCCAGAGCTCTCGGTGCCTGCAGAAGTCATAAAGACACCAGGTGGGAGCTTTGGCACGAACTAGCTTTCTAAAGCATGCATCTTATAAAAATGAGGGTTTAATTCATATGTTAGATACTTTCTGCCTTCCTTTTGAGATCTACTCTCCACACATTTTTCAACGCGCTAACCTGGCCAATACGGATGCAAACTCTTCACCATCTGGCTTCTGGTTGTGAGATGCAAGAGGTCAGGGACAGAGGAAGTATGCTCAGGCTACTGATTCCCAGCCTGCACCCCATACACCCACTTCTCTCTGCTCCATTGGCTCTATTCCTTTACTGAAGCAGACTTCTCTATTGAAATCTTCTTTCTGGATGCAGGTAATTTCTCCTTCCCCTTGCTCTTCAGACACAAAGGTCTTGGCAGCTTATTGTCGTTGTCAACCCTTGAGATACTGCATTTTTTCCTGTTCATTTCTCCAAAGCTTTGCATGGAGTCACTTTATAAAACTCTCCCTCTACTCACCCAGGGTAAGTTTGGTGTCTGTCTCCTGCATTACTAATATACACTTGATTTGTATAATGATCACATAGTCAACAAAAGCTATCACGACTTACCAGATTGGGGGATTGTCAATAAATGCAACTTTTCATGAACCCTTATTCCTCTGCTGGGGGAGCAGGAGGGCGGGGGGAGACTTGCTTGAATTAGGACTTATCACATTCTGCCAATCCATAATGAAGTCCTTCCATGTACCAGAAAGCCCAAAGTTGTGGAAAGGTAAATGGAGTTAAGGTCAATGATGTTAGTCTCTGGAGGGCAAATCCTGGAGAAAATAAGCTAGCGAGAGAGGAATAATAATAAGCAAGTGGGATGTATTTGGGAGAGATGCAATTGCTGGAGATAACAAAGACTAGAACATGGGCATCTGAGTAGGTGGCTGAGGTGGGGCAGAGGAATAAATAGTTGGAGCTAAGCCTGCCAAAGTCTGAATAAGCACAGTCATAGATGACCCAATTTCAAGGATGCTGAATTTGCTAAGGATGTTATAAAGTAGAAAGAAGGAGACGAATAGGTAAGCCACATATTCAAGTCATCAATGAATTAATAACAATAAAAAATAGCAGACATTATTATGTCACTTATACTGTGCCAAACATCATTTTCAGAGTACTCTCCAACTACTTTATCCCCATTTTAAAGATAAGAAACCAAGTCCCAAGGACATTAACTAACCTGCTCCAAGTCTCACAAATAAAAAATGGACAGTGCTTGGATCCTACCCAAGCAATCTGATTCCAAAGTCTATGTCTCTAACCACAAATTTCCTCTTCTGATCTAAAAAACAAAAGTAAAATGATAAAATATATAATTAAGGCTAACACTCTGGATGCACTTCCTCTGTATTTCTGTACCTCTGTACTCTTCAGCCCAGTACTTTAGGGTACTTTTGATATGCTTCAAAGCAGCTGGGATTTTTGAAGTAGGAAAACACACCATGTGTAAAAGGAATAATCACATCACCTTCAGGCCCTAAGTTATGGGGTATGAACATGAAAACTGCCACCATTGGAAGCCTTTCAGAGGAAGCTGCTTCACCAGGGGACAAAAGACTTTGCTTAGTTCAAGGAGGCGATAGGACCTTTCAGAAAGAAAGTTTGGAACATAAGGGATATGTTCATGGCTCACTGTGAATTCCAGGAAACCATAGGTATTTCAGAGAGCAGGAAGAGGTAGGGATAGAGTCAGATTTGGGAAGCCTAGAGGCATGTCCATTGATAAAGTATTAGCTGTGAGCCTTGACTTCTGATTGTGTCTAAGAAGGAAAGGATGAAAGGTGAGAGTCCTAGAGGTCTGGGAGCATCTGAGAGTGATAGAAATCCTAAGTGGAGGAGGAGCTTTTTAGATGCAAGGAGGCAAGACCCTCAGGGCAAGTGATCTGGTCCACAAATGTGTCTTATTGGTGTGTATAGCCCTAGTGTCTGGCACCCATCATGGTTTACAGAACAGAGCTGGTACCTATATTCCTTACAAGGGAAGACAAGGGGCAGCATTGTTTGGCCCTACCTATATCTCTTACTTCATCCTGAACTATTATCCTCCATGTTTATCTAACTCTAACCACACTGGGCTCCATTGTATTCTCCAAACACACCAAGCTCCTTTCCGCCTTGAAGTTTGCATATTTACTATCTCACATCTGCCTGGACCCCTTCACCCCACAGTCAACCGGTTCCTCACATGCCTGGCTCTTTCTTATCACTCACGTAACTGTTCAGATGTCACCCCTTCATTGACACCTTGCTTGACCCCCAACTTTGACATCTCACCCCAGTCTCAATCCCATCCTCCTACTGTATCCCCTTCATAGTGTGTATCACTTATTGCTTATTGCTTATTGCATGGTACTTAGTTTTTGTATATTTTCTTTCTCTCTGCACTAGAATGCCCATGAAGGCAGAAGAATAATCTGTCTGCCTTGTCTTTATGCCCTAGCACTTAAAGTAAGTTAATATTCATTGAAAAAAAAAAGACAAAAAAGTTTGTTTAAACACTTTCAAAATTTGATTAAGATTTTTATCAGAAAAGCCCTCATAATTCATGAAGCACTCTAAAGCTCAGCAATCAGGACTTGGCTCAGTATCCCCAAGCCAGCTCATCATTCTTCATCTGCAACTAAGTGTGTGGGTTTAGTGGCCGAAACTGAATGGCTCATAAGGGGAGTAAGCAAATATTTGGCAGGTCCATTTGCCAGAGTCATTGCCACTGATTATAAAACAATTAATTATGGGAATTAAGGGGTGAGTATGGCCTGCATGTCCCAGGGCCACCTTTTTCTGAATGACTCGTGTGGCCCCGGGCAAGTCAGGACATAAAAATAAAAATAATCCATGTGCTCTGAAGCCATAGCGAGGCTTTGACAATAAAACTGATGAGATTGCAGGTCAGAGATAAGGTGACCTGAATGGAGAAGATTTGAAAAAGCATGCCTTTGAACTTCAAAATGAACAGAGGAAGAAACAGATTCTTAGAATTAAAAGAAAAAATAATGAAGGAAGGAAGGAAGGAAGGAAGGAAGGAAGGAAGGAAGGAAAGAAAGAAAGAAAGAAAGAAAGAAAGAAAGAAAGAAAGAAAGAAAGAAAGAAAGAAAGAAAGAAAGAAAGAAAAAGAAAGCAGCATTGGGTTATTGAAAGATAAGATTTACTGCACTGGGAAAACCAAGGAGAACCCTTGCAAATTGCTGTCATGGGATGAAGCAATTGCGATAAGCCCTTTCCAGCTCCGAATAGAGGGTAGTAGTTTGAAAGCAAAGGGGCCTTTGTGTCTTCCATTTAGTTCATTTGTTTTTTGTTGTTGTTGTTGTTGTTGTTTGTTTGTTTGTTTTTTTAATTTTCTGGTCAATTTGACCTTTGAGTCTTACTCTAGTGATTTCTGACCTAGTTGTGGCATGGAAGCCTGAAGTTCTCTAAAATAAAACTCACTTGATTACAGTGCTTAGCCACTATGAAATTCCTTCACTTTTCCCTTACTTTTAAAAACATTTTCCCACCTCAGTTAAACCAAACTAGTCTTTTCAGTTCATGACTACAAATAATAGCTTGTATTGTTTTAGTACCTTCCAAGGCTAGGAAGTGAGTTTAGCAATCATCCAGTTAGTTCCTGGCTCTGAGGAAAGTCAGCCCCATAATAATGAGAAAACTAAATCAAGAGCACAGCTAGAGACAGGCAGAGGGCAGGGAATCCCAAGTGTGGGTCAGGAGAACCTGAGCTTGAGTCCACCTCCACTATGTGCTAGCTGTGTGACAGTCACCATAGCTTCTATACCTACAACAAACAAGACTATTTGTCTGACTGAAATAGTCCTCATGTATAATATTGTGAGAATTCCATAATTTCCACAGGTCTATCATGTACAAATGCTGTACTGGGAAGATTTAGTACAGATACAACACAAAATAGACACATGGATTTCACCCTCTCTCCATAAGTTCATAGCTATGATTATCTTATTATCCTAGAACTCAGATACTCTAAGCAGGGGTTTTGGGGAGGAAACAAAGAACAATTTCTCCTACCCACAGCTAAGGCTATGAAGACCCTACACCAAGAGGAGCAGTAGACATATGTCTAGGTCCATGTTTTAGGGCCTGCTGAAAAGAAAAGACTTCTTAGCTTTCCTTGCTCCATACTTTAAAGTTCTAGGTACAGACAGTTCTCTCCATACCTTGGTATGCAATATTCTGGAACACTGTCTCCTACTCAGTAGAAGTTATCAAGTACCTTCCCAACCTTTTCCATGCCATGGCACACACAGCAAATGCAGCCTTTTAGCACTCTATGGCCTAACACAGGGGTTGGCAACTTTTTCTGTAAAATGCTAGAGAGTAAATATGTTTGGATATGTGGGCCTTCTGGGCTCTGCTGGGACTACTCAACTCTACCAGCATCCCTTGAGAACAGCCTCAGGCAACATGGAAATGGATAGGCATGGCCATGTTCCAATAAAACCTGATTCATAAAAACAGGTCCTGGATGGATTTGGCTCACTGACCATAGTTTGCCAGCCCTTGGCCTAACACAAAGTAAAATGTCAATAAATACTATTTATTAGTCATTCATTAAGCCAAAAAAATATTTGCTGAGTACTATTTGTCAGGCCCCTTCCTGGGTGCCAAGGCAAAGGGCATATGTAAAAGGACATGGTTCTTACCCTCACTGAGCTTACAGTCTACTGTCTGACTAAGTAGGTACAAAGCAATATTAAAGAAACAAATGTGGTTTTGAGCTAAGGAAAAACCAAGTTCTCAGCTCTTCTGACATCAAAGCTTAAGTTTTAATATTGTTTATAAGCTACTTTGGGGTAAAAAAAAATCTCTGTTACTATTAATTCTTATTGCCAGGCACAGTTCTGGGCACACATTAATCACTTCACTGAAAACATACTGTTGTTTATTTTACATTAGGGGTTTTGGGTCCTCATGGAGACTCTTGCATATCTCTGCCTTTTCCAATCTCTACAAATTTTCTCTCTGCAGATGTAGTAAGAATTGGTAGGCTAATTGACATGACTAATTTTGTCTTTAGGCTCAAGGTCATGGATGATATTAAAGCAACTTGTTCAAAAATTCCAAATCTCAAATGACCTCCAGAAAATTTGTGGATGAAAAGTGGGAAATCATCCAAAAGACTCATCCTAACCTAGGTGCCCCCCAAAGAAGTGCACCCTGGACAAGGTCTTGCAGGGAGTTTATTTTGAATAAGTGATCCCAAGGAACAGAAGAGGGATTGTGAAGGATGAAATAGGGAATGAAGAAAAGCTTGGCCAGGTGCACTGTCCAGGAGATCACCACATGGACAACTGGGGCTTATCCCCCTAGGATCATCTGAGGAACCTTATAAAATATACCACATAATGGCTGCCTAAGAGTCAAATGAGAGGTATATTTTTCTACCTGCTCCTATTGCCTGTTGATCAAAGGTTGACCCAGGAGTTGCTACCCCTCCTATTCTCAAGGCTGCATATACTTCAGAATGTCTGAGCAGGTTCCTTTAGGTACCTCACATTGGCCATGTCATAGAAACTCCAGGGAGAACACAAGAGTTAGAGAATGCAGCTGAGGCCAGATGCTGTTAGATTTGGCCTGCATGGTAGCTGGTTCTGCAGCAGCGGGTAGAATAGAAAAGGTAGACCAAGAGGATATCAGGTGGGCAAAAGAGATGTCAAGTCCAGCCAGGTACTTAGATTAAGCAAAAATATAGCAGGTGCACAGAAGAAAAGTGGGTTCTAGACACAGTGGATATCCAGTCATTTGTCTAGTATAACCAGTTCTTACCTCTAACCTCCCTCTTCTGACGCAGATACTGGCAATCATTCACCTTTGGTAGCACTGGCATAGCACTTTTATGAACATTTGACTCTGTCAGAAATCTTGTGTTGTAACTAAAGACTAAGTCATCATTCTTCTCTTTTCTCAGATAAGGAAACCAAGCTTAAATAAGAGAATAAATCATCTAAGGAATCACTATCCAACGGAACTCTCAACAATGATGGCAATGTGTTCATCGCTCAGTGCAGTAACCATTAGCCACAGGTAGCCCATGAACACTTGAGGTACAGCTCCTAGGACCAAATAACTGAATTTTAAATTTTATTTCATTTTAATTAATTCCGATTTAAATTTAAATGACTTCACATGGATGGTGCAACCGTATTGAAAAAAGCTGCCACAGACACGAAAACATGTATTTTTTACATTAAATTTGAAATATTTTTCACTGGAAGTTCAGTGAAAGAAATCTGTTGACTTCCCTCATATTTCATTTTTGTATACATATGTAGTGCTAAGTTAAAACTATTTCACATGCACTCTTGCTATCACCTGGTTGTTTTCCAGTGCTAACTGTGATGTATAAAGGAAGGACTCACTCAGAAATAGCACTGAATAACTAACGCGGGCTGAAGCACCCAGAATCTTCACAGGAACAGAACAAAGAACAGCTTCTCCCCTCCCTCTACCCACCTTGCTTCTTGCTTTCAGTTTGCACTTGGACAAGACCATTTTGTGCTTCCGTGCATAGAGGGGAAAAACCAGAAAACAAAAAACAAAAACAAACAAACAAAAAAACCCTTCAAGCCTAAAATTACAGTAGTGCCTTGGGGAACGATGCACCTAAGACCCATTTGTACAAGGCAAGATGCCTAATTTGGGGGCGCCTGGGTGGCTCAGTGGGTTAAGCCGCTGCCTTCGGCTCAGGTCATGATCTCAGGGTCCTGGGATCGAGCCCCGCATCGGGCTCTCTGCTCAGCAGGGAGCCGGCTTCCCTCTCTCTCTCTCTGCCTGCCTCTCCATCTACTTGTGATCTCTCTCTGTCAAATAAATAAATAAAATCTTTAAAAAAAAAAAAAGATGCCTAATTTGGGGACGTCTCTGCCTAATAAATAACAGATTTGACCACGTCAAACCTTCAGAGTTTTAATTCCATGACTTTTTACTTCATATCTTACCACTTCTTATTTCAAGTATGATAAGTATGTCAAATCCAAGTACATTCAATAAATGATTCAAGAGCTACTAAGTTACAGTACAATTGTGCTTAAATATTTATGTGTTGTTTGGAGGGAAAGAGGCATTTTAAATCTAAGACAGTCACACATCATCCTCCCTCAGTTGTTAGAACGAGGCACCTCTCCTTCATGTATTTTTCATAAAACAAGCTATGCTAACCTTTAAAGACTACAGTTGCTAAAATCCTATCCACTTTTGCTGGAAATATTTCTGAAACACTTTGTTCCTTCTTATACAGAATACAAACATTATACTCTTTCATCCATTCACTTATTCTTTCATTCTTTCAACAAATATAAAATAAACATCTCCCTCAGGCCATGCCCTGGGAAAGGTTCTGGCTCTGAAGTACACCAAGCAAATAAGTCATTCTGCCCTCAAGGAACTCCACAGTCTTGATCCCCCAGCCCCCCATCCTGCTATTATTACGCAGAACAGGATGAATATAAGGCAAATGTGGGATACAATGACACATTCTGGAGCAGGGCTTTCCCACGGAAATCCAACAGGAGCAGTTTAGGTGATTTTAAATTTCTCAGAAGCCATGTTTAAAAAAAAAAAAAACAAATGGAAACAGCTGCAATTAATTTTAATAATGTATCTTAACCTAATATATCCTGAAGTTATCATTTCAATTATATTAAATATTTAAAAACTGTTCATGATGTATTTTTCATTCTTTTTCATAATCTTCAAAGTCCCATGTATATTTCACATGTATAGCACATCTCAATTCGGATCAGCCACATTTCAGATGCTTAATAGTCACATGTGGCCAGTGGCTTCTGCACCGGATGTCAAAATGCTCAAGCTCATAAAGTATGAATGATTAATTGCCCCTTCATTAAATGGAAGTAGGCATTTAAATATTTTAACTCCATATGTCTGCTTGTCCTAGTTTCTGACTTTGCCTTCTTACTCTCAGCCAGCCTGTTTTCCTCTCTTTTCATTATAAATCTGCTATCTCTACCAAAGGCAGTGTCTCCTGTTACTCATTTATTCTTATAATCTGATACAATCAAATTTCCTAAAATTGATAATAAGATAACCCTGTCTAAAACAGGGCTCTGTTTCTTAGAACCCTGAATAAGGTTTAAAGAGACATTTTGTGACCAAAGCATCTGAGTAGTAATATATGACATTTCTAACACAGATTTGACTTCCTAAGATGAATTTCACTTCTCTCTTCCAGCCTTCTTTTGGATCATTGGTTCCCAAAATGTGGTCCTTGGACCAGTAACACCAGAATCACCTGGGGAGTTGTTCAAAAGGTGATGTCTTATTCCCCCATTCCAGACCTACTAAATCAGAAACTCTGGAGATGAGTCTAACAATCTTTGTTTTAACAAGTCCTTTGGGTGATTCTGGCACCTGTTAACATTTGAGAACCATTTTTCTAGAAAAAGCAGACTGTTGAACACATGGACTTGACATGGATAAGTATTCCTTCGTTTCTGTTAAATTCAGTGTTCTAATTAATTGGAGAAGTATTAAAGAACTTTTTTTTTTAAGATTTTATTTATTTATTTGACAGACAGAGATCACAAATAGGCAGAGAGGCAGGCAGAGAGAGAGAGAGAGAGAGAGGGAAGCAGGCTTCCTGCAGAGCAGAGAGCCCGATGCGGGGCTCGATCCCAGGACCCTGAGATCATAACCCGAGCCAAAGGCAGCAGCCCAAACCACTGAGCCAACCAGGCTCCCCAAGAACATTTTTTTTTTTCTTTAAAACCTGGTACTGGGGCACCTGGGTGGCTCAGTGGGTTAATCCTCTGCCTTCGGCTCGGGTCATGGTCTCAGGGTCCTGGGATGGAGCCCCGCATCGGGCTCTCTGCTCTGTGAGAGGCCTGCTTCCTCCTCTCTCTTTGCCTTCCTCTGCCTACTTGTGACCTCTCTCTGTCAAATAAATAAATAAAATCTTAAAAACAAAAAACAAACAAACAAAAAAAGCAAAAAAAAAAAAACAGTACTAAAAGTTGTGTTGGTGAATATTTGTATTAACTTCCCATTGTTGCTGTTATAAATTTCTTTAAATATATGCACACAACACAATTTTTTTAAACTCTTTGATTCTGTTTTATATTCTTTTTTTCATCATAAATGTACTCTTTAATCCCATCCCCTATTTCCCATCATCTCCCTCCTGGTAACCATCCCCTCCAGCACACCTGTCCTCTGGTAACCATATCATTTTTTTTTTAGCCTTTGCTCATCTGTGCTCTTTCTTAAATTCCACATACGAGTGACATCATATGGTATTTGTCTTTCTCTGACTGGCTTAATTCACTTACTTTATAGTCTCTATCTCCGTCCATGTCATTGCAAAATGCAAGATTGCATTATTTTTTATGGTTGAATTATATTCCATAGTATAGTTACACCACATCTTCTTTATCCATTCATTTATCCATGGACACTTGGCCTGTTTCCATAGTTTGGCTATTATAAATAATGCTTCGATCAACATAGGAGTGCATGTACCCTTTTGAATTAGTGTTTTCTGTATTTTTCAAACATATAAGAAGTAGTGAGAATTCCTAAATTGTAGGGAAGTTCTGTTTTTAATTTTTTGAGGAGCCTTGATACAGTTTCCCACAGTGGTTGCACTAGTTTGCATTCCACCAACAATGCAAAAAGTTTCCTTTTTCTCCACATCCTTGCCAACATTTGTTGTTTCTTATGTTGTTGATTTTAGTCATGCTGACAGGTGTGAGGTGATATCTCATTATAGTTTTGATTTGCATTTCCCCAATGATGAGTGATGTCGAGCATTTTCTTGTGTCTTTTGGCTATCTGTTTGTCCTCTTTGGAGAAATGTCTGGTCATGTCTTCTGCCCATTTTTTAATTGGACTGTTTGTTTTGGGGGTACTGAGTTTTATCAATCCCTTATATATTTTGGATACTAACCCTTTATCACATATGTCATTTGAAAATATATTCTCCTTTTCACTGGGTTGTCTTTTAGTTTTGTTGATTGTTTCTTTTGCTGGGCAGAAACTTTTTACTTTGATGTAGTCCCAATAGTTTATTTTTGCTTTTATTTCCCTTGCCTCTGGAGATATATCTAGAAAAATGTTGTTATAGTTGATGTCAGAGAGATTACTGCCTGTACTCCCTTCAAGGACTTTTATGGCTTCAGGTCCGACATGAAGGTCTTTTATCCATTTTAAGTTTAGTTTTGTGTATTTTTAAAGAAGGTGGTCCAGTTTCATTCCTTTGCATTGGCTGTACAGTTTTCCCAACACCATTTGTTGAAGACACCGTCTTTTTCCCATTGTATATTCATTTCTCCTTTGTCAAAGATTAATTGACCATATTATTGTGGGTTTATTTCTGGAATTGTGATACCTCCAGTTTTGTTTTTTCTTTATCAAAATTGCTTTGGCTGTTTGAGTTCTTTTGTGGTTCCATGCAAATTTTAGGATTATTTGTTCTAGTTCTGAGAAAAATGCTGTTGGCATTTTGATAGGGATTGCATTAAACCTGTAGATTGCTTTGGGTAGTACGGACATTTTAACAATAAATATTCTTCCAATCCATGAATATGGAACATCTTTGCATTTCTTTGCATCATCTTGAATTTCTTTCATCAGTTTTATTGTTTTCAGAGTACAGGTTTTTTGCCTCTGTTTAGGTTCATTCTTAGATATTTTATTGTTTCTGGTGCAATTATAAATGGGACTGTTTTCCTAATTTCACTTCTGCTGCTTCATTTAGTGTATAGGAATACAACAGGTTTCTGTACATTGATTTTTGTGTTCTGCTACTTTCCTGAAATCATTTGTCAGTACTAGCGAATTTTTGGTGGACTCTTTTCTATATATAGTATCATGTCATCTGCAAATAGGGAGAATTTTACTTCTTCCTTATCAATTTGGATGCCTTTTATTTCTTTTTGTTTAATTGCTGGGGCAACAACTTCCAGTAGTGTGTTGAATAAAGTGGTGAGAGTGGACATCATTGTCTTGTTCCTGAAAGGCTGTCAATTTTTTGCCATTGGTATGATATTGGTTTGGGCTTTTCACATAAAGCCTTTATTATGTTGAGGTATGTTCCCTTTAGACCTACCTTGCAGAGGTAGGGTTTTTTTTGCAAAAAACTTTTTTTTTTTTTTCCTTTTAATCATGAATGGATGTTGTGCTTTGTAAAATACTTTTTCTGCATCTATTGAAATGATCGTATGGTTTTATCCTTTCTCTTGTTGATGTGATGCATCAGGTTGATTGTTTTGTGAGTATTAAACCACTCTTGCTTCCCAGGAATAAATTCCACCCTATCATGGTAAATGATTTTTTAATATATTGTTGGATTTAGTTTGCTAATTTTTTTGAGGATTTTTGCATCTATATTCATGAGAAATATTGGTCTGTAGTTCTCTTTTTTGTTGTTGTGTTTTTATCTGGTTTTGGTATCAGGGTGATACTGGCCTTGTAGAATGAGTTTGGAAGTTTTCCTTCCTTTGGCATTTTTTGGAATAATTTGAGAAGAATGGATATTAACTCTACTTTAAATGTTTAGTAGAATTTGTCTGTGATGACATCTGGTCCTGGAGTTTTGTTTTTTGGTGAGTTTTTTTTTTCTTTAATTGATCAATTTAATTGCTGATGATTGGTCTGTTCAAATTTTCTATTTCTTCCTGCTTTAGTCTTGGTAGGTTATATGCTTCTAGGAATTTATGCATTCTCTTAGGTTGTTTGATTTGCTGGCATAAAGGTTTTCATAATATTTTGTTACAGTTGTTTGTATTTCTGTGCTGTTGGTTGCTGTCTTCCCTCTTTCATTAGTAATTTTATTTGGGTCTTCTCTCTCTTTTGTTTTTCGTAAGTCTTGCTGGAGGTATATCAATTTTGTTGTTGTTTTCAAAGAACCAGTTCCTGGTTTAATTAATCTGTTCTTTTGGGGTTTTTTAAAGTTTCTATTTCATTAATTCTACTCTAATATTTTATTTCCTTCCTTTTGCTGGGTTTGGGGTTTTTTGTTGTTCTTCTTTTTCTAGCTCCTTTAGGTGTAAGGTTTTGTTGTTTATTTGGGATTTTTCTTGCTTCTTGAAATAAGTTCTCTATTGCTAGAAACTTCCCTCTAGAACCACTCTCCCTGCATCCCAGAGATTGTGGACAACTGTGTTTTTATTATCATTTGTCTGCATGTAATTTTCATTTTTTGGTTGACCCAGTCATTGCTTAATAGCATGTTATTTAACCTCTTTGTATTTGTGCGCTCTCTCTCCCCTCACCCCTTTCACTCTCTCTATATATATCTTTGTGTGTGTGTGTGTGTGGTTGATTTCTAGTTTCATTGTTTTGTGATCAGAAAAGATGCATTATGACTTCGATTTTTTTGAATTTGTTGAGACTTGCTTTGTGGTCTAATATGTGGTCTGTTGTGGAAAATGTTCTGTGTGCACTTGAAAAGGATGCGTATCCTGCTGTTTTAGCATGGAATGTTCTGAATACATCTGTTAAATCCATGTGCTCCAGTGTGCTACCTTCTTGATTTTAGAAATTTATTTTCTTACAGTTTGGGGAGTCAGAAATACCAAGCGGGTCTCATTAGTCTAAAATTAAAGTGACAGCAGGGCTGTGCCTTTCCTGGAGACTAAAGAAATCTGTTTCCTTGCCTTTCTAGCTTCTAGAGGCCAACCACATTCCTTGTCTTATGGCCCCACATTTTCAAAGTCAGAAACATCAAGTCCAATTTTGTCAGGTCACATCTCTATGTGGCTCCTTATTAAGCCTCCCTCCCTCTTTCTCTGTAAAGTGCCCTTGTGATTCCATTAGCTCCCTCCGCCAGAATAATCAAAAATAATCTCCCCGTTGCACATTCAACTGATTGGCAACATTAATTCCTTTTACGGTGTTAATTCCTCTTTTACACTGAACCTAACATATTCATAGGTTCTAGGGATTAGGACGTGGACATCTTTGGGAGCCGTTAATCTGCCTATCACACCATAGGATTCATGAGCTACCTTGACACACCTTAATAAAAGAATTTTTAAAGTTATTTACCCTCTGCACCTTCCTAGGTTCACATCCTTGATTTTTCATTAGACTTGCAAAGGAAGTAATTGCTTGCACTTTGTGAATCTCAGTATTTGTATCACTCTTAAGAGTACTTAAATGAATTTAAATGTTATGGTGATTTGATATAGCTATCATCCATTTAATTTTTTTTTCAGTACATGTATAGCTTTTTTCTTGACAGTTGAAATTATTTATCATTTCTATTTTCCTTGAAAGCATGTTCTTATTTTCTTCCCCCAGAGTCAGGGAATGTTATATTAATACAATATATTTTCATGCTTTAGAGTCTTTCATTGATAATCTCAAGGTACATGTCTATAACAAAATTAGATAGACAGATAGATAGTTGGATATGTGTGTCTGTGTGTGTATTTTGTTCCCTGAAGATCTTTATGCTTTATGAGTTTAAATTTTTTCTTCCATATTGAGTTGTTAATGCTATTAAATGCTATTAATATAAGCAAGAAATAGAGTTAAAATATTAAAATATTATACATTTCATAAATATTTTTAAACTAAAAAGTAAAAATTTTTTGAAAAGATTTTTTTGTTGTTGTTATAGATAAGGGTAGAGAGAGAGCAAATTATGATGTCTTGATTCTCTTCAAACTTTCCAACAACAAAGTTTCAAATAGTCCCCCTGTGTTTCCACACCTCAGGACAACCTTTCATGGTATAATTTTGGGCAGTGAGAGACAAGCCTTTATTTGGTAAAGTAGGAGTGGTTCAACAGAGAAAGTAATCCCTAAGAATCATCCAGATGCCCATCCAGAGCAGGTCTTCTTTCAGGATACAAGAAATGCAGCAGATACAATTATAAATGCATTATGCAATTTTTCTTCTCTGCTTGGAATCACACAAAATAGGATTTATCAATGTTCCAATGTTTGTAAGGCACAGATCTTTAGTCCTACAAATAGTATATCTCCTTGTGAGTAAGGTCATATGTTTTATGTATCCCAATATTCAAAAATAAACAATAAAACCCAGTCAACTCTGCTTAAAGGAAGACTAAGTTAGTTGCCAATGCCCTCTAATGAAAATGATATGGGGAAATTATTGTCATCAGGAAGGGAGATCAAAATGTAGGCAGGCTCCCAAAATGTAAGAAAAAAAGTACCATAAAGATGTATTTAAAAATTAATTAAAATATTTCTCTTAGATTTTTCTAACATTTATTATGTTTGTTACATTTGTTGTGATTTCTTTTCCTATTCTAAGTAAATACTCATTTTCACAACTCAGTCCATACTCACGATGTTTTTTAGAAGGGAACCTCTAGATGAAATTTTTCACTTAAAATACAACTCAGTAAATGAGTAAAAGGCAATTAATATTAATCGATTCCTGGTGTATGCCAAGCACCCTGTTTATACTATTTGGAAACAATATTTCATTCATTTCTCACAAAACAAGCAACTAAATTAAAATATGCAAAACATTATAAGCATGTATTACTGTCCACATTCCACTGCCAGAGAAAGGTTCAGCGTAATGTTCACAGCTAGTCATTCCCGCAGTTAGTAAAATAACAATACAGGAGTTAGATCTCAGGATTTTTTTTTTTTTCTTAACAATAAGTAGAGCGACCACCAAGTCATTAATTCATCTATTCAATGGATTAGGTCATGATAAGGGCAACAAAGAGCAAAGCAGGGCCAGAAAGTTTAACACGGTGACCATAGCAGTGATGAAGAAAAACATGTACAATTCTACATGAGGTAGTGAGGAAAGGCCTCATCAACAACGCAATCCTTGAACAGAGACTCAAGTGATATGAGGACTTACTTTTGCAAATGTCAAAGGAATGAGCATTGCAGGCAGAGGGAGTAGCAAATGCAAAGGTTCTGAGGTGTTCTGGGAGTATTCGATGAATATAAAGAAGGGCTGCAGGTGGGAACAGGCACCCCTGAACCTAGGCAAGCTGTCCAGCTCCCATAGCCTTTGCAAACTTCTACAGGAGCCTCAGCTTCTACTCTGGGGGATTTCAAAGGCTCAGGAGGATGCAAAGTAGTGACTTGATCAAATTCACATTCTCCGAGCTGTCTCTGTCTGCTGGATAGAAAGTAGGTTAAAACGGGCAGAGATAGGAGACCAGTGTGGAGGCACCTGAAGTCATCCAGGTGAGGTTACAGACACAACAGCAGTGGTGGTGAGAAATGGTCCAGTTGTGGACATATTCTACAGACAGAGCCACAGGATGTGCTGGTAGTATCTGTGAGGTGTGAGAAGTCAGGATTATTCCAGGATTTACTGGGGGAGGTAGGAATGCAAAGTGGCTGAGCAAGTGAAAGACTGAAGTTTCCATTTATCTTAAGGCAGTTATTGTTCTGGATTCTTTATACAATATATCTATAATCTTCATGTCAACTCAACCCTACAGGCAAAATTGCAGAACCAAGAGTTGAAACCAGATCTTTCCTGTCCCAAGGCCCTACCTTGGGATATCACACTCAGTAGCAGCTTCATAACCTTGGGTAATAACAGTTTACTTTCTTAAAGGATGTGCCAGGCGCAGTGCTAAACCCTCTTGCATCGGTTTCCCATTTAATCTTCAAAACAATTCCATTGGGAATGGGTTATTTATCCATATTTCATTTTCAGACAAGGAAACTGAGGCCTCATCATGCTCTGCAGAAGCATCAGTGCCAGCTGGGCAGTACCCTCTCCCCTCCTCTTCCAAACTGTCTAAATCTGATTATCTCAACCTTTCCTTTTTGTTACTTCACACCCAGGGTTAATAACTGCTTCCTGCAGTTATTCACTGGTATTTGTTTCTTCTTGCCTTTGCAATTCTCTCACATTTATTTAACCAATTCACTATATTAAATTCCATCTGTTAAAATAACTAGAGTGGTTTCTATTTTTCTACCAAGAAAGTGAATCCATGTTTACTTCCACAAATGTGTCATGCCTTTCCCAGGGAGCAAGCACTGTGCTAGGCACTACAGACATACTGATGAATAAGAGAGAGTTCCTGACCCCAGGGATCCCAAGGAGCTAGACAAACACATGCCAACCTCAGTCTCTGTAGACAAGTAAAAACCATATTACAAGTTACAATGCAAGTAGTACTGTCAACAAAATGTAAAGGAAATAGGGGGGACAGAGACTGATTCCACCTGGAAGAATCTTGCCAGCTGACAACAGCGCTGCTCCTTGAAAGAAGAATAGGATTTAATGGGAAGAAGAGGACAAGGGCACACAGAGGCAAAGGAAACATCAAGAGCCCAAAAGAGTGCTTAGAATGACAGAAAAAGGCAGATAGCTCAGCAAAGTAGGGACTGCACCAGGTGTGTGCTGATAGGACTGTGCAGGCTTGAGGCAGAAAGGGGGAGGGAGTCATTGGACTCTTGTTCTTCTAAAGTTAATCAGAAGTAATCAAAAGAATTTGGTCAGAGAATGACATGGTCAGATTTGCCTTCCTGAAGACTACTCACTCTCACCCCCAAAGGAGAACAGAAGCTGAGCTGTGAATGGAACTTCAGTGATAGATAATGAGGGTTAGAGTAGGGCAATGAAGGAGTGTGTGGAGGAAGGGTAGATCTGAATAGAATCATATATGTAAAACTGTTTTGAAACATAGCAATCCCAACAGAAAATCAGTGTTACTTGCATTTTTCCTCCATCTGCCTAACAATAGCCCCATGCCAGGTAGGTAGGCATCCTAGGCAACTTCATATTCTTGCGTATTCTTCTCTATTTCTCCTAGAATATTGGGGGACATTCCTACAGGATAATTTTCAAATTCTATCTTGTTTGGTCTCTTTTCTTACAATTTTATTGTCATACACTGAGACATGAACTCCTTCCAGAGCTTAAGTTCTGTTTAGAAAAGCCTAGTGGGCAATGCTTTGTTGAATTTCCAAATGATTTCTTTGGTCTTTTTTTTTTTTTTTCAGTGTAACAGTATTCAATGTTTTTGCACCACACCCAGTGCTCCATGTAATCCATGCCCTCTCCAATACCCACCACCTGTTTCCCCGAACCTCCCACCCCCTGCCCCTTCAAAACCCTCAGATTGTTTTTCAGAGTCCACAGTATCTCATGGTTCACCTCCCCTTTCAGTTTCCCTCAACTCCCTTCTCCTCTCTAACTCCCCTTGTCCTCCAGGCTATTTGTTATGCTCCACAAATAAGTGAAACCATATGATAATTGACTCTCTCTGCTTGACTTATTTCACTCAGCATAATCTCTTCCAGTCCCCATCCATGTTGCTACAAAAGTTGGGTATTCATCCTTTCTGATGGAGGCATAATACTCCATAGTGTATATGGACCACATCTTCCTTATCCATTCGTCCGTTGAAGGGCATCTTGGTTCTTTCCACAGTTTGGCGACCATGGCCATTGCTGCTATAAACATTGGGGTACAGATGGCCTTCTTTTCACTACATCTGTATCTTGGTCTTGAAGGATATAGAGACAGATGTTGGTCTATCACTTACTGGTCTCAGAAAGTCCCTTCAAACCTCCAAGCCTCATTTTGCTAATCTGTGGAATGGAAATCCCAATACCTACCCAACAATAAGAAATTTATTGGATAAAAGAGTGAAGTCTGTAAGATCTCTGGCATGGAACTCAGACCAATGGAATGCTAGGTCCCTGAGAAGGGAGACCAGTCTGTGCTTATCAACTCTACATTTATGGAATGGCTAGCTCATTCAAATTAATAATTGCCTGTCTTGTTTTGTCTTATTGTTTGCTTACTCCTTGCATGAATGCCTAGAGTCTGAATTCCCCTCTGAAGAGTTCTTATGGAAAGCAGAAATCTTGGAGAAAAGTCAGTCATGAACTCTTTATGCCACACTGGATTCACTATGTGCAGTTTCCCAAAGCTTTTGAATTGACCCTTCTGGGAAGCCAAGGAATGGTTATGTCCACATCACAGGAGAGGAAACTGAGATCCAGGAAGAAGAGTGATTCGAGTACTTTCCTAAGACTAGAATAATAAAGCTGGGACTTGAGTCAGAGGTGTCAAACTATGTAGCCCCACCTGTCCTGAGCCATCAAGTGGCAGTAGGATAGCCATGATTCTCTGTTGGGGATGTGCCCTCAAGTGGACAGAGGACAAGAGGGAAGAGTACTGAACACTTCCCCAGTCCCAAGGTGGGTCTATAGATAGATATAGATATAGATATAGATATAGACATAGATATAGACCCAAAGTGGATCTATACCTCCAGGCCTCCCTAACTGCAGCCTTCCTCTGTACTTGGGAGTAGTGTCTGGGCATCAGCAGATGCTGCCACCTTGCTTTCATTTCTTTATTTCCTCCCTTTTTTCTCCCTAATGCATATTGTCTTGTTTGCTGTCCTCATCATCCTTACACATCTGCTCATTTTGTTTATAAAGGGCACCTGCTAACCTGAGGTGCCTCCCCCTTTCTCCTTTTTTGTCCTTCAGCCCCATCCTTCCACATGCCTGTATTAACTGGAGGGGGAAACTCATAAACCTGCCCACATTATTTACGTCACACAAGAATTGAAATTTAACATCTTTCCCTTTTGCCTATGATGAAATACTTTCATTATACTGAAACAAGATGAGTGCTGAAGCCAAAGCTGTATCAACAGGAACCAGAGTAAAAATGCCCTTTCCCCAAGCTAGACATAGTAGGAGAGAGCTTTTGGTGGAGCAAGGGTGTGGTTGGAGGATAAGAAGACCCTGACTCCAATGCCAGTATTTCCACTTCTTCCTAACTCTGTGATCTTGAACTTTGCTCCTCCTGAGATACTAAGATATATGCTTCCTTTCCTTGGAGACAAGACAAGTCATGTAACTAATTCATTTTCCTTGGTGACCTGGCTACCAGGAAGCTCACAGATTTGTCTAAAACTCAATTTAAATAACAATAGTGGATCCAGTGATATCCATATTAATCCTAACTTACCTTTTGGTTTTTAGCTTCTCAGCTACTGTATTTTCCACAATCCTGACTTTTTATGCTTACATTCATAATTTCCCTTTTTATTAAATAAGCATATAAATGTGTTTCATTGAATCTTTGCAAATCAAGGCAGAGAATAAGTAAATAAAAATTTCTTTGCACTTCCCTTTTCAGACCTATGAATGTAGACATAACACCTACTATACACCATTGTTAAAGAGATGAAATGAGAAAGTTTTTAGTGTAGCGTTGACCATGAAAGATGCCTATTAAATATGAGTGCTCTCCTTTCCTTGAGGAGGCAAAATGTTGGCTGATGTATGTGGCCCTTTTAAAACATTTTCAATAAGATGTGACAGATTTAAGACATGGGAACATATAGCTAAGTTTAAAGTATCTCACAGACACATGAACATCCCCCAACCTGTCCCAAAGCTGGGTGTGATGATTCCAGTCTTCTAGTCTTCAGGATTGTCTCAGGCTTCACTGCAAAATCATAAAGCTTTATGTGATGTTAATGTACAGTAGTCCATGATCTTGGGCAAGTTCTTAATCTCAAGTCTCCATATACTTGCTTTAAAAATCATAATACCTCTCTGTTTAGGCTCTACTGAAGATTATGTAAAATGAAAAACATGGATTGTGTAGATCATGCTAAGTGCTCAATTAAGGTTAGCTATTAACTTTAAGCTCAATAATTAGTCCTATTGTTATTGCTTGTATTTTACATTACCCTACCTCCTGTGATCTTCTTAGTTTAGAAGGGAAGGCATTATTGTCTCCATCTTATAGCTAAGAAAATGGAGGCTCAGAAATGTTTCATGACTTCCACAATTTAAAAGGTGATGGAGGGACACCAGGGTGGCTCAGTCAGTTAAATGTCTGACTCTTGATTTCACCTAAGGTCGTGATATCAGGGTCATGGAATCAAGCATGGCATTGGGCTCCACACTCAGCAGGGAGTCTGGGATTTTCTCTTTCCCTCTTCCATGGTCTGCCCCCTGCTCACGTGTTCACTCTCTCTCTCTCTCTCTCTCTTTCAAATAATAAATCTTTGTAAAAAAAAAAAAAGATGAAAAAACAGATGAATGTTCAAGCTTTTAAAAAATTTAAAAAACAAGTGATATAGATTGGTAGAGATATTTTGCATGTAAAGGTTTTAGAGTCACCTAAAGTTATAGGGTGAATTTGGGAAATAACTTCAGTTCCAGTCCACACCAAATTTGAATTTTTACACAGATTGGACTAATATGGAATGCCCATCACCTAGCATAACACCAATTCTTTATTAAGGAATAATTGATACACAAAAACTGTACAAATTTAGTGTTTACAATTTGATGAGTTTGAATATATGCAGACACCCATGATACCATCACCACGATCAGGGTAATAGACATATCCCATACCTCCCACTTTTCCTGATGTTCCTTTGTTGTCGCTGTTTATGTGTGCATGTTTTGTTTTCTTGTGGCGAGAGTACTAAACATTAGATCTACTCCCTTAACAAATTTTAACATAGGCAGTATGGTCTTGTTAACTATAGACATTATGCTGTATAGCAGATCTCTAGACCTTGTCCATTTAGCAGAACTGAACCATTATATTCATTGAATAATATCTCTCCATCTCCACCTTTCCTCAGGCTATGGAAACACTATCACATTCTCTGTTTCCATAAATTCGACTGCTATATATCCTTCCTATAAGAGGAATCATGCAGTGTTTGTCCTCCTGTGGCTGGCTTATTTCATGTAGCATATTGTCTTCCAGGTTCATCCATGTCATCCCAAATAGAGAATTTCCTTTTACTTTAAAGCTGAATAATATTCCTTTGTATGTAGACACCATATTTTCTTTATCTACCCTTCTGTCAGGGACACTTGGGTTGTTTCCTTATCTTGGTTATTATGAATAATGCTGCAACGAATATGGGAATGCAGATATAAATGAAAGCTTCAATGCAAAAGGAAAAGCGATGTGTAAATGTGGAGTCACACTTGGGAGACACACTAACCCATTTTAGACTAAGAAGAAAATCACATTCATGTCAGCTTACTCCTGCCTAGAGCTGTCTGTTTTTCTCTGAAAGGAAAAGCACTGAGTACCACCAAGACTGCTTCACCTTGGGGGCTTTGGAGTCAAAATAGATCTAGGCTCAAATCCCAAGTTTTAGCATTGTTAACATATTAAATCTTGGTCATCTTAATGAATGCATACCACTTAAGCTTAAAAAGAGGTAAGTAACCTAACTGCTCCAGTCCTTGACTAGAGGCTACATGAAATTCTAAGTCAATTAAAAAAAAAAAAATACTCATCAAAGAATTTGAGACATTTTCCTGTTGATACCAAGATAAGTTTCAAGGAGGTGCAGTAGGATTCATGTGATTTATCAAGAGAGATTATAACTGGAGGGAAAATGTCTTTTCTGACCAAGAAGGGACTAGAACATTTTGTGTCTATCTTATTCAGTCATGTCATCCAAATCTATCAGCCCACCACATTTTTCTCTCAAAAAAAAAAAAAAAAAAAAAAAATTCAACCTATTCCATGCAAAATGGGTTCTAGTATGAGCTGCCTTGTCACATCATGGAGATAGTTTAAGTATTATATAAACTTCCATTTCTGCAAATTTTCACAGGGATTCTCGTGTTACCTACTTCTTGGAGATTTAAAAGATTTGCATTGCCTTCATTCATCCTCAAAACTCAGCATGATTTGTTCAAAATTTTACTAGTCAGCAATGAAATAAAAAAAATGGTACATCATGCACAATGATAAACTACCCCATGTGGTTTGGATAAATTAAATACTTTAAGCTTTCAGTCTCCCTAATGATTTGGAAATGAAACAGCTGTGATTTATGACTCTAGCTGATAGGCTAGATCTGAAGTTTACACTTTGAAAAATGCCATATTTAAATTCCCCTATAAATAAAAAATCATATTGCTCTAAAAATCTAGCCTAAGATATGTATGTAATAAATTAGAGATCCTCATGTTGGGTGGGGAAATCTCCAGGACTGATGGCTTTCTTCCTTGAAAAAATGCAGAGTGAGCCATATCCGGATCTGTGTGTATCTGCTAACACTGAATCAACGGTTATTGTTCCTTTCTGTCCATTTATTTGACCATCTTAATGATGACTGCCAGCCTGTGTCAGTTCAGTTGTAAGGATAATCTCACTGGTTTTTAAACCTAGATCAACTATTTTGAATCAGGTGGTTTCCAATGTCTTAATACAAATGTCATTCTGGGTTCTTTGTGGTTTTTTGTTTGTTTGCTTAAGTGGTAAGATAGTTCTTGCCCTCTGCTTTGAGGCAGCTTCCAGAAGCTGATAAGAAAAACAAAGAAATAGGGGGAAAGGTACTTGGAGAGGAGTCCATTGAGTCTGGGTCCAGTGTGATCTCTGCCTCTCCTTACCTTGTGATCTGACACTTATTCTTTGCCCGCTCTGGGATCTTTACATTGAAAGGATGGTGCATTTCATGACTAACTCCCCTTTTTTCACTGACAATTATAGTGCAACATTTAGACTGGAGCAACAATAACTTCAAAACCTTCGACAAGCTGCTTATTCTCTCTGTCTTCCAATTTTCCCTAGAATAAAATGGAGATAATTACCCCCACTACACATAGTTTTCAGGGAGATTAGAGAAGATAACATATAAACAGTACCACAATTCCTGGCACATGGTTAACACACATTCAAAAGTACTTGTCATTATTATTTTTATAATTATCATTACCAATATTTCATTATACTGTAAGGCAATCAATCACCTGCCATTAAGGGAGAAAAAAATGAACAAGCTTCAGGAAAGAAGCAACACCAAAGCAAGAGCCATCTCTCATGTTGGTTTCCAAAGCCTAATAGCAAAGCCAGCTTGCAGCAAAAGGAAGAAAGAAGTATACTAAGTCTTCATGACCCTCATTGCTCACCGGAGACTACCTAGGGCCCACAGATCTGGACCCAGATTCGATCTCTAGATTTTGGAATTGGGTAAATCAGGTACTGAGCTCAGAACTGAGCTCATGTGGTGAGCATGCATGGGGTAAAGTGGTAATAATCTCTACCTTATATAGTAGTCATGAGCGTTAAGTAAAACTGTGGCTGGAACGCACTCAACTTCCTACCCAGCCCACAGAAAGTGTTCAAACAATCAAATTTGTTACTCTTATTCTGAGCATTACCATTATTGACCTGCTGGCACTGTTTCCTGGCTCCCACTAAACCTAAAGCCGCTCCCCTCCCAGTATCTTCAGATCTCCCCTGGAGTCCCATCACTTCTGTTCAACAGGACCCTGTTCACTGGCCCGCCTTCGGTTTTCTCTGCTTCATTTTTACAGAAATCCTCCACTTGCTGAGAAGGATGCTTGTCTCATTTATGATTCATGAGGCATGGAGTATACAGATGGCATTATATAAATGTTTAATAATCACCATATGGTTTCCCTAGGAATTCTGTCACTCCTGGATGAATCCAGACTGAAGGCTCCTTCAGTATGTGAAATAGATGAACAGGCAGACCTCCATTCTCCCCACCCCTCCGCTGCCATGGGTGCTCCATAAAACAAAACTGGTGCATACCAGCCTGGGAAGTATTAGGAGAACACAAAATTTAGGATTACAAATAAATAAAGGCCTCCCATACTGACTATTATCCTTCTCTGTCAAAGGCAGCTTCGTTGCTCCTGTTATCTTGATGCCTATTTTAATTATTCCATTACAGGACATGGTTTTAAGTTGGTGGGGTAACCATGAGGCGTTCAATTGGGTCCACTTCTACCATGATCTCGTTTCTTCTCGCTGTTTTCTTAAAGGGCCTCCCGACAGCCCTTTATTTGTGAGGTTCTGCACTTGCGGATGGAGTTGCATATAGAATGAAGGAGATGGCACATTTGACAAATGGGAATCATGATTGTCTGGCCTCCTGACAGGTGCTGATGTGTTCTCCTGACCTGTAAATGTTGCAGCTGACTGATTACAGTAATTGATTGAGAAAACATTTGTCAATAGCTTTCTAATGAAAGAGAGAGGTGAGGAGGAGAAATTGCTGGAGCTCCTAGAAACTGGATTTCACTTAACAGAAGGAGCGCTGGACCATGTTATAATCACTGAATTCTATATTTCCCTCTATAAAATGGAAATTCCATTCATCTGGTTAACATCTGTGGAGTACCTACTATGTGCAAGGTCAGAGGTCAAAAGCTAGCAATTTGTAAGCAGAATGTGGTCTTCACATTTGCTCTATGTGTCCTACTTAGTTGATCTGCACCATCCTTTTGTTACAACTGGAAGCAGATGACCAATATTTAAAATCAGGATATTTTACACTAAAATATAGCTTTCTGGCATCTCTTGGGGAAAAAAAAAAACAGTATTTGGCAGCACTGGGACAGTATTTCTGCAAGACAATGTCTTTCTCAACTTGGGTAGCCACTGCCTCTTAGAAACAGACTATGTGCCCCCAAGTTTGACTTTGGTCCTACTACTCTGAGATTTTATCTGTTAGTGTTAGCTTTCTCTGTCCTTGTAGGATTTCCAGTTTGAGATCCTTAGTTTAGATTCTTGAGATGCAAATGAAAAAAAAATATATATGATTCTGGGCCCTGGCCTTAATACTCTCAGTAGTATAATTGTTCACTGCAGTAAATACTAAATTTCTAGCCAAGAAGGAAAATTAGGCATTCTAGCTCATTAAAGATTCTAAAAAGTAAAGTCACCCCATATCTCTCATGATGGCTACCATATGCAGGAAAACATTTTACAAATCTTTGCAACACCATCTTCTGTGGTGGCTGGGATTGTAGTTGCAGGACTAGACATGGAAGCAGCACACGCGGGCACAGTTTACAGTCGTGTCACCAGATTGCTTGTGACCTCAAGTGGGTCGTTCACTTCCCTAGGAATCCTGTTCTTCTAGAAGCAACAGGGTAAGGGACTGGAAAGCATGCTATAAACACTAATGCTCTATGCCAGGAACAGTAAACTATGACAACCTGTTTTTGTACATAAAGTTTACAGCCTCATGCATTCCTTTATGTATTATCTATGGTTGTTTTCATATTATGACAGCGGAGCTGAGTGGCTAGAACAGATCATGTAGTCCTTAAAGACTAAAATATTTATAAGCTTCCCCTTAAGAAAGGACTGCACACCTCTGCTCCCTATAGAAATTAGGTACAGTAATAATAATAATACACATTATTATTGAATATGATTTCCTCTGTCTTGAGAAAGCCTTTCAGTATTTGCAGAGCCATGAGTCATTAGTATAACCCTTCCTTTTCATCAGATTCCAGGTGTGCTGAGATGCGTTACTAAGCTTTCTTCTTGGTAGAGCTGCGTTTTCTTTTGTTGGAGAAAACCTCTCCCACAATTGGGCTGTGGAGTGTGCACAGCCTTGAACAAAACTTGTCCTTATCCTCACTTCTCTTCCTGGAATGACTTTCAGGAAGGTGAAGCCTCACTGCTCCCTTGGTCACCAGGGAGTCAGAGACAAGAGAGGCCATTTGAAAGAGTTAAGAACTGTGACTTGCTTGGAACACTTCCACAGAATAACACCAAGAGATGGGTTGCAAAAAGCAAGAGGCAACTTTGCACCATGGTTAAGGGTTCAAACATTAGCAGAGGACTAATCACTAATCAATTACAATTATTTTTTCAGTGACTTTCTAGTTGCATGACATTGAGCAAGTGTTTAGCTTTGTTGCGCCTCATTCTCCTCATCTGTAAAACAGGAGGAATGGTAAGAATCACCTCACACAGTTTTGTGAGAATTTACTGGAGCCAGGAATCACAAGACAGGGAACAGAGTATACGATGCAGATGCCTGTGTGCACGTACATTGGTCAGGTCTGGTGGGATGCAGCCAGCGCCCTAACTTCAGAATATGAACTCCAGAGCAGTATTTTTTAAAGTATGATATTAGGGACGCCTGGTTCAGAAACGCCTAAATTTCATTATTAATGCAGATTCCAAAGGCCTCACCCAGGACTTCCTAAAACAGAATTAGATTTGGGGGGGAAAGTGTCAGACTCTACTGTAACAAGATCCCTAGATGATTTTGATGAACCCCCAAGTTTGAGAATTGCTACCCTAAGGACAGCAGCCTCCCCTTTCTGCATATTGTGGCACACACAAATTCTGAAGAAGGGAATCTGTGTCCAACACAATGCGTGACAAGCCGGATGAGAGCCAGTGGCATGAATTATGAATCTCCTCTTGTCAGAGAAAACCCTTGAGGCAGGAAAGACCTACTCTGGCTTTTAATGCAGTTGAGATAAACAGGGTAACCCAAAGAGTTCCTCCTCTGGACAGCTGCTTCATGAGACAGCTCTCAGAATCACTTCCTGCTCCCATGCCCAAACCCACACTTCAGCTAATTTAGTCCAGATGGATTCCCACCCACTGTTCATTACACATGGGCGTTCTAGTGGGTGTTCCCAGTACAGCTTTAGTTCCTCTCTTATGGGTCCTCTTTTAATGGATGAGGACACATGTGTAATGAGAACACTGAACATGCAGAACTCATAGGATTTAGTCATAAAATTAGTTTGGGGGGTTTTGTGTGTGTGTTTCGTCTTTTTTTTTTTTTAAACCCCCAACTGTCCTCTTAAACTCACTCAGTAGGGATAATAAGCCTTACTTTGCTACTGAGGGAAAATTCAGGTCATCCCATGGTGAGATCATTATTATAAATCCCAAATGGACAGTCTCCATTCAGAAATTAAAATATCCAGCCCAATACAGTAATCAAAATTATTATCCATAAGAAGACTCCCCTTCCACCTGGTCCACCCCAAAAGGTAAAGCCTATGACAGTCAGGTAGCCTTCCTCAGAGAAGAGTTCCTTCTCACTTTCTTGTTTGCCAGTTTCCCTCCTGGATGGCGGTTATTTTTGATCTTTGCTGCCTTTCAGATGAGGGTGGAAAAGGGAAGAAAGAGAGATAAGAGGAGTCAGAAAGTCCTTACTTAGCCAGTACTATTGTAAAATAGCTCTGCTGTCTGTGGACCCAATAGACAAGTCCTATGAACTCTATACTTTTCAGAAGGCCAGCCCCAAATTGAGCTAAAAGCCTTAGCTGAGCCCATCAACTGTAACCTCAGTTCTATGGGACCTAGATCCATCCAAGTATATGGATCGTGCTCTACACTTGCTCTCACTCCACGAACATACACTGTGGTCGCCCCATGAGTAGGTGGCAAAGAGCTTGAGGCCAACTCTCTCTCCTGTGAGCCCACGTCTGATCCAGGAGACACTGAGACATCTTTTGTTTCTCTCAAATTGACTGTGTGCAGGGAAATGGAGTCAATTCTCCTTCATGCTGGAGTCCTATGGAGGGAGTCAGTTTTCAGTTCACAGCCTCTAGGTACACACTACAGGCTCCATGAATGGTCTCAGGGAAGCCCCATCTCATTTGGTTTGAAGTGAGGAACAGACACCCACCACCTTTGAGAGGGACTCAAAGCCTTTCAATGGTTCTCCAGAGAAATCTCCCTCACAAACTCCCCTCTCTCTATTTGCTCCTGGTCATTCTAAAGTCCACTTGGGGAGGTGGGGACCTTTTAAAAAAACTGGTTCTCAGATATACTCTTTGAAAGTCCTTTGTGTTGATGTCTGATGTCTGCTAAATCTTAACCTCAACAGTCTAAACTTCCTAGTCTTCAGTTGTGTCTAATGCCTGTTGAATGTCATTTTTAAGATAATTTTTGAGAGAAGCATTTCCCAGAATTAAGCATGTAAAAGCCTCAAACTCTTTTAAACAAATATCAGATCATACCAAATACTGGAACTAGCTTGGGCTCGAAGCCTGGGTTCAGCCTCAGCAAAATTCTAGAAAGATGTCATCACCTGCAGACGACCAAGTCACACTGTTATTTCCAGAAAGCCAGCCCCATAGTGTGTGAAATGATGCTGCATCCCCCCAAGCTTGTCATTTACCATCCTGCAGTGCCTGTTTACTGCCATTCCTCCCATTGGACTAAGGATTTCTGAGAACACACCTCTATCTTATTCTTCTATCTCTACATCTTCAAATACTAGCTAGCATTCATCATCCTGAAGGCACCATATAAAGATTAATTGAATGGAATACAAATATGTTTCCCTTTCCAATCCCACCTTTGACCAGCCCTCTCAGCCACATTGAGGCAGAAATGACTGATGCCTGATAGCAGGTAAAGCACTGCATTTTTCTAGATAGGTATGTGAATATATCAAAGCATTAAAGACAAGGTATAGTGCCGATACTGGAATTTGAAGAGTTAGTTTTTCTTGTCCTCTAAAGTCAGGCCATGAGTGGTATACCAACAAAGAAGCATCCCTACCCCTGTGACATTTTACTGCATATGTGGTCCAGGTGTATCCCGATACACCCCTAGAATACAATATATATTACATGACCTGGCCAGAGGTCACTTGAGGCACAGATTTCTTGTTGCTTGTTGCTTTTTCTTATTTTTCAATACGTGCCTCCTTTGCGCTACTTTGCATAAGTTGCTGGGCTTTGAGGAAGCAAGTCAAAGCAAGTGGGATAAGGAGAGGCTCTTCCTATGAAAGTCAACCACAGACTGGAGAGGTGTTTTAAGAAGCTCGAGAAAGTAGCATCTACACTTTTTGATGCAGCTTCTCTTCTCCTGAGAGTAACATTGCTTTATTGCACTCTTCACTGAGTCCTCCACTTGATCTGTGCTCTCACAGCATTTTGCTCATCCCTCAAGCAAAGCATTTATCATGCTCTGTTATGGATAATTCACGAATGTCTGACCCCTCAAGACTCAGAGATCCTTTGGGGAAAGAACTTTGGTTTATTTATCTCAGAAAGCTGAGTACTTAAAACACATAATTTTGTTAAATGGGCGGATGTTAATGATTGTTAGATGAATGGAAGGATAGAAGGACGGATGGAGGAAAGGACGGATTTATTTCTTGCATATTTACTGTGTGTAAGTTAGAATCACACAGTGTCTGTCTCCCCTCAAAGCCAGGCAATGATAATGAAGGGTCTCGAAATAATACTATTCTTTGCCAACAGCTACAATAATATCTCACAATGGCATAATGTTTTGAAATGTGTATGTGTTCAGATAATTTTTATATTGAATTCCCTTTGACATTAAGGTGCAAACTACATATGAGAATATGTATCCATATGATGAAGCATTTTTTTTTACTTTTTGACAAATTAAATTTTTAATTTAAAATTTGTTTTTAAGTGAATCGATGGAATAGATTTTGATTATAGTAAATATCTACTTTTGATTTTGTTTTTACTGCCAGGCAACAAGTTGTCCTTCAGATAACCACACTCATTGTTCTTGAGGAAACCATGCCCCCATCAGTCTCAGCCCATGTGTCTTAGGTGAAGCACCATATCAGTTAAGCCAATCATGTTTCCTTTTCCTGGTCCTATGGAGAGATTCAAGGCTGGGTATGCAATCCAATCGGAGCCAATGGGTTATCACCAGTCTTTAGCTTAAACTTCTGGGAGACGTTAGCTCATTTTGCTTAATTTAAAACTGAAAGAATATAAAATCTGGCTGCTCAGCAGCCATCTGGCTATGGTGAGGAGACAATATTTGAGAATAATTTTACTGGGAGAACATGTAAGAAAGAGAATGTCTGGGTCATAATTTTTTGAGTCTTTGGATAAAACTATATATATTTTTTAAGTCAACTCTACTCCCAGACCATATATATTTTTTTCAAGTGTAAAATAAGTCACCCGACCTATTTAGTTTAAGGGGTAGGAGGTAGGGGAGGAAGGTGTATATACCCATATATAAATGATTCACTTGTCCTAATGGATTCCTTGATCTTTTCAGAAAATTGATCCTAATAGGCTCAGATTTTTACAACCACTATTATGTAAGTGGGTAAGACTAGCTGTAATATTTTGAGGAGGCTGTGCATAGACTTATCTTCTACAAACAATAATGTGCACCTACTCATCTAGGCATTGTGCCAGACCCTTAAGAGACAAATATCATATCCCTTTCCTCAAGGAGCTTTCACATTTAATAGGGGTTAGATTTATAAACAACTAACTATGATATATGTGAACAAACTATTTGGGAAAATACTGTGTTAAGAGCTTAAATGAAGAAAGAATTGCTTTTGATTTGCAAAAATGTTCTTCCTAATTTATAGTTATAAAATGAGTCAGAAGGGTAAGTGAATAGATGGGTAAGATGGTGAGTCTTTTCCTATCCTAGCTGTATATTAGAATCATTTGGGGGCTTTTAAATAAATTGAATTAAATAAATCAAATGCTGGAAACAGCCCCTCCACACACACACACACACACACACACACACTCCAGAGCAATTAAAATAGACTCTCTGGGAGGAGGTCCCAGAACTGGTATGTTTTAGAAGCTCCAGAAATGATTCTGATGTACAGCCAGGATTACCAATCAATTTTCCATAGGAGCGATGCTCAGTCTTCTTGTATATCCAAATCACCACGAGGAGCTTATAAAAAAGTCCAAATGCTAGGGTTCCACCCTCAGACATTCTGATTCAATTGGTCTATGGTGGGATTCTGTCGTCAGTCAATTTAAAAGCTTTCTGATGATTCTAATGTGAAGCCAAGGTTGAATACCATTCATCTGTAGGAAACTCACCATTTTGGAAGTGGCCACTAAGAACTAAGCTTCACGCTAGGTACATTTATATATCTGATTTCCTTTGGTCTTTAGAAACATCTTTCAAACTTTCAACTTAAATAAGAGCCCCATTTTACAGATAAGGAAATAAACATTCTGAAAGCAAAATAACTTGCCCCATGTGACCTCAATAAGTAAGTGAGGGAGCTGAAATTCAAACCCAATTTTGTCTGGCTCCAAAGCCCAGATTCTTTTTACCACAGCATTCACATAGTCATTGACTCACTTATTGTCACTTGAACATTCTTTCAATAAATGTTCAGGGAAAGTATGTGACTTAGTCCTGCAACACACAAAGTGTCGGTGGACCTCCCAAAGAACACAACCATGTGGACGTATGTGATGTGGACGTACGTGTGAAGGACAAATCACTGTGGAATAAACTAGCCTAGTTATAAGCCATCGCCATTACCTTAAATTGCAAATACAGTGGTTGATTACTCAGACCTCCTTGTTCTGGACACAACATGGTTCCTGTGACTCTCATTCAAAAGGCAAGCTACGTGCAACTGCACGGCATCCCACTTTAGTCCAATGATGGGGGCAGAGGGGCAGGTAGGGTGTCCTGTTAGGGAAAGAGTGCCGGGGAGAGACAGAAGGGCAAAAGCAGTATTGGTGTGAGAAGTATGATTTGCCTCCTAGCCACAAGGAAAGGAATGTCTTTGTTTTGCTCAGTCCCCAAAACAACTTGCCCTTTGTGATCAAACCTGCCAGCAGTTCCTACCTGAAGACTTGGAGGAGCCTACTGTCTGGGCAGACAGAGGGAGGTTCCAGTACCTGAGGCAGGGCAGTCAATGAAGAGGAAGAGGACAGCCACCTTTCCTCCTCTCACCTTGATGGCCCATTACAGGTGCATCCTTGCTACTTTCATTTCAGAGATGCATGCCATCCCACCATCTGGGCTCACAGTGTTGCAATTCAGAAATCCTACCCATGTTCATCTTGCTGTCCACCTACCAGATCCTTTGCTCAGCTTGGAGCAGTTTGGTTCCAGCCTACATTTTCAGCTTCACCACTTGCTACTACCTACAGCTAACGACGCTGCGATGTAGTCACAGCAGGCCATTTACCTCTAGGCTTTCTCTCACTCAGTCCTCTCTGCCTGGAATTCTCATGTCATTTCCTTCTCTTGGAAAACTCCTACACAGTTGTCATCTCTGCTAAGAAAATTTTCCATTACTGAGGAATAAAATCGCTTTTTTTTTTTATAAGAAGAATTCTCTATCTACTTTTATACTTCTACTGCTATTACATTCACCTCAGGGGCTTAAGGTTAAATCATCTTTACATACCTATTTCTAGTGTCTCCTCCAGGATATCTTCCTGGTGTCCTCCCTTTTTATTTTGAGCCCAAGACCAGTATAGGTGCCCTCCTTCATGCTTCTATAATGGTACCCCAGTAACTCTCAAATGTTAGTATGCATCAGAACAATCTAAAAGACTTGTTAAAATTCAGCTTTTGGGTCCCCATCCCCAAAGTTACTGGTTTATAGGTCTATGTATGAGACCCAAGACTTTGCATTCTGTTATATTCCCAGTGATGCTGATATTGCTGGCCCAGAGATCACACTTTGAGAACTGCTGGCCTATACTTACCTCAAACATAATTTTTCCACTGTACTTATAACATGTGTTGTAAATTACTTGTTTGTCATTCCATCTTTTACTTACTTAATCAGTCAATAAGGCAATATCAGATCATGAAAAGCATTGCAAAGAAAATAAATCATTGTAAATTAGTTATCTATTATTGTGTAACAAAGTACCCCAAAACTTAGCTTAAGACAGTAAACATTTATTATCTCATAGTTTCTGTAATTCTGGAATCTGGAAATGGCTTAGCTAGATGATTCCAGCTCAAGATCTCCCTCATGAAGTTGCAGTCAAGCTGTGGGCTGGGGCTGCAGCCTTATCTACAAGCTCAGCTGGGGAAGGATCCTGTTTTGAGCTCACACACATGGTTGTTGGCAGGTCTCAGTTCCTCGCTGGTTGTTGCCAGAAACTTCAGTTCCTCTCCATGTGAACTTTTATAGGAGGCATCAATATCCTCAAGACATGACAGCAGGCTTTCCCCAGAGCAAATGATCCAAAAGAGACATCACACACCCAAGATGGAAACCATGGTCATTTACAACCAATATTAGAGGAAACACACCATCACTTTTGCTGTGTGCAGTGGGTCACACAGACCAACCTTAGTTCAATAAATGATGAGACTACACAAAGATGTGAGTACTGGAAGCCAGGTTTGATGGGTGCAGGCTACTGTATAAGATAGTGGGAAGGGAAGTGGATCTATTTAGGTAGAGTGTCTAGGGAAGAACTTTCTGAGGGGATGCTATGAAAACTGAGACCTAAATGGAGAGAAACTAACAGCTATGTAAACTTAGGGCTCTGCTTTTCCAGATAGAGGAAAGTGAGTTTAGTGTATTTGGAGATAGTAAGCTAGTATAGCTTTAGCAGAACTAGCAAGGGATCAAAGGAGTAGCTAACATTATTAGCATTAACATCAGTAATATTTTAAAAAGAATACCTACTGTACCCAGGATCTTATACAATGAAAAAGGAAAAAAAATAAAAAAGCTCATTGCTAACTTCAAAAAACTGACCTTCCAGTTGAGAACACTCCATTTTTTCAATTAGTAGAATAAGAAAGAAAGTTTAGATAATTCAGTATCAATACATTCCCATTATTACACCCACCATTTCTTCTTATATGACTTCCAATTATGTTTAATCAACCTAGGAGCAAGGGTTTGAGGGAAAAAATACCAATTAATTGAGTGAAGCTAAGGCCATGCTTTACATTCATCAAATTTAATGAGCCATGACCTTTCCAGTGTTGGAGGGTATACAACCTAGAATCAAGACAAAGCTAGAAGAGACCACAGACATCATTCCATCCTTTCCTCTTCAACTCCAATTTGATTTTTAAAGAAGAAGCCGAAACTAGTCAGCTATAGAAACCAGTCCAAGGGCTCACAGCTTGTTCAGCAGTCCTCCATCCATTAATTGGATTAGTGAACTAAATGAGCACCCATCACATGTAAGGTGTTCAGAGTAGCAGCAGAGTGACTAAAAGCCAGTTTCGGGATTTCTGGGTCAACATGATTTCCATAGCCAGAGGTGATGCAGAGGTTGTCTTACCTGTAGGAGGGAGCAGAGAAATAGAAGAGCTACTTCTCAGCCTCTATGTCTTCCTCTCCCAACCAAAGCAGTGATGTTTTCCTCTACTATATATGTAGGATTTCATAAATAATCGCGTGCTAAAAAAGCTTGAAAACCACTTCACAACACCATCCTTTCTTTCCTGACTATAACTCAAGAGGTCAGAAAACTCCATCCCTTGGGTCAAATCCAGCACTGCCTGTCAGCCAAGAGTGGTTTTTACATTTTCAGATGTAAAAGTAAAAAAATAAAAAGATAAATAAAATAAAAAAATCAAAAGAAAAATAATATTTTGTCACACGTGAAAAATCAAATGAAATTCAAATCTCAGTGCCCATAAATAAACTTAGAACACAGCCACACCCATTAATTTAAGAATTGTCTGTGCTACAGTAGAAGAACAGAGTGGCTGTGACAGACCATATGCCCACAAGCCTAAAATATTTATAATCTGGCCCTTTAGAGAAGTGTCTGCTGATCCCTGGTATAACCACATGTCCCATTTATGTCTTCATCCTTCGTACACACCTTCCTTCGTTCTCTTTGTCTTCATCTCAACAAAACTTTATTATAGGTTTATATTCAGAACACAGTTAACTGGGACCCTAGGTCTGCATTCTGATGTTAGTGTATTTTGGCTTGTGACTTGGGAATGTTTAATACTACAGTGTCAGTTTCCCAATCCAAACCACCCATTCTCCTCTCCACTCTTCTAATAACATCCTGTGGTTGGTGCAGCAAAAGAAACTTGAGTGAATCGTCCACTGCTCCCAATGGAAGCACATGCTAAGTGATACCCGTTGCTCTTGTCCTGTCCCTTTGAGCCATCAAAGTCTGAACGAGCAAATCTAAAGTACATAGACAACTCCACTGCCTACAATGGCCTGAACTCCTAAGTAGCTTACTAGATGTGCAAGAAAAGGAAGAGGAAGCTGTTCCTTTTCTCCTTGATGCACATGTGGGTAGTAAGAAGCATTCTTCAATACGAGTAACCTGGACTGATACATAGGTGAATAGATTTTCTATTAGATAGAGAGTATTAGATAGGAGTATTAGATAATAAGATAATATCTCAAAGGTGCTTGCTCTCACTGCTAACCAAAGATGTGCAAAGTAAGACTGCATTAAGGTATCTCTTTTATGCCCACTCAAATAATTTTAAAGAAAATTAGAAATTACAAAGCCCAATCAATCATACAGGAATTATAAGGAAAAAGGAGCACAAATAGGCTGGATGAATCACTTCAGAGACCAAATCAGTAAAAATAAATTAAGAGGCAATATAGTGATGCCTTTTAACAAAGGAATCCTGGAAACTCAATCTAAGACACAAATTAAAAAAAAAAAAACTTAAACAAAGAAATTCATTGCAGTATACTTACAGTTTGTTATTTAGAGTAAAAAAAAAAAATCCATTGAGAATGGTATTTGCGGTGGGTTTTTCATAGATGGCTTTGATGATATTGAGGTATGTGCCCTCTATCCCTACACTTTGAAGAGTTTTGATCAGGAAGGGATGCTGTACTTTGTCAAATGCTTTTTCAGCATCTATTGAGAGTATCATATGGTTCTTGTTCTTTCTTTTATTGATGTGTTGTATCACATTGACTGATTTGCGGATGTTGAACCAACCTTGCAGCCCTGGAATAAATCCCACTTGGTCGTGGTGAATAATCCTTTTAATGTACTGTTGAATCCTATTGGCTAGTATTTTGTTGAGTATTTTCACATCAAAAGACAACTGACAGACTGGGAGAAGATATTTGCAAACGACATATCAGATAAAGGACTAGTGTCCAAAATCTATAAAGAACTTAGCAAACTCAACACCCAAAGAACAAATAATCCAATCAAGAAATGGGCAGAGGACATGAACAGACATTTCTGCAAAGAAGACATCCGGATGGCCAACAGACACATGAAAAAGTGCTCCATATCACTAGGCATCAGGGAAATACAAATCAAAACCACAATGAGATATCACCTCACACCAGTCAGAATGGCTAAAATCAACAAGTCATGAAATGACAGATGCTGGCGAGGATGCGGAGAAAGGGGAACCCTCCTACACTGTTGGTGGGAATGCAAGCTGGTGCAACCACTCTGGAAAACAGCATGGAGGTTCCTCAAAATGTTGAAAATAGAACTGCCCTATGACCCAGCAATTGCACTATTGGGTATTTACCCTAAAGATACAAACGTAGTGATCCAAAGGGGCACGTGCACCCGAATGTTTATAGCAGCAATGTCCACAATAGCCAAACTATGGAAAGAACCTAGATGTCCATCAACAGATGAATGGATCAAGAAGATGTGGTATATATACACAATGGAATACTATGTAGCCATCAAAAGAAATGAAATCTTGCCATTTGCGACAACATGGATGGAACTAGAGCGTATCATGCTTAGCGAAATAAGTCAAGCAGAGAAAGACAACTATCATATGATCTCCCTGATATGAGGAAGTGGTGATGCAACATGGGGGCTTAAGTGGGTAAGAGAAGAATAAATGAAACAAGATGGGAATGGGAGGGAGACAAACCATAAGTGACTCTTTTTTTTTTTTTTAATTTTTTTTTATTTATTTTTATTTCCAGCATAACAGTATTCATTATTTTTGCACCACACCCCGTGCTCCATGCAATCCGTGCCCACCCATAAGTGACTCTTAATCTCACAAAACAAACTGAGGGTTGCTGGGGGGAGGGGGTTTGGGAGAAGGGGGTGGGATTATGGACATTGGGGAGGGTATGTGCTTTGGTGAGTGCTGTGAAGTGTGTAAACCTGGTGATTCACAGACCTGTACCCCTGGGGACTAAAAATATATGTTTATAAAAAATAAAAAATTTATAAAAAAAATCCAAATTCTAAATGTTTGAAAAGACATTATGATTAATTAAATTACAGTAAGCTAACCCAATGGAAGTATCCTGCAGCCACCAAAATGACCATGTTGCAACATTAAAAAAAAATCCCTTTAAAAATAATGTTAAAGTAGAAAAATAGGACAGACCATTTTATTCATGTTGCAATTAATGTAAAAATATGCATCCTTCTGACTAAAAATTGGGAAATGAAGTTTCTAACAGTTCTTTTTGGTTAGGCATGAAGAGAATGTGGGTGAATGTTTGTTTTAATTTCCATGAAAGTTGCTGTAATAAAGTCCTTTATTTTACTTTTTAGCTCACGTTTTCATAAAAGAACACAAGAGAAAAAAAGAGTAAGGACTGGTCTTCATAATTACTTTTAGGAGCAATGAGCAGGAACATTTTATTTGAGGAAGGCCAGCTCACAACTTCCCAGGGGTACCTCACGAGTTCATGATGCAGAAATGGGATCAGGCTGGGAAACATGCTGAGCTCTTCCCATGAGCTCTAGTATCATGGCATCAGCAGAGATGGATGCCCCTGATGGGAAGGAAGCAGCAATGGGGACCACTTGAGAAAGTGACTCAGCAGGGCCAGATGGTATTTATTCAAGAGTTCATTTATTTGGATCAACTAACATATGAAATAGCAGGGACTCTGACAAGGACATGTGATACATCATTTCCTTGAAGATAAGGAACTGCAAACACAGTATCTGTCCTCCAAAGAGCCTGGGGAAGGCAGAGTGAGGCTCAGAGATGGGCAAATCCTGAGCAGAGGCCTGTTCCATAGAATGACAGAGACAGATAGAAATTTGTCCTTTGATATGGGTTAATTGTGTCCTCCCTACCAAAAGAAAAGGATATGCTGCAGTCCTAAGTCCTAAGACCTCTGAATGTGATCTTATTTGAAAATATATACTGGCTAAGTTGAGGTGAGGCCATACAAGAGTAGGGTGGGCCCTACTTCGATATGCCTGGTCCTTTCTAAGAAGAGGAGCGCCCACATAGAGCCACATAGAGAGAATGCCCTGTGACAAAAAAGGGCAGAGATTGGAGAGGTACAGATGTAAGCCAAGGAATGCCAAAGTTGTCAGCCATCACCAGGAGCTAGGAAGAATTAAGGAAGGATTCTCCCATGGGTTTCAGAAGCAGCATGGCTCTGCTGACACCTTGTTTTGGGACTTTGAGCTTCCAGAACTGTGAATAAGGGCATTTCTGCTGTGTTTATAGCTGTCTTGATTTGTGGAACTTTCTTACAACAGCCCTAGCCGGGAAACTTACACACCTTGAAAATTCCCATGGCCAGATTTGAGCCAGTTACTTTCCTTTGGGTATCTTTTGGATTGTTGCAGCAGATCATAGCTTGGGTCTTCTTGATACAGAAACCAAGCAGTAATAACCTGGCAACTGGAGATGCAGCTTAAGCCCAAAGTGGGGTAAACAGAGCAGAAATGTGGGCTATGCACTAGGAACCCTCTCCCACAGCAGGATGCAAGTATTAATCAGCAGAGAGAGAAGGATGAAATGACAGATGACTAGAGGCAGAAAAATATGGTGCCTAGACACTCACACACAGTGCATGGTAAACATAGTGGTTAAGCACATGGATTCAAGGTTCTAATCCCAGCTACATCACTTAACTAGCTGTGATACTATGACAATTTACCTAACCTCCCTGAGCCTCAGTAGCCTTACCTGTAAAATGGAACTAATAGTAGTTCCTATCCTACAAAGTGTTCAGAATTATACCCAGCACGTAGTAGGTATGTCACAAATCTCCCTTGCAAGCTTCCATGTATACTTATCACACTTAATCTTTCACCTACTATGTGATGGATATTTTGTTAGGTTTAATAATAGATAAACTGAGGTTTAAAAAGTTAACGTAACCAACGTCATAGACAAAATAAAACAGTGTGGCAATTGGAGATCCAACTGAGGCAAGAGGGGGCATTAGAGGACAAGGCAGGAATGTGAGATGTGAGTCAGGGACTTTCCAGTAAGCCCCACCAGGAGCCAGGTCACCTGGTTCCGTGCTGATTCTTCCTCCACTCTTTGGTGGTGCTGATGTCCTAGGTTCTGGACAGTTAATCTGTCAGCAATTTGCTGCACAACCTTCAGGAAGTTGCTTGCATTTCTTAATCTATAGCAGGGTTTCTCAACTTCAGCATTACTGCCATTTCAGTCCAGATAATTGTTTATGTGGGAAGTTGTCCTGTGCACCATAGAATGTCTAGTAGCATTCCAGGCCTCTACACACTAGACACCAGTAGCACCCTCACCAGTCATGATAACCACAAGTGTCCCTAGACATTACCAAATGTTCCCTGGGAAGCAAAACTGTCCCCTGTCCCCAGCTGAGAATTATTGACTTACAAGATAGGATTAAAGTACTTGTGAAACTGTTGCATTAAGCCATCATGAGAGCAAATTTGCTAAGTATGTTTTTTTAATCTTTAAAAAGAAACAGTGTATTTGTTAACATACAGTAGTGTAAGATGAACTTGATATTATTTATTAGTGATCATTTGTCAAGTGCAAAGAAAAAAAAAAAAAAGTCATAAAACAGGTCTTCCCTTCAAAGAAATCACACCCCAGTAGGGAAGGAAGGAAGGGTGCAAAGACCAAAAGGTATCACTGAGGTCCAGAAGCCTAAAAAGAAATCATCCTCGGTTTGAGTCGCTAAGAAGACTTTACAAAGGAGATAGCATATGGGCCATTTATTGAAGGGTGGGGATGGAATGTCCTGCATGGAAATGGATTTGTACAAACTCAGTACACAGTAGAAGCCAAGTGAGGGAAGACAGGAGCTGGGCTGATTCAGATCTCCAAAAATAATGTGTTTTTCTCTCCACCTAGAAGGCTTTTCCTGCTTTGATTGATGAACCAGATCTGTCTCCTCCTATGGGACTCAGCTCAGATACCACCTTCTCTGGGACTTCTCTGGACTTCTATTTTGGTAAGATGCTCCTTGTCCTTGTTCTTTTTTACCTCTAGTAGCCCCCATCGGTGTCTCTTATGTGGCTGCTCTTGGCATTTGGGGCGGACCAGTTCTTTATTGAAGAATCCAACCCACGCATTGCAGGAAACTTAGCATCTCAGATTTCCATTCTTTAAATATCCTAAATGTGCTCCCCAATCATTGTGACAACCAAAAATCTCCACAGCATTTTCCCAAACCTCTGAATGGGTAATATTGTTCCTGGTTAAAACGTACATCATAATATTTACATTTTGCCTGGAACTTTGTGTCTGCGTCCTCCTGTTGATGGTAAACTCCTTAGGGATAGGGACTGCTGATCTGAAATCATATCTGCAATGGAAAGACCTTGCCTAGTACCTAGTTTGCAATTGGCCCTTGGTAAATATTTGCTGATCTAATTAAAGCAGAAGGTTCATCTAGGGAAAAAACTGGAAACTCAGAATTGAAAAATAAATTGGGGCCAGGCAGTAAGGGACTTCACATATGCTGAGGAACATGGATTGTATTATATTAGGTGAAAACATATGAAATTTCCATTTTGTAAGTCAAAAATAATCAGTTATTGGCAATTTCATATAGATCATCCTAGTATAAGGCAGTATTATTATTTCCTTAACTTTCTCTTGAAATTGATATGCCTTTTTTTAGCTTAAATATCTAACTTTGTCTCATCTTAAACACAAATATTCAGGAAATAATGGGTTATATGTACTGACTTTTTCCTTTAGTAAAACATTAAAATGGTTTTGCTTCGTAACAACCAACAGTCATGTATGTACCACCTCAAAGTATATCCTGTGCCACAAGTAGATACAGACCCTGCTGTCAGAAACTGCTCTAATGGGTGACTGGGTGGTTCAGTCGTTAGTCATTAAGCATCTGCCTTCTGCTGGGGTCATGATCCCAGGGTCCTGGGATCTGGCACCCCATATGGAGCCCTGTGTGGGGCTCCCTACTGGGGGGCAGCCTCCTTCTCCCTCTCCCACTCTCCCTGTTTGTGTTCCCTCTCTCAGTATCTCTCCCTCTCTGGTAAATAAATAAATAAAATCTTGAAGAAGAAGAAGAAGGAGGAGGAGGAGGAGGAGGAGGAGAAGGGGAAGAGAGGGAAAGAAAGAAAGAAAGAAAGAAAGAAAGAAAGAAAGAAAGAAAGACAGACTGTTCTAATGGGATGTATTCTTGCAGTCTGGGGAGTGAGGGCAGTTGGGGAGGGTATGTGCTATGGTGAGTGCTGTGAATTGTGTAAGCCTGATGATTCACAGACCTGTACCCCTGCAACAAATAATACATTATATGTTAATTTAGAAAAAGAAGAGGAAGACAACGGAGTAGGACCTGGGGCTGGAGACTGGCTGGGGGGCAGAGACTGGGCCCTGGTGGGTGGAGACTGGGGCTGGGTGGGCGGAGACTAGGCTTAGGTGGGCAGAGACTGGGGCTGTGGGTGGGACTGGGGTGGAGATTGGGGCTGGGAGGTGGTCTTTAAAGGCAGTTAAGGAAAAGGAGAGGAAGAAACCTGGAAAACAGGGAAAAATAGAGGAAAACAAAGGAATAAGAGGTAGAAGAGGAAAGTAGGATCAAGGTAAGAAAAGAGAAGAAGAACGAAAAGGAAGAAAAAAAGCTTGTGGAGGAGGAAATGACTGCTATGGGACCAGATTTGTTCCTCACTCTGGTTCCCAGGTTCCACTCCGATGCTGCACTACAATCAGCTTAGCGCCTGATTATCATGGCTGACATAGCAAAGTGCCTGCCTATTTTTAGATGAAATTAATCATTTTCTTGTGTTATTTTTGGTTCAGATAATGGCTCCAGTACACAGCAGCTTCTTCATTAGCTGCCAGCAAGCATGTAAACAAGGTTGAATCTCCGCTTGGCAGGTTCTATATTCAGCTCTGCCATCAGGAAGCCAAATTTCTTGAGAAAGCTGGGTCTCCTGCACCCTGTGTAGGGCCGCAGGGAGAGGCTTAACTGTGCCAGTGGATGGACCCAGAGGAGTTGGAATGCCTGTGACCCCAGTGTTTGCCCTGTTCAATTGCTCTTCCAGTCAGGCACCACATAAGTGGGCACTGCTGACATTTAGACTGGCTCATTCTTTGTTGTGGGGCACTGTCCACGCATCAGAGGACGGTTAGCCACAACCCTGGTCTGTACCCACCTCATCATGACAATGAAAAATGTCTCCAGATGTGGCAAGAGGTCCCCGGGGTGGGGAGATCGTCCCCAGTTGAGAACCACTGGTTTAAATCAATAAATCAAGAAATTAAAACCACAGGGGAGCCTGGGTGGCTCAGTGGGTTAAAGCCTCTGCCTTCAGCTCAGGTCATGATCCTAGGGTCCTGGGATCGAGCCCCGAGTCACGCTCTCTGCTCAGCGGGAAACCTGCTTCCCCCTCTCTCTCTGCCTGCTTCTCTGCCTACTTGTGATCTGTCTGTCAAATAAATAAATAAAAATCTTAAAAAAAAAAAGAAATTAAAACCATAATAATGTACCTCAAATTAGTATTAGGGGCACAGGCTTCCGATCACTTTATTGCCCAAACTAGAACTTCCAGGCTGCCTTATTTTGTGAAAGAGCAGAATGCTTTTACTTATTCGTCCTTGCCTCCAGGTTGTTGGTGATGACCCATGAGAAAGATCTGCTTTGCCAGACTTTCCACTGGTGGCCACTGCAGCTACCTAGACCCTGGCCTCAGAGCATGCTACTGCTTTTCACCTGCATCATCCCAAGTAGACACCAAGCCCTCCTCATTAACTCTGCATAGCAGATCACAGAAGCAAATGGAACTTGTCACTTAATGACACTAGCAGGGAACTACAATAACAGGATAACCCACAAGTCCTGCTTTGACCCTCCCTGACCAATGCTGGCCTTGTGCTCATTCTCTCTTAATGTCTCTTCATGGGACCTGAGCGAGCATGTTCTGCCTCCTGGAATCACTCTCATTGGGTCCATTTCATTGAAACTTGACCAAACTGTGCCCCCCCCCCTTGTACCCAAGGTTCACAAAGGAAAAGACTTCCTCTAAGTCCAGACTGACACTCACTTCCCAAGTCCTCACCCCTCACCACTTCAGGAGCCACCTACTCCCAGGATGGCTGGCAGTGGGAACACACACCAATCTCTGCTGTCATCGTGGAGTGCAATCTGATGCTGGCTCCTCAGAAAAATAATCTCTCAACAGGCTGACATCAGAACCTCTCTCGAGTCTGGGTACGCTGGACATAATTAGTCCAGAACAAGTCCATTTTCCTCAGTTTCCCCTCCTCAAGATTAAACTGAATCACTGGAAGGCAACTCCATAAGTCAGTGATCCAAATTCAGCATGACAAGATGTCCTGCAAACCTAGAAGAAGCATGGGGCCCAGACTACAGTGGTGAAGGAGGCATTCATGACAGAAGTGTAGCATAAGCAGCATCATGAAAGGTGACAGGACGTTAACCAGATAAAGTTGATGGGGGATGGGGCCCAAGGAGAAGCAGGAACTGATTTCCGAAGCAAAAGTACACCATCGTGGGGACCAGCCCCGTGTATTAAGAAGGAGACAATACAGATTTTCAAGGGGGTACGGAACAAGGCAGATAGTGGTGAGAAGGCAGAGTAGGACCAGGTCAGATTCTGATGTAAGAAGAAGAGAAGGAAACTGGATCTGATGACTGGGTTCTGGAAGACAGTCCTATGGTTCAGGACTGGGCTGCTCTGCTGTGGCCTCTCAGTAGCTGGCAACTCCTCCGACATACTAATGAGGGAACAGAAGGCTGGCTGAGGACAAAACAAAAGCTGACACACTGCAACCTTCCCCCACCCCCACTCCTGGATGGGACAAATGTGGCATTCTTTAGAAATCTGCCAACTATCTTAATAATACCTGGCTAGAAGGAAAAACCTTGACAATGGCAAGGCCTCTGGTATTCCGTATCCTGTAGGTCTACTTTAGCATAAGAAAGTTTTATTGAAACCTCTCTTTCCTTACCTCCCCAACCCCGTGGTACTTAACCTGCCACCCCTCACAACCCTGGGACAGCAGATCTTTGTGCCCATGGGTCCTGTCCCCGTGCTTCAATAAACTATCATTTTGCACCAAAGAAGTCTTCAGCATTCTTTCTTGGTCTTCAGCTCTGGACCCCAACCCCAATGAACCTAGAATCTAGAACCCTAGATTCTAAACTTCATCAATACCAGCCACAGTCCCCTTCAAAGAGGGGCACTAACTTTAGTTTCCTATTACAAAAATACCCATCATTTTCCCAACTATAAGGTGGAAGAGGAGGAAAACCTTTTTTGCTTACATATGTTAGGCTAGAGTAAATGAGAGCTTACTATCAGAAACAAGATAGAGAGCTGGCCAGCACTTCCCTGTGCCTCAGAGAGTTTGTTCCCTTGGATCTCCTCTTAAAGGACCCTGGGTGTGGTTGCAAGACCCATGCTGATCCTGGCCTAGAGACACAGACCCACACACATACACACATAGATCAAGTCAGGGAATGTCTGCTCTCCCAGACAAGTTTGGACAGCCAGCTCCCACCCTCTCTTTCCAGGCCTGAACATGAGGATAGAATCAAGGGGAGAGCTCTGATCATCCCCTCTGACAGTTGTCAGGTGTCAGTGCTATTGTCTTCTCTTAGCTGCGGCCTTCTGGTGGGTGGGAGCTTTCAGGCAAATCTCCTAACCCCAATCCAAATGTCAGATGCTGGTAACAGCCTTAAAGAGAGCCCCAAATGAAGGTTATCCCAATAAGCTCCTGAGGAAGATCAGTGACTCTCACATATTCAAGGCTTACACCACAATGCATGCCTGATGAAAGCAAACCACCCCAGAAGGAAGACTGGGAATAAGTGTTACCCTATAGGCTTATTCCCTCTGTGTGAACAAATACCAACTCAGGTACCTGAGCCAGGGAGAGATTGTAAAAGCAGAAAGTCTTTAAAATCTAAGAGGTGTGTTTAAATTTACACCCAGATGTGAGGCCAGGAAGGCCAGTTACCTTTCATCCATGTTCCGGCTCTCTTTACCCAAAGTTGGCCAGGGCATGGTGTTGATAAGAATGCCAGGACAGGGTAAAGTCTCCCCGGAGGGGAAGCCAGAAGAGCAGTGATGACTGCCACAGGAACAGGAGGGGTGACTGTCCCTGTATGTGCCCAGGAATGGGTTGTTAGTTGAGATTCTTTTAATTTCAAGCAACAGACACTGAACTTGAATTTGTTTAAGTACAAAGACGAGAAGTTTTTGGTTCCTACAAAACACAGAATGTAGGGAGATAGGCTTCCACCGTACAATGAGTTTCAGCCAGCACCAAAATTCTCTCTTGTCTCACCTCTCCACACTGCTGCTTCTATCAATGTGCTGACCTCATCCCCTGTCACGGAGACGGGCAGTGGAGAGCAGGGCCAGAAGCTGACTCAGAACTGCATTCTTGGGTAAAGAAAGAACAGATTTCTCTCATCCACTTCCTATTTAAAATAACCACAGGGAAAGAAGCTGATTGGCCTGGCTAGTTTTTGTGCTCATTCCTGGTCCAGTCATAAAGGTCCCGAGTAAGGGGCATTATAATTGGCCCAGGCTTGATTATGTGCGCACCTTGAGTGCCAGAAAGTTGATTTGTGTGTGTATAGGCACCTATTTGCACCAGGACACACACGTGTATGAGTAAGTGTTTGGAAGGCAAAGGGGAAAAAAAAATCAACATCTTCCACTATAGAGACGCTCAATTTAAAGTCCTTTGAATCTAAGAGAAAATTTTGGAACTTAAAAAATAAGAATCTATTTTCTAAACCTCCTTTTGAAAGCAACTTCTGTTCTTTCCTTTTGATTTCTATATCATTTCATGTGTAACCCCGTTATACTCTTTATCTCCTTGGTAACTTATTTAAGCTTCCATACAAAGCCCTGAGTGCATAGAGATCAGATCAGATAAGAACAGCTAATTCTGTTCATCAACAAAATTTTACCTTGCTTGTTCCTGTTCCTGAGTACTTTGTGTTCCTGCCTATTAACATATATAAACAGGTACTGCTCTTATCTAAGCCAGTCCCAAGACTTATGTTTTGAATCCCATCTCCCCTGATTCTACTCAAAGATTTTGCATTTGAAATGATCTCACCTGTCTCTTATATCAAGCATTTCTCCCTCTTCTTGGATCATTCCAATCAACATAAAAATATACCATACTTTCTTCCATCTTAAAAAAAAAAAAAAAAACTCCCTTCACCCCCTGGCCCCCTCCAACAACTGCCCCATTTTTTCTCCTTATAGATAAACTTATTAAGAGTAAACTCTCTTTCCTATCTCTAATTCTTCACCCTCCCTTCTCTCTTTAACTTACTTTTATCAGGATTTTGGCTCCACCACCCCACTGAAACTACTCTTGTCAACTTTGAAACATCCTCCATTTGCCCAATCCAATAAGATAATTCTGTCTTCATGTTACTAACTTCTGAGCATCATTTGACATTTACTTGTGTTCACCTCCTTTCCTAAATGTTTTTTTCACTTGGCTTTATGACAACACATTTTACTGGGTTTGTTCTTACCTACCAGGCTGTTCCTTCTGAATCTCCTTTGCTGAGTTTTCCTCTTGCTCACAACTTTTAAATAAATCAATATTCTTGACTCTGTTGTCACTCTACACTCTCTGGGGAACCACAACTAGGGCTTTAAATAAAATCCATATGCTGACTATTCTAGTTCAGAAATCCCTTGATCTCCCTCCTTGTGTTTTCTTTTTTTTTTTTTTTTTTTTTTGAAGATTTTATTTGTTTATTTGACAGACAGAGATCACAAGTAGGTAGAGAGGCAGGCAGAGAGTGAGAGAGGGAAGCAGGCTCCCTGCTGAGCAGAGAGCCGGATGCGGGACTCGATCCCAGGACCCCGAGATCATGACCTGAGCCGAAGGCAGCGGCTTAACCCACTGAGCCACCCAGGCGCCCATCCCTCCTTGTGTTTTCAATGGCCTGTTCAGTGTCTTCATTAACATGCCTAATGATTTTGGACTAACTAGGGCCAAAACAGAACTTGCCCACCCCCACTTCACACTCCTCTCCAGTCTACCCATCTTGTTTAATGATGTCACAATTCACCCAGTTGCTCATTCTCTAATTAGAGGAAGTATCCTTTACTCTTCTCTTTTCCTAACACTTCACATCTAACCCATCAGCCGTTCTGTTGATTCTACCTCCAAGATACATTCTGAATAGGATCTTCTCTAACTATCCTCACTACTACCAAGCTAGTAGTTACCATCGCATCCCACTTGGACCACTGCAAGAGCCTCCTAATGGTCTCCCTACTTCTACTCTTCACTCTTCCCCCTCAACAGCTCTTTGTCCACATAGCAGCAAGAGTGATCTATGGAAAATACATTTCAGATTATACTTCTTCCCTGCTTAAAATCCTGCAAGAGCTCCCCAGTATATTTTAAATTCAACTCAATATCCCCAGCATGGCCCATGTGATCTTGCTTCCTTCTCCATCTTTTCTCCTCACCCTATTCCAGTGTTCCAATCACACTGGTCTTTTTGCTGTCCCTCCTCTATAACAATCCAATTCACTTTTCAGGGCCTTTACTATGTTTTCTTTTTTTAAAAAAGTTCTCGCCTAACCCCAGTTCTTCATACATCTGTCTCCTTGTCATTTAAATCTCCATTCAAATGTCACTTTCTTAGGGAACATCTTCTCTAACCAGCAGCATACAACAGTCACACTTACCTAGTACCTCAGAAAATCTTTATCTCATAGTAGTATTGTATTTCCTTTATAGTACTCTTCTAAATTACACCATTTGTTTATTTAGTTATCTCTTTCTTTTCCATCTTCTCCCACTGGAGTGTAAGCCAATACCATTTCTGTCATATTTCCTGATTACAACTCATTTCTTTGCTTTTATCAGCTCCTCAATCAATATCTGGCAGTAATAAGTTCTAAATAAATATGTGTTGAATGAGAAAAATAAATATGTGTCTTCCACTGTCTTTTTCACAGTAGTGTTCAATAAGTGTTAGATGAATGGTTGGATAGATTGAGTGATGGGAGGAAGATTGGTTGGATGAAGGGCTGGATGGATGGAGGAACAGATGAATGTATAAAATCAACAAATTCAATATCTCCCTATTACTGGCGAATATAGACTAGCAAATAAGTTCTTTTTTTTTTTTTCAGTTATCTTTGGCTGAATAACAAACTAGCCCAACTCTTAGTGGCTTAAAACAATAGTTGATTATCTCTCACAATTTGGAAAGTTGATTGGGTGACTCTTCTGGTCCACCTGGTATTGGCTAGGATGCTAGGGTAGCTGCATCATCTGAGGACTATACTGGACAAAAACATCCAAGATGACCCATTTATCTGGCTAGTGGTTAATGCTGCCTGTTGGCTGAGAGTTCAGCCAGAACACTTACATTTGTCATCTCTATGTCACTTGGGTTTCTCCTAGCATGGCAGCTGGGTTTGGAGACATCCCAGGAGTAAGTGTTACAAGAGATTCAGGCAGAAGCTCTAAGGCTTTTTCTGACCTAAACTTGCAAGTCCCAGAATAAAATTTCTGCCATATTCTATTAGTTAAATAATCACTAATGTCATCCTAGATTTAAGCTTCAACTTCTGAAGTGAGGAGCAGAATTGAGAGCAGCCATCTTGGAGATTATCTACTATACCCATAAAGAGGCAGCAGGATTCTGCAGGGAAATCACAGTTACTAAATCCTAATCCTTCTCTGCTCTTTATGAAAACTACTTCTAGTATTTGCACCTATGTGTGTTATTTTAGGTGGATATTATATTCCAGTCATAAATGAGCAAAGAAAAAAAAAACTTATAAGTCATGACTTCATAACTCATTGGTTGCTTATTCATTATCTGAAAACTCTTCAGAATTCATTGCCTTTTCTTTCTTTCAAAAATTTTTATATATTGTTCCAAAAATACAATCTTGTTTCACTTTCTTTAAATTCTTCTGTGAATTCTAGCCAACGTTCTCTGTTTTTTCCATCTCTATGTTCCTGTCACCTGTTCCCTTTCCCCATCACTACATCTCTTCATGAGCTCAGATAAGCTTGTACAGGAAGAAAAAAAAAAGTCATTTCTAAAATAAAAGCTAGAAAACCGGATCTGAACAATGAAATGCAGTTATAGATCAAAGCAGAGAATTAAGAGTTGAATTACTAATTCAATAATTGGGTTCTATTCAGTTAGGAGGCCACCATCTTTGTTTCCATTGTTTCTTGTTAGCTATATATAAGAATCAAATGTGCAGCTAAAACAAGCCAAAAAGAAAATAAAAATCCCGAGCTTTACCCAGACTTATGAATCAGAGGCATAAGGGGTAAGGCCAAACAACTATATTATAAAAAAAACCCACAGGTGACTTCAATATTCTGTCAGCATGAATTAACTTTCTTGGGTTTCAAGATACAACATTGAAAGTAAAACCTAACTATTTTATAATTATAGTTTATCTTATTAACACACACTTATTATTTTCCTATTAAAGAAGGGACAGGAAATATCAGCTGAGTTTCCCAGTATGATTTTATGTCCCAATTTCTGGCTGAACCTGTTTGTACATTTGTAAGGAAACTTAATAAGAAGATAGCTTTCAATATGCAAAGATTCACTTTTCAGGCATCTTTTCAACATTGATTCTATTCTGCAAAAGACATTGACCTCACAAGAAACAGTTACAGCCAGGTTCTCACTGTGCTGAATTTCCTCAAGTGCATCCTGTAAGTGGGCCACAGCTGCAGCCAGCAGATTTTGCACTTCTCTTGTTCCTGCTGAGGATAAAATGTGCTGAGGCCAATAACCTGGTGAATAATTCATTTTCCTGAAGAACAATTTGTAAGCCTCAGAATTGCTTTTGCCAAAATAAACAGCAAATTTAAAAGATAGTAATACTCTCTGCATGTATATAACTTCCTATAATTTTCTAATTATTCTCCCAACAATGAGGATGATGACCATAGCTAGTATTTGTTAAGAACTTACAATGTGCTGGGTTTTGTGCTAAGTGCTTCCACATACACCATCTCATTTAATTTTCATAAACTTCTGAGGTGAATATTGTCATTTTCCTCCTTCTCTACCAAAGGAAGAAACAGGCTTAAAAAGTTTAGTATCTTTCTCAGAACCACACAGAATTTGAATCCACATCACCGTCAAAATGCTAGACTGCCTCTCACATCCATATGTTCCTTTATCTCTGTCAATCTGTCGCTCCACTGTTGATAAGTAGGCTAGTAGAGGTAGAGGTAGAGAGAGGTTCACCTGATAATCACAAAATCCTGGATGATAAACAGAATCAAGTATCATGGTCCCCAGTTCTCAAGGAGAACATTTAAGTTGTGGAGTTAAAACAACCTGCTCCCACATTAGGGAAGCAAAGTCAGCTTTCTGACTGGAGTCCTGTGGTCTTCCCATAGCCTTGAGGCAACCCCAACAGAGCCAAAGGGACTTTTCTAAATCTGGCCTTGCACTGTGAAGGAGGGGGTGCTGGCGGGATGGGATTCAGCAATATACTGAGCCCTATGATGACATTTTCAGCCAAGAAGAATGTTTTATCAAATCCCCATCAGCCCAAGACTAGATCATACCAAGATTTTGCAATATGAACATAATGTTCTCTACTGTCCAGGACCTAATCCTTTTCCATCGGGGAACACATTTGCAAACAATGGCTCCTAACTGATGAGGAACAGGATCCAACTCTTACTCCACACACTGGGACCTTTACACCAGATTGGAGGCAACAGCCCTGAGGTTAAAGGGCTGCTCCATGTCTAACCACTGTAGCTTTTGCTTGAAGGAAGGTTTCCCAAATGAACCCCCAAAGAAACCGAAAATGGCATGAATGTACATCCTGTTACTCAACACTCTCTGGGTTTCATAACGTGAAGTCAGGAAGAAAAGGTGCCAACATTCCTGAATGTTATAATCATTAAGAAGCAAACTCTAATGTTCCCACACTTGAAAGTTAAAGAGATGGGATTATTCACTCTCCTCCTCACTTATGGAATCACTGCAAAACCATATGGGCTGAATTAGGCATCCAACACAAATGCTCCCTACCATTCCCTCTGGGGGGCCTTGGGGCTCATCCCAGGCAATTGGCTTTAAAGGGAAGGATATCCTATTTGGAAACATAATCATGAGCCCTGATATTAATAAGCACTTTCTGACTTCAAAGCATTTTAATAACCATTGCTCTAATTAAATCTCACAACCTCCCAAAGAAGAAGCAAGCTTCGTCATTTCCACCCTACAAATGGAGAAACTGAGGCAGAGCCCTATGGAATACAAAACCATGGTCTTCCTGATAGTAGAACTGCTGGGGTTACTTAATGAGTTTTATGCTAAATTAAAATGTTGAACTGAGGAACACCTGGGTGGCTCAGTCAGTTGGGTAGCTGCCTTTAGTTCAGGTCATGATCCTAGGATTCTGGGATTGAGTCCTGCATTGAGCTCCTTGCTCAGCAGGGAGCCTGCTTCTCTCTCTGCCTCTGCCTGCCACTCTGTCTGCTTGTACTCTCTCTCTCTCTCTTTCTCTCTGACAAATAAATAAATAAAATCTTGAAAAAAAATGTAAGGGGCACGTGGGTGGCTAAGTGGGTTAAGCTTCTGCCTTCAGCTCAGGTCATGATCTCAGGGTCCAGGGATCCAATCCTGCATCAGGCTCTCTGCCAGCAGGGAGCCTGCTTCCTCTCTCTCTCTCTGTGCCTGTCTCTCTGCCTGCTTTTGATCTCTCTCTGTCAAATAAATAAATAAAATCTTTAAAAAAAAGTTAAACTGAGCTTTTGTTGTTTTTTTTGTGTGTGTTTTCGTTTTGTTTTGTTTTCTGTTACCATTTGGTGAGAACAAAACAAAGGCATTTAAGACTGTGTGTTAGGATAGTGAAAAGCATTAAGACAACCAGTTGTATAGTGCTGGCCTAGGGATTTAACTTCTCTAAGCTTTAACTTCTCTAAGCTTTTCCTCATCTCAAAAATTGAAATAATAATAGAGGCTACCAGATTGCCTTGTTGTTTGGATTAAATAATATAATGCATGTTAAATTTGGTGGCACACAATTGAATACTCTAAATTTTAGCAGTACTTGTAAAGCCAGCTCCTTCTCCTATAGTCACCATTGAATCATTTTTTGGTTCACAAGTATTTATCAATGGCCAATTGAATGTCAAAGACCGCTCTCCAGAAAGGATACAGCGGCGAACAAAACAGACAAGATAATTTCCTACATATGGAATGTATCTTATTTCTTATTATAAATTAGTTCACACCAAGCCTAGTCATAGTCCATTGTTGATTTTGGTTTGATCTTACTATTTACACAGCTAAAATATCTTTGATTATTCTCACAACTGGACCACCATAGTCCTTGTGCTGGCTGTGGTAGCTTTGATTGAGTTCTACTAGTACACGCAAGAGGATTTGAGGGCAGTGGTCTGATCTTGGCATTTTAACTGAAGTTGCCAAACAAAGTATTGTAATTTCAACACCTACTTATTTTTGTTTCAGTCCATGCAGTTGTGGAAATCTGTTTTAGGTTTCTTTACACAGACACTATGTGGGGCACTGTGCTGGGAGGGAAGCATGGGAGGGAGGTCCAAGTAATGTTTCAAGGCCAATTGCAGCCTTACAAAAATGGTGTTTTGAAAAGAAGCAGCATCAGTAAATATGGCATTCTTTGGGAAGGTACAGAAATAATAAATATGAAGGTTCTATTCCATGCAATTCTTTTTTGAGGGTCTAAATGGTCTTAGAACATACAACTCCTCTATGCCTTTCTAATTACATTTTTATAGAAATGTGTAAGCATATGAGCACATGCATGCACATACACACACATACACACACACACGCATGCATTTTTTAAACAAACAAGTTATCTTTCAAGTAATAACTAGAGGAGATATTTATTGAGTTTTATTCAAGGTCAGAAATGCTGATGGATGCCCTAAAATATATTAGTACATTTAATCTTCCTGAGATTTCTATAATGTAAGTATAATTACTTTTCTCAGTTTAGAGGATGAAACTAAATGTTTAGAGACATAAAAGCTCACATAATGTCTTATAAGTGGCAGAACTGGAATCCAGTGTGGCTCCCTATATTCGAAAGTTCACTATACTGGGAAGAATGAAAGAGGGGAAAGGAAGGAAGGGAAATAGAATGTGAGAGAGGGGAGGGAAGGAGAGAAGAAACAGAATAATCTAGGAAATGCTAAGCCACGGTGAAAATAAAGTCTACAACTCACAGCCACATTTTAAACCCAAGAGTTTAGTGTTGAGACCCACCGTGAGGAGATAGGGAGGAACCATGTGGGACAAGATGTGGTGGGAGAAGAAAGAAGTGGTGGAGGAGAAGATAGAACTGTGGCCCAACCTCCCAAGCCCTTGTACTTACGAAACTGGCAATAGCCACCATGACTTTGTGTTAAATGCTTCCCATATTTCCATTATTTAGTTACCACATTTTGAATCATCAGGACAAGCTTTTGAGGAAGTTGATTTTTATTCCCATTTTACTGGGGCCATAATAGTTAAATAATTTCTCAACAAACTTTCTCCCAAGTGACAGAACAAGGATGTTACCCAAAGCCCAGATTATTTCTACTACAGTATGGCCTTCCTGGTCCCTGACTGCTTGAGGATTGAGGCCAGGTGTTAAAGGACCAATGATGGGGAGGGCTGGTGAGCCAGAACAGAGAGCTCTGAGAAAGCATTGCAGCAGCAAAAGGGAAAGGAGGAGCAACTCCATGCCTGGAAACCTGACATGTTCTGGAAGGGGCTCAGCACAGAGTAAGGTATCATGAGGACTGTCAACAGGAATCAGAGATGCATATCCAAGGGAAGAATCTAATTTCAATTCCAGGACATTTCAGGAAACAGAGTGTAAGGCAACAATTATTTGCTAAATAGAAAATTAAAGGCATAAATAAAGTCAAAGCTTAAACCACTGAGGCAAAAATCACACAGGCTCCAATTTCCTTCTGCTGCTTGTAGCTGCCAATTTGAAAAGAAGAGATCATGGGGATAGTGAAAATATAAGATCAATGGACCATGGTTGATAGATGGTGATGTCTCTTATCCCACACAGTGCCCTTACCCCCATGTCAGCCCTTCCCCAACCACTGCCAAACGCAAGCAAGTTGGAGGAAGTAGGACTGTGAGAAAGAGGTCCCTGTTTATCTTCATAGGAACTCTGCTTTTCTATGAATGAATTCCAGCACCGAGCATGTTCCGGTAAAAAGAGCTTTATTTCCCTAGACTCCTTGTACTTCCACTTATGCCAAAATATATTTCTTACATGTTTTAACCTTAAACACACACACACACACACACACACACACACACACCCCACACACACTGTCTCTTGGTCTTTTTAAAATACTGAGTTTGTCCCTTTTCTAGAATTCCTGACAAGGCATCCTGTTTGATAGGTAATGAGTGACACATGACAGGGATAAGTTGGTCTAAATCTTTGTTTCCCATGGGTCCATATGTAAGACACTGGGTCAAAGCTCAAATGCTCTTTAATGTCTTTAATGAGATCAAACACTACTTATGACTTTCACTCCCCTTTATCCTCTGTATTCACTCATCTCCTTTGACTACTTCCCTATAAGTACCTCTCAAATCTTTCTCCTCCTCATAATATCCACTGCCTAGACCACTGACCACCTCTACTCTACTCTCCATACAGCTACAAGAATGTTTCTAATGGTTTCTAATACATATATCTGATTATATTTTATCCTTGTCTAAAATGTACAGTGGATTCCCCATTACTCACAGGATAAAAACCATTATCATGGATCATATATACCCAAATCTTCACAGACCTCCTCTACCATTAATGCCACTCATCAATCTCTTCACTCATTCATTTAAAACCAGGCATCATTCTGGATACATGGGAAGTACCTATGAATGTTTGTTTACTGACACTAACTCAATTATCTCCCCACAAAAGAGCCACTTTGCCATTCCCAGTTGTTCTGAGGAGTGGGCAAGGTGAGTGGCTACCAACACAACAATATTCGGGTGGTCTTTCCCATGACAAAACTTTACACCAACGAGCACACTCTGCCCTGGGATCTAGGGTAACCCCATTCCATGTTTAATTGTTAGCATACATCATCTTTTTAATCCCCTCCAGCCCCATTTCTTTTCTCATCCAATATGATGTCATCCTTATGAGCATAGACTCTGAGCCATGGTAGCTGTCTTTATTCACCAGTTTCACTGCTGTACTTGGATAACCTAGCACTGTTCCTATTGTTCCTTCATAAAACAGGGATTCTCATAATCCTACCTCACCAGGCAGGCAAAGGATTAAGGAAGGTAATGTATGAGGAGTTTTTGGAAAAATTACTGGCTCACAAGAAAGGCTAGCTAGGTGGTTATTATTGCCTTCAACTCACCCATAAGGTTACTTTCTATACCAAGATTTTCATAGCCTTCAAGCTCATCTTCCCCATCCAGGTCTTCTTGCCATTCTTCTGTCCTGAATTCCCTTCTCTTTTGTCTATTCATTCTTCAAGATGGAGTTCCAATCTTGTCCATGAAGACACATTGACCACCCCTCATCCAAACAAACTTGATCCCTTTCCATTTGTCTCACATTGAAGCATTTTCATGTTTTGATGGCAGGTTTACCAGTTCTGATTTACACCTACCCTACCTATTTAACCCAGAGCACCACAACCCCAAAGACAGTCTATGCATCTAGCACAGCCTCACTGAAGCACTTCCCTATGCCAGGCATTGTAGCAACTCTTAGGGTCCCACATAGCTCAAACATAATCCCTGCCTTCAGGACACAGACCAAAAATTGATAATAATCTTAAAATCTATGGAAGGAATAAATGCAGTCATATATTGACACTTATTTTTTTAACAGATTTATTTATTTATTTATTTATTTATTTAATTTATTTATTTTGACAGACAGAGATCACAAGTAGGCAGAGAGGCAGGCAGAGAGAGAGGGGGAAGCAGGCTCCCCGCCAAACAGAGAGCCCAATGTGGGGCTCAATCCCAGGACCCTGGGACCATGACCTGAGCTGAAGGGAGAGGCTCTAACCCACTAAGCCACCCAGGTGCCATATATGGTCACTCTGAAGGAGATCCTGCCCCTAGAAGAGTTCTTAGCAGCTATTAAGAAATTGGTCAAGAAAGCAAAGAGGAGAAAATAAACTTTATTGAAGGAACATTATTGCTGATGCTTTCAACAGAGCATTTCCCAAAGAATGGCCAGTATGCCATGGGAGGCAATTTTCCACAACATGTAAAGGACTATTTTATAACTGCAACTTTAGCATGTGTTAGTACTAAATTTTGAGCCTGTCAAACCCATCTTTTCACAAATTCATCGTTTTGTTTAGAGTGAGTGGAGTGCAAACAAATTACAAGTGAGTGAAATTGAGGGACTCAGATTTCAGGGCTCACCTGAAGGGGATTCTAAGGAAAGAATGTTTCGTGACACTACCAAGGAAGTAACTAAAATACAGTATTGCAAAACCCAAAGGCAGAACTGGCCCTCAGCCTAACTGACCAGTACTATCCAATATATCTACCCTACACTGAGCAGGGGAAAGGGCCTGTTCATCTCTTTTGCTTTACAGATTTTTAAAGTCTCACCTATAAAATCTCATCTATAAATCCTAGATGAACAGATTGAGGCCCAGAGAAGTGAAATGAGTCATTAATATTTCGTTGGTTAAAACTAAACATAACTGCAGAAAAGGCAGCCAGACCAATGGCACTTGTTAAATAAACTCTGTCATCCCACCACAGAACTCATGTCAGAAAATAGCTTCTGTTCATCTCCATGAGAGACTGTGGACTCTGAGGAACTAACTGAGGGTTTTGGAGGGGAGAGGGTTGGAGGTATGGGTGAGCCTGGTGGTAGGTATTATGGAGGGCACATATTGCATAGAGCTCTGGGTGTGATGCATAAAGAATGAATTCTGGAACTCTGAAAATAAATTTTTAAAAGTAAATGAAAAATTAAAAAAAAAAAAAAGAAAAGAGCTTATGTGGGTGATTCTTTCCCAGTATAAATTTCAAGACCCCAAAGAATCTCATTTGGACCCAGCATTTCCATATAAAAAATAGGAGGAGAAATGGTGCAATACCTCATTAATATCTTTCTTGGCAAGGCATATATTTAAAATATATGTACCAAGTTATAGTTATGTTGGAATCACACCTCATTTTATACAGTACCTGAGACTTTGCTACCTGTGGGGTGTTTGCCCTGGGAAACCAGCAGCTTCCAAGAAAAAAAATGTTCAACCTGCTTGTTATCTTACAAATAAATGACTTTGTTCTCTCTTTTTTTCTCAGGCTTATTTCCCCTTGTGTTGTGCCAGATTTTCTGTACCCTGTTATTGTAGGATATTGTCCTGACATGCAATAACACAACATAGTATAGTTCAGCAATATTGACACAACCCAAGTGCCATAATCATGGCAAAAACATATGCATAAGAAGAGCAAATTGAAGACTTCCAATATTGATTCAGGTAACAGAGCAGCTTGAGGCCAGGCAGTGATGTATTTAACTAACTACCAGCACACTAGACTCCTGACCATCTCTAGGAATGAAGCTGAGCATTATAACTGAAGAGGGAACAGGAGTTACTGGGTACCCAAAGGGGTCCCTTGACAACATACTCAGGTAGAGTGTTAGGTAGATGATTCATTCACTTGTGGCTCAAGTTGATTGTTCGTACTTGAAAAGTCTCACCACTGGTCACTGCCAAAGCCACTAGTTGAAAGACAGGCAGTTGGCTTAATTCAAGGCTTACTAGTTGCTTGACTAAATCATACCATGTGTTTGCAACATCTCTCTCCCCGGACCCCAGGATGTAAACTGTCTTATGTATTAGATACAGTTTTATTTGGGACTGGCTAGGAAAACTTTTCTGGCTCTTATCCATCAGCTCATTGGTTAATTCCTATTCTCAATTCTGAAAACAAGTCTTCAGGGATGTCATCCTTGACCAACCAATCTAAGTCATAAGTCTCTGTTTTAAGTTCTCATTAACACTGTATTGCTTTCTTTCAAAATCAGCACTTATTAGAAGTGTAAGAGTACATTGATTTGTGAGACTATTTGAATTATGTCTGTCGTTATTATTCTGTAAATACCCTCCTGCTGTCTGCTTTTGCTTCTGTTCAGTCACTGACTATCGTGCCTAACATATAATTGACCTTCAATGAATAGTTGTTAAGTTTATGAGTGAATGAATGAATGAGTGAGTGAGTGAAAAAGGTGCCTGCAACAAAGGTATTATAATGAGATGGTATCAGTAATCCAAGCTCAAAATAAATGTATTCTTCTGTTCCTGGACACATTGTTGAATTGCACTTACCAGGCTCCCTTGCAATTAAGGTGTGGTCATGTGACTTTTGGGCCAGTGAAACATGCCTTCTAGGTCTAACCTACAAAAATCCCTAAGATCTTCCCCTTATGGCTAGCTTGGATGGAGTTCATCATAGTGACCTTGGAAGCAAGTGGTGAGGATAACAGAGCTCTGTGAGACTGTCTTCCAATTACATGAAGCAGAGCCAGCCTGACAACATATTCATATATTTCCAGAACTATTGTATCAAACACTAAATAAACTTCTAATAAGTGTAAGCCATCATATTCATGGAGTCTATTTGTTATGGCTGTTAGTGTTACTTGAACTAACACACTTCTTCCCAGTGATTCTTCACTAGGGAAAATTTTGGAGCCCATATTACAATTTTGTGGAAAATGGGGTAGTTGGAAAAAATCTCCCCAAGCAACTAAGATACTCCCACCTCCACGTCCCCCCATTATAATCTTTGTCCTACATACTTTCCATGGCTTTCCATGAAAGCTGGAATTTAAAGATGTACTTGACTAGATGAGAGCCATTGCAGATGTAAAGAACACACACATTCACCCATGTATATAACATAGGAGGCAGATTCAACAAAAATCATGGCTCATCATCAGTAGAACCAGATGATGTGTTATGATCCATTTCTTTTCAAAGCAATCAAAATTTCATCAGCAATCATTATCAAACCAGTCCCTATGGAGGAGAGAGAGATATAAAACACATGGTTGGTGCCCTTGAACAGCACAGCTCAGTGAAAGATCTCAGAATTGTGGTATAAAAGACTTGGCTTGCAAGTGACTCACTAGGAGTGAGACATTGGCAAAATTATTTCACCTTTGCTTTTCTTCATTTGTTACCAAAAGTTTAAATTTGCGATTCAAAATTGCTATAAGGTTATGTGAATCAATGCATATAAAAGGTCTTGTAGGGCAGAGACACAAGTATAGCATGAATTATCACCAAGTCTTTCACACTGTATGGCAGAGTGAGATACAAAGTGTAGTGGAAACCAAGCCTGTGGAGGTTGGTGAGTCAAGGGGAGGGACAAGGAAACCTTAGAGTAGGAAATGATACCTGATCGCAGGGCAAATGTGGGATTCAAATGGTAGAGGCTAGAGCTATTTAGAGGTGATCAAGTAGGGTTTCCTAGGTGCTCTGGGTCTTGAACTGAATGCCAAGAAATAAATACAAAGACATAGAGAAGGAAAGCTAGTATGAGACTATCAAACCATCATCAACATTTCTTGAACACCAGTGAAATTATTAGGTACTCTGAAGTTTGCAAAGCCGGTGTGGACAAGAGGTACTATAACACAATGAAGTGGAAGCCATCTCGAACTGGAAGTTAAGAGACAAGGTTCTCTAATAAACTACATATTTGACCTTGGAAAAAAATCAATTTCCCAAGCCTCATCTCCTCGTTTGGGAAATGAAGACATTGGCAAGATGATTGCAGATTTCCTTTCTTGATCTTAACCCCTGATTCCACTTCCGCATTGGTCCTTCAAGTTTTAACCAACTGCATCTCTCAATATAGCCTGCAGAGGGCACTGGACTAGGAATCGGAACACCTAATTTCTCTTCCCAGCTCCACCCCTGACCAATTATGTGACCCCAGTCACATTGCTTAACTTCTCCCTATCTCAGGTCCCCATCCATAAAACAGAGGGACGAGCAAACTCTCCACCTACCACTAAGGGGTGTAGCCAGAGTTAATACCCTCATCGTCCTTTGAGCTGAGCAGATGAAAGGCACTGAAAAAAGTACAAAGAATTTTTATGTGCTATTGACTTTATTTTATTTTCTGTGGGGGAGGGAGTCTGCCCCAGCTGGAAAGCTGCTTTCTCTGAATCAAAGGGCAGGAACCCAGCAAGTTTCTCAGGATCAGGGCCTTAGACTGAGCTGTGTACACTCACCGTCCCAGCCAATCCTCCAGCTCAGTTTCCTTTAACCTGGTGCTCCAGGCAATAACTGTGCAACTCTGCAGTTTAACAATGTGTTCTTTGTCCCACAACTGTTCTCATTTCGCAACTGCCCAGGTAATATGTTTGAGCCTGTAGGAAGAGTCAAACAGTTAATGAGGGAAGGGTTTGGCATGCCCTACATAAGTTCTAGCAGCAAGTCTCAACAAGAAGGCATTCTCTCTTTCCTGCTTTCCGACCTACCCCCAGAATGTACAAGTGTCACTACCAGGAATGAGCCTTCTTTCCCAGCAGGCTGTAATACCAGTTTGGCTTTTATCAATACATTGGTGAGGTGTGTTTTGTTTATGGTTTTATGCTGTCTATTTTCCCAGGGATATTATGTTTTGTACAGAGCTCTGGAGTTTGCGTCAGCTTTTAAAGCTACCAGCTCTTTTTCAGGTCTTATTGAGCCTTTAATATGGTATAAATAGGGGAGCTATTAGAGGAAAGAGCCATAATCGCCCCCAAGGAAAACATCCATCACTGGCCTTTATGTAGTCCCTGAACCCCTAAAAGGTGTCATCTCTCTGGACCGTATTTGGTGAGAGTATTCTCTGGGAATGCCAAGAAGCCAGTGCATTCAATGGTACTTAGAAAGGCATTTTCTAACCATTACAAATTGCCTTGTCAGTGTCTCAATTTCGTCTACATGATGAGTCCCAATTAAATTTGCTGGGGTTTGAACCTTTGTCCCCAGATGTGGCTCTGACAGAGATTGCTGACATAAATAATGTGGGCTCCCAGCCCTTGCCAGGCTCCAGGCTCAGCTGGGACAGCTATGGCTTTTTAAATGTCATTCCCAAGATATCCTGGGGGTGTTCAGCTTCCTTCTTTCTAATCTGGGAAGTAAGCTGTGGGCAACATCAGCCCAAATGACACTAATGTGTCTTGACGGAGCATTCCCGCCGGACAGGTGTGCTACCTGCCGACGCCTCCAGCAGAGAAAGCAGCCAATGTCCACAACGAAGGTTTCACCAAACTGAGGGCGTTTCATGCACAAGTCTTGAATCTCATGTCTCTGAATAAGTTTCTTTTAACACTACACTATACACACACACACACACACACACACACACACACACACACCCCTGAAAAAGTTATCAGGGTTTTCTCTATTTAACTATAGTATTCCAGGAAACGGTCCAGGTAGCAAAATCTTTTCCCAGTGGCTTCCTGGTTCCTCATTCCTAACTTGCTCTCCTGCTGTCGACTTGAGCCAACAACAGAGGTGTTCTCTCTCTGGAAGCTGTTGGCTCTCTCTGGAAGCTGTTGGCTCATTATGGCCAAGGCAGATTTTAACTGGCTCTGGGTGGGTTTTATTCTGAGGGCTGGCTGGTAAAAGCCACAGCAAAGTTTCCGACAGGGCATTCATGTCCCGTGTGCATAGTTCCACCTCAACTCTGGCTTGAACCTAACTGACAGCCCTACCCACTTACTCAGAAGTGCTTTTACTGCAAGGGACATAAAGTAGTGAAAGAACAGGTATTCAAAGCCACAGAGATAGACTGGCATCTGCATCTGGGATTGTCTTGCGGGATAACCTGTAATACATTTTTTCATCTGAGTCTCAGTCTCCTTACCCGTGACCCAAGCTACTGGGTGAGCTTTCTCACACCTCCCACTGCTGCTCCTGCAAGTTCACACATTCTCTCCATCTCAAGTGACTCAGACAAGGACCAGAGTGGCTCCTAGGCTAACCTTTCAAAGGCTGTCTACAACTAACTGATGGAGCGAAAGAAAACTTCTATGGAACAGTTGCAAAAAAAAAAAAAAAAAAAAAAAAAGAAAAAGAAAAAAAGGAAAGAAAGAAGGAAAAAAGAAGAAATTAAAAAAACATTTTCACTGTATTTCTAGTAGAAATTTAGTCAAGGAGAAGAGCATTGACTTTGACTCCATAAACTACCGTTAATGCCAAAATCTGGGAAGCAAATGTTTCCCAAACATTGTCTCATTGTCAAGGCATATTCAGATATATGATGTTATTTGAAATACTGGCTCTATTATTAGTAGGACTGAAGAGGGTCCCCAAACTGAAACTGAAACTCAAAGCGGTTAAATAATAGTCCAAAGTCCAAAGTTCACATAGGTCTACATGGTGGGTCAAGAAACAAGGGCACCTCATATGAATACGAATCCAGGGTCCTTTCACACCTTTGCCACTGCAGCTCTTACCTCATTGGCCTATGGGCATTCACGATGCCCTTTCATTACTAAAAGTTAAGGGGAATACATAGAATGTTAGCTGTTAACATAAAGCAAATAAACAAAAATTATAAGACTATAGTCTACCTAGCACAAGAAGGATGCCATTACAGATGTAAAGCCCTTTGCAAATAGACACCATCTGAATTGTTAGTCTCTCTTTCTCACTTCTTCTTTCCTACTCTCCCCTATCGCCCGTCTTCCTCCAATGGACTTCACTCTCTGACCACAGAGGACTGGTCATTTCCCAAAGATTCCATGCTCCTTGGCTCCTTTGACTTCTCACAGCCTGAACCTACTGGTCCTATAATGCCTATCACCCCTCCCACCTTAGCCATCAGCATCCCGTGTCCAAAGGAATGGGGGCAGTCCCAGACCCTTTGGCAAATCTGGGGTGGGGAGGCGGTGGAGGAAGCCAAAGCTTTTGAACCAGACAAATGCAGCTTTAATAAGAACTCTTAATCCTAGCTGTACGTCTCTGCTTTCATTCTCTGAGATCAGGGGGAAATTGTATTGTTCCTCCAGCAATGTTGTGAAGATTACACAAGACAAATATAATGCAAAAAAACCACAGTATTTGCTACCCAGTAGACACTCCAGAAATACTACTCCTTTCCCCTCCTTCCTGCTTCCCCTGTATTGCAGAGAATTCTACGTGTCCATCAACTGTAGTGCACAGTATTGCAATAATTGGTGTCTTTCTCACTCACAACTTGTACGTTCTTCAGGGACATAGATGGCCACATTGATCTCTGTTCCCTAGCGCTCAGACTGGCATGCATCAGGCATTCGATATACAGTGAAGAAAGGAGGGCTGTAAGAGCAGGAAATTGTAAAGAAAATGTTTTTCTTTCTTTGCCTAAGAGAAAAGTACATTATCTTTGATGTCTCCACCTCCTTAAACCAGCCTTGTCTAAATTTTCTGAACTTCAGATGACTTAAAATGCTAGTTCTGAACCGGATGGTTCAAGCTAGCATGGACCTCTCCACCAAGAATTCCCCTTCTGCATTCCACGCACACCTGTGCTTGCGCACAAAGTTGAAAGGTAAACATCTGATAGACTCCATCCCTCCTGCACCTGGAAACCCAGCGCACGTATGGCTAAACAGTTCTCCAGTTTGGCCAGGAATCCACACATTATAAAACTGACCTGAAAAGAGGCAAGAGTCAGAGGGAGCAGAAATCAAACCACAGGTCTAAGGGAAGCGAGAAACAAAGATCCAGTTCTTGGCCTCCCTCTTTCTTTTGTCTCTATTTTGTGAAAATCTACATTTCCTTGAGGTACTTTGAAGTTGAGTGACTGCAAAGTCACAGACTATTTAACCTCTCTTCACATCAGTTTTCTCATCAATTAAATGAGAGAATAATGCTTCCACAAAGGAAGGGTATTTTTTGGAAATATCCTTACACTACAAAATCTCTACTTGGATCTGTTTTCCCCTGTGCAGACCTCACCTTGAGTTACATCTGCTTTACTTGCAGAAAAACTCTGAGAGCATTTCATGAGTAACGATAGGCAAACAGGTCAATATTGACCCCTGTAGAGTCCCGTGGACAGGATGGTGGCTAGTGGGTGTATCTGTTTTAACATTTCTTAACCGATGATGATACCACTTATGTTCTGTTCACTATCCTGAGTTAAGGATGTCACAGAATAAAGATGAACTGACTTTTGGAATTATTTCTAGGACAAGCAGCATTCCAGGGAAAAGAGACTCGAAGGTCATGGTGTGAAATACAGGAAATTGTTACAAGCTTTGGAACACCAGTGATTGAAAGGCTGTGTGGGATGATTGGTTCTGATTAGAAGGATACTTGGTGACATTACAGAGGATGAATTACAGAAAAGGACGCCAGTGGCAGAGTCATTAAAAGGCTTTTGTACTGAAATGAATGAGAGACTGTAGAGTCCTTATTTAGTCCATTGACAGTAGGAAGACAAAGGACACTGAATAAAGTACACTTCGAAGGTAAAAGCCACATGGTGAGGGGGGACCCAATTTTACAAATGAAAATAGAGGAGAAAAAGAAAGAAAGAAAAAGTTTATATTAACACGATTAAATATCTTGAAAGCCCTCATTTCTTAAAAACCCAGAATAAACTTAGCCATCTGTGACAAGAGCTTTAGAAATAGTATTTTATAAGTAAGATTTACCTCTTAAGATAATTGGTTTTATCACTTAAATCACCTCCCCAAAACTGAATTAAGTGGTGAAGGTGATTCAGTTCCTAAATACAAGGATTAGATTGACCACACCAGGCCTCAGACTCATTTCTATGATTCATGATGTAAGAGCTTTGGCCACCTTATATGGTTGGAAATGGTAGCGCTCCACTGCATAGACGTCTAGTCTATCCTGGCTCACCAAAGTTTTATCCCGAGGCCAAGTTTCAAAATTCTGACCCATCAAGGATAGATACTTTATGGAGTTTTCATCCAACCCATCCATTGGGTCATCTGGAGATGACCTAAGTAGGCCATCTCCAAATATGTAGGCTTATGGCATGTCCTTGATAAGCCACTACTCTACTTTTTAGTATAATGGAAAGAGTTGTGCTATGTTTGAAAAGTTCAAGAATTCTATGAAAACTGGGTTTGGAAGCCTTAGTGGATAGAAAAAAAAAAAAGGAGAGAGAGAGAATATATTCCGCAGAATTCTCCATGAATTCAACAGAATTCTTTTAGGTGATAAAGAAAAATAAGGAGAAGGAAGTCATCGTCAGGTGTTTTTGGGAAACAAATCTTTGTAAAGTTGTATCAGTCAGAGCCCCAGCAGGAAACAGAGGACACACTCAAATTAGGATTATTTGAAGAAAATTTTTAAAAGTCAAGCAGAGAGAGTCAATTATCATATGGTTTCACTTACTTGTGGAGCATAAGGAATAACAAGGGGGGCATTAGGAGAAGGAAAGAAAAAGTGGAATTAGGAGAAATTGGAGGGGAAGACAAACCATGAGAGACTGTAGACTCTAAGAAACAAACTGAGGGTTTTGGAGGGGAGTGGGTGGAGGGTTAGGTGAGCCTGGTGGTGGGTACTAAGGAGGGCACGTATTGCATGAAACACTGAGTGTGGTGCATAAACAATGAATCTTGGAACATTGAAAAAGTAAAATAAATTTTTTAAATGTATTAAAAGAATAAAATAAAAGACACTATTTGCAAAGATGTGAACAGGGTATCAAGAAACCCTAAGGAATATCACAGTACTCCAGTTAGTTATTGCCTTAATACCCCAAGGTCAGATGGATCAAGGGCAGATAATATTCATTGGAACCTAGAGCCAGAGAGGGCTTCATGGAATCAGGAGCTGAGGGCTTTGGTAAAGATGAGCCTGCAGGGAGGGAGCCAGAGGAATAACCATGCCAATTCCACTCTCCAACCACCATCCAGACACCAGAAACATGGGAACCTATTAGTTTAGTCTACTTAACTCAGTCTCATGGGAAGGAACTCGGGGGGGGGGGGGTGAGGAGGAGATGGCATCTGGAAAGCTGAATGGAAGATGCAAAGTTCGCCTGTTTTCTAAGTGGCCTCACGTTCTTTAACATGATAGGACATTGGGTTGCTCCCAGAGCTACCTCTGCTGTCGCAGTTCCCAAACTGATAGACGGCAGGTGCATTTATTGAGCATGCCAAAGAAAGGGCTTTGAAGAAACACTAGAGGGAACGGCGGATTTGGATATTTGGTTTATCATACTAATGACTGGCAAAGTCCACTGTGACTTATGAAGAATTTTGCAGTAATTCCTCTTCCTATAAATATCTGTAGTTTGAGGCAGAACTGGTTATATTATTCTCATTTTCTAGTCGAGGAAACAAAGAAATCTCTCTGTTCATTCTGGTTACATAGCTCCATGAAACACTTGTCTCTGGATTCCATTAGTATCCCTGGACTGCCACCCCAAGAATGCCAGTGGTCTAGGTCCACCTCTTAATTTTCCTTGGAAGGAATTGATTTGAAAATAGGGTGATCTTTGCTACAGAGTGAATGCCTGCATCTCCCCCTACAAAATTCATATGTTGAAACCTAACCCCCAATGTGATGATATTAGGAGACGGGCTTTTGGGAGGTGATGAGTGATGAGAGCAGAGCACTTATCAATGGAATTAGTACCTTTATAAAGGAGAGCCCAGGGAGCTACCTTTCCCCTTGTGCCTTGTGAGGACACAGTGAGAAGACAACCCTCTATGAACCAGGAAGTGATCCTCACCAGACACTGAATCTGTCCCCACCTTGATCTTGGACTTCCCGGCCTCTAGAACTCTGAGAGATAAATTTCTATTGTTTATAGGTCACCCTATCCATAATCTGTTATAGTAACCCCAAGGGTTAAGATAATCTCTCTGAAAAACTGCTTATAGAAAGCTCCTCAGCTTTATCTGAGGTTGAAGATACTTCAGTAAGACTCTAGACTCTCACTCACCAAGCCCATTCATGAACAAGCATTTTCAAAACCCTTCCCTGTGTGAGATAACTATGCTAGCAACCCCATGAAGTAAGGTGGAGATAAGAGTGGTAGAGTTTTGGTCGAAGTGAACACAGTTATCAGGGAAAATCTTGCTTTGCCCTGTGGGCATTTACAGTCTAGGGGGACCCACCCCCGATGTTCATCAACAGGATAATGGAAAACAGATTGTGATGTATCCATACAATGGGTTACTCTACAGCAACACAAGGGAATTGCTGATCCATGCTACAATGTGGGTAAGTCTCAAAAATAAATCAAGTGAAAGAAACCATACGCAAAGAAGCTCATATGGTATACTCCAATTTATATGAAGTTCAAGATGGGATAAATTAATCTATACTGACCGAAATCAGAATATCAGTTCTCTCTTGTGTGGAAACTAGGAAGGAGTTGTGAAGAAATATCTGGGAAGATGGACACACTCTTATTTCTTGACCTAAGTTGTGGTTACACAGGCCTATACAAGTGCAAAAAAAAAAAAAAAATCATCAGATGGTACCCTAAGATTGGCAAAAAGTATGTTTATAAATGATACCCACGTTTAAAAAATCAAATAGTAACTATTACAGTGCAATGCGGGTAGTCATTATGATGCTGCCCGTCCAGCAGTTTTCTCTTCCTCATGCATACCAGAGGACTTTCACACACAGGTTTTGGGAAACCAAACTACATTGTCGCAAAGAGCATGAGCCCTGCTGAATGGCAGATCTAGGTTTACAGGCCAGCTCTACCACTTCCTGATGTGTGACTTTGACCGAGTCACATAAGCTTTCTGATCCTGAACTTTCCCGTCTGTAAAACCAAGCCCCATGGGGGGGGGGGGGATTCAACAAGAAAATTAACAAAAGAACTTAGATTTCCTGGCACATTGTTAATGCGCAATAATATAGGTCACTATGACTGCCACTATTGTTGCTCAACTGCCCTCCACTCCACTTCACCTGTAGAGAGAGAGAGACTAGAAGAGAGGAGGGTGGACAGAGGGAATGAGTAATGTCTATGAAGTCTCTTTCTCTTTTTTCCCTCCTAGCAGTCTCTGGTAGGCAAGTCTGAGGCTGATTGCTGCAGAGCACTTAGCTGACCGGACATGATGGGATGATGGCCAGGCTGCCTGTCTGGCCTGCAGGCCCTCATAATATGCAGGGCTATGGTTGTGCCCCTGCATGCACCTAACCCAGAGGAAGTGTGGGGCTCTAGTGGGCTGATTAATGGCTCCCTCACCCATAGCTCTCACAAGTCTGACCTGAATTCTTCACAGAGCCAGTGTGCCTAAAGGCAAGAGGTGAGGCCTGCACATGTCTACTAGCCAGCTGCTTCCATAATAGAATATTGATCTCCACCAGGAGGGTGGCAAGCCCCACACCAGGCATTGGATGTTAAAGGCAAGACCTCTGTAGATGGCAAATCCATCAGCCATCAATTTGGCATTAGCAAGCAATTACAGTGCAGTCCCTGTTTTACCTCCACTTTGGGATATCAGGATGATTGTTTTAAGAGGAGAAAGAAAGGGAAAAAACAAAAACAAAAACAAAAAAACAAGGAAATAAAAAGCCTTATCAGTACACATTGCTCCTCTAGAATTCTTTTGGATGAGGGTGAGGCTAGATGCTACAGCAGAATGAGCACTGGACTTGAAGTCAGGAAAATTAGTGAGTCTATAACTAGAAACCACTGCTCATCAATGCCCTTCTCTGAGTCTTCTTGCCTTGGTTCTCAATCCTGGCTGCATATGGGAGTTACCGGTGAGCTTTTAAAACTCCTAGTACCAAGACTGCTCCAGAACAAGCATATCATCAACTCCAGGGAAGAGGCCCAGATACCATCAATCTTTAAGGCTCTCTGGACTTTTGATGTGCAGGTGAAAACTCTGAGGACATTCAAAGTGAGGTGGCTGACATCAGTGATCTTTAAGGCAGTGATTTCCAACCTTGCACACCCATGCAGGTCACCTGGAATCTTGTTCCAACACAGATTCTGACTCAGTTGCTGTGACTTAGTACATCTAAGGCTCTGCATTTTTAATGAGCAACCAGGTGATACAGTTGTAGCTAGTCTTGGGACAATATTTTGAGTAATAAGACTCTAAGGTACTTCTTCTTGCAAACATTTGAAAAGTCTATAGCAGCATTATCCCATAGAACTCTCTGCAATGAATTAAATGCCTCCATTTGTGATGTCCCGTGGTAATAGTAGCCACATGTAATTATTGAGCCCTTGAAATGTGGCTAGTGCAACTGAGGAACTCAATTTTTAGTTTCATTTAATTTTAATTAAATTTAAATAGCCACATATATCTAGCTGGTGCCATGAGACTAGAGTTTTAAAGCATGAAACATATGACAGGGTTAAGAAAGGATGTTTGTACCATACATCCATGGGTAGGATCACATGTACTGCCATTCAGGAATAAATCCCAACTGATGGCAAAATGCTCTTCTCCTGGCTCAAATTAAACACAAAGTCTAAATTGATATGAATAGAATGTGTTGATGCTAGGTATAGCACAGAATGGAAGTGTCAGGAGATACAGCTGAAGAGGTGATCACTATACTGGGCCTCCTAAAACAGACTGAGGAGTTTGGGCTTTAGCTCAAGGACAAAAACAAAAGTATGACCAAGTTTTTGTGGCAGTCCAAAAGATGGAATTCTTGATATCACCCAGAACTTGCAGGGAAGGAAACTAGAGGAGGTAACATTTGGCATGTGCCAAAGAAAAAGGCAAAAAAGAGAAGGAGAAGAGCACTAAGTGTGTGGCAGAGAACAAGGAAAGTGAGACTTTAAGAAGCCTAGGGATGCATAACCTCAATACAGGGCAGAAAAGACATAATGCAATGGTGACTCTGCATCCTCTTATTTCAAAGGATAACACGCATTATTATTGAAAAAATTTTGGGGTTTTGTTTGTTTTTCGTTTTTTGTTTTTTGTTTTGCTTTTTGGGTTGTTTTGTTTTGTTTTGTTTGAGGAGTGGTTCCAAACAGGACTGCTGGATACAGTTATGGAGGTTGCACACTGCTCAACTCTAGGAACAGCTGTTAGCATAATTAAATGTAAGTGACATCCCCTGGAGTTTATGATGTACATACTCTCCCCCATTTCTTTTTTTTTTTTTTTTCTATTAATGTGCTTTGGCTTCTAGTCAAGAAAATCCCCTGAGAATGGGGACATCTTCAGACAGGAGACATCTAAACAATGAGCCCTAATCCCTATAGCTTCAGTTTCCCAGTCACCAAGTGGGATGAAGAATTACAGGTCTCTCACATGCCAGGTACTGTTCGGAGGCTTTAAATGTGACATCTTGTATTTCTAACAGCAGTGCTGTTTCTAACAACAGCAGTGTGAAAGAAAGCATTCCTGCATTTTTCCTCTTAGGAAATGGAGCTGAGACATTAAGATAGTGAAGGTAGAATCTGTTAGAGCCAGTTTAGTCACCCAATCTGGTCTAAGTCTTAGATCCATGCTCTGTCCACTACTTGATTACTCCCTATCAGTGTTAAGGGAAATCCATGAGTCAGTTTCAATATTTTACAACTCTACTGGAAATCACTTACTTGCTTGTGATTAGGACACATACATTCAAACATCACAGGGCTTTGATGTGGCTAAAATTGTATCAACTTACTGTGGCAACACTAGTATCTCACACTGATTAGAAACTTTCCTTGGCAACAGTATCTGCCTTAGATTCATTAGAAACTGAAACTAACTGCTTTAAAATTTTCATTTATTTGGCATCTTACCAAAATACAACTACCTGGGGGCAGAGTAATAAAAATGGAAGCTTGGTGGTACATCTACAACATCCTGCCTAGAATCACAATTATGTATGCATATCTCTATATCACCCAGTGGCTTTACCTATCACACACATGGTAGTTATGGCCAAGTCTCTTTCTGTTTCCTTTTTAACACTTCATAGCACCTAATTCTTACATACAGCTACCTGTGGGATTCTTTTGCCTCACTGTCCCATGGTCCCTTTGGACTTACTGTGCCCAATACCATACATATTTTCTCTTCTCACCTTCTTGTTTTTCCTCTTTGTGTGTCCTTTCTCACTGAATAGGACCACCATCAACATGGTCACCTAAGGCAAGAACCTGGGAGTAACCAGCTCTGACCCTCCCTCCCATTTACCTAGTCGCCCCTAAATTTATCTGTTAGGATTAAGATCAGCTGCCTGTAAGAGAAAACCTAAACAAGAAACAAATAAGAATGATTACTTAAATAATCAGCTGTTTACCGCTTCCATAAGAGAGGTAGGACGTCTGACCCCCATAGGCAAGCATAATAGTCATCAGGGATCCAAGACCCCTCATTCTGTTCACCATATTAGCTGCAACTTCCAACCTAACGTCACCTCACAACTCAAGAGGGCTCCTAGAGCACAACTATCATGCCCATGGTATAAGGCAGCAGAAGGAAAGGGCCATAGGTTAGAGTGAGAAGGGGAATTTCTAACAAATTTAATGACCTTAATCAGTCTTCCTCCAAATTTCACATTGCACTCCTGTTGATATTGCTTACCCATATCCTAGAGTTCTGAGAGACTAGTAAATATAGTCTTTTAGCTGGATGCCTGCTGTCCCATGACAATGAGATTATGCTACTAAGTCAGAGAGGGGGAACAGATCTGGGGACACAAATAGCTGTTTCTGCCATTCCAAGTATTGCAGCTTCTAATCATTTTAGATTTAACATACCTGCCTGCTTCTCTACCTCACACCACCATTGTTCTAGTTGAGGCCCAACCCCAAAGGAACAACAACTTAAATGACAACTGGAAAAATTCACAGAGAGCAAGACAAACAATCTTTATCCAAGTTAGACTGGCTCTATCCAATTTACCTTCATCCCCGCCCCCCCCCCAAAAAAAAGCTTAGTTCAGAGGAAACAATGATGTAAGAAGGACTAATGTTTCTACCTGCCCCTCAGTTTAATAGCAAGAGATTCCACATGTCAGACAGGAAAGAGGGCTAGGAAGGAAAATGTGCATTATGTTAAATAATTGATGTTAATACCAACAACCAAGACAAACAATGGTGATAAATGACATAGAGAGAACCAAGGAAATTGTTCAGCTGTGATATCGTGATTTCAAGCAGCTTGACTCTGTAATCATCCAACATAGTTTCATCAGGAATTTCATCAACGTCGACGCCCCTAAGCTGCCAGTCTTCAGGGTTTACTACAAGTGTGTGTCTTAGTAACATGAGCTGGCTTTCCATCCATCATCCAGTTCAAAAGGGCTGTCTTTCTGTCGTTATCTGGAGACAAAAATGAAACGTTATAGTGGGTTTTGTGCTTCTCCCCTACCTCTACATTCCCATAGAACTCTCTTTAACCTTTTTGTCCCCCTATCTAGCCCTGCCTGTGCCTGGCCTGTAGTATCCCCTGATATTATTATTGTACTAAACTAAACACAACCCTTGATTCTATGCATTATTAATTCTTATTTGTATTATGTAGTCAAATGAGCAGTCAGCAGGTCAAAGAATTCAACTCACCTGAGTCCACACTGCCCTTGTTCTAATATAGTCAACAAAGCAGAGAGCATTGTGTCGGCTTCCCAGGGTCAAGTCTAGGTACCATGAGGCTTAGGCCAACCAATTCACCTCCTATTTCTTTATCTGCTAAATGGGAACAAGAATATAGGTCTCACTTTATTTTTTTTTTTTTTTGAGGAATAAATTGAAATAATCTATGTAAATTGGCAAGCACATTTTACAATTCTTAGAAAAGGGTAGTACACCTACCCTTGCCCCCAAATACACATAATTTTTCCAGATGGTATTTGAAATATTTTAGACCTTAAATGAAGCTAACTATAACATGATGAGAGTAATAACTACTGTTTATTGAGTTAAGTTACACACATCATCAGACTTAAACTTCACAACAAAGTTGAAAGAGAGCATATCGCTCTTTTAGAAAAGGGAGCTCAGGGTTGTCGAGGCCACAAGTGGAAGCATCTAGAACTAACCCTGTGTTTCTCTTACTAGAAACATTTGAGAGTGGCCAATAAGTTTGAGAATTTAGGCAAGACTGGGGAACATTTAAGTTCCCTTTTCAACTTGTATCCCAATTCTGGAATCTAATTTTTGTCACAAGAAACTATATTTCAGGTAAGGATTACTTAGTGCCAGGCCTTCTCATTGAGTTCTTTCTTCTCCTAGACAGGCCTCCTGTGCTGCAACCATGTTATGCCAGATCATCGGTCAGGCCAAGAAGCATCCGCGCTTGGTTCTCATCTTCATATTTATTGGGGCAGGTAGTATTGGAGCAGAGCGGTTCTTGCACCTGGTGTTGTTCATCCAGATGTCAGTTGGGATAGAAAGAATAACCCAGAAACCTGGGACAAACGGAGTCTCAATCACCAATCAAGTTGTACTCAGTGAATGTAGATTACAGCAAACTGAAGAAAGAAGGTCCAGACTTCTAAATGAAATGTTTCACTCTAAAGCTGCTTAGAATGAAGGTCTTACAGAAGCCGTCTGCACAATTTATCACTTATGCAGGAAATATTTCCCCCCTAAATGCACAAAATCATGGTGGTGTATTGTGTTGGGGTTTACACTGAATAATAAATACCTGAAATTTGAGGGAAAAAAAAAACAAACTATATTCCACAGTGTAGAGGTTAATGGCTCCCATGCAGATGCTAGCAGTATGGCATGGTAGAAACAGAATGGGCTTGGGAACCACTGTGTGTGTGTGTGTGTGTGTGTGTGTGTGTGTGTGTGTGTGTGTGTGATTTTCATATCCTGACTTAAACTTACATTTGAGAAGTGGGGAAAGAGAGAGTTGTAATAGAACAGAAGTAAGTCCATTTTTTGAACACTTACTTTGTGCCAGACATGGTACTAACATCTTTATCTCTATAATCTGCAAACCTACCAGAAAACCTGTGAAGTTGACTTAATATGATCTTCATTTTATGGTTGAGAAACAAGGTTTAGAGACATTGAACGTATATCCAAGGTTCAAAGACTGGTTTGTTAACACCAAAGCCTCTCCTCCTTTTTTGACAATATCTATGGGGAATTGAAATAAAATATTTGAGTGGCAGATTACAAAACATGGCCTACCTAACCCATTTTGGTGGTTTTAAAATATGTCCACCAATTCAATTATATTCCTCCCTTCAAATGGTGAAGGCTAATTTCCCACCTTGAGCGTGGGCTGTATCGGTAACTCATTTCACACTGGGGGAAGATAGCTAACATGGTGTGATCGCACTTAAGCAGACTTATGGAGATGTCCATGTGGTGGGAAATTGAGACTTTCTACCAACAACTGGCAAGGAACTGTGGCCTTTCCCAATTGTTATGTGAGTGAGCTATCAAGAATCAAGAATCAAGCCAGGAAGTTTAAAACTACTCTTCTCTGTGATTATCCATGATAGAACCATTTCCCCTCAATCTACAGGAAATCATAATTGGAGAGAAACACCCACCATCCTATAGCATAAAATACAAGTAGAGATATCTTCCATGAAGAATCTGGCCATGTGTCACAGTGGAAACAGAGTGGACTCAGAGATCATGCAGTTCCATCTACCACCAGCACAATGGACACATGATATAACTCCTCTAAATATTGCCATTCTCATCTACAAAGTGGGGATAATAACTCCCAATTTACAAGGTGACCATAATGATTTTAAAAGATCATTTGTTGAGAACTTTATTCTTCAACAAACACTGAAAAATGTTTTGGGCACTATGTTCATTACTGATGTGGATAAGACACATAGAGCCATACCCTCAAGGAGCTTTTAGAGGAAAATAAACAATCAAATAGTTACATTTCTAAAGCATGGCAAGCTGTATGGCACATGTTTGGTACTCAAAATATATTTGTTTTCTCCTCCCTCTGATCTTCTACTAAAGTCCCACTTAGTGGTAGTGTTGTTGGTGGTGGTAGTGGTGGTAGGTTTTCTTCAAGACATCTCATTTATTATGAGACAGTACCTCTTTGAACACTAAAAGCATGGCCACAGTCTCCTTATATTTCCTGGTAGACTCTAAAAAAATTGGAGAATTATCTATTCTCTATGATCCATATACTTTATTTTTTAAAGAACATAATATTTATCTTCCAGTTCACTAATGAGATTTGACATTAGAGTCATCATTGAAAAAGACTATTAGGAATTAAAAAGAATAATTAGGAATTAGCTTCTCCCCATAATAATGAGCCTACCCACTATACTTGATCCAAGGAGGTACCCATAGTCACTCTAGACCTTTCCAGAAGGACATGAAAGGGAGGCTAAAAAAATATTTCCTTCCAAATTTGCTATGGTCACATCACCAAAAACTGACCCTCATTTTCCAATTGATGACTCAAATGGCAATAAAATCCTCAAGCTATTCAAAGCCCAGTGGGATTAGTGAGTAGGAGTACTGGTGGCCATCAGGGGACATGCTCAAAACTTCAGGCTCTGCAGATGCTCTGTAAGTCAAAAGGCCATCATAATCTCCTAATGGCTTGGCTTTCTGTTATTTGTCCATCGGTGACACTTTCATAGGAAACAGTGGTGCCATGGCCCGGAGATCACAGTGGATGTCAGGAAACCTGCAATCTATGAACTAATGGGACAGGCTTTGGTGAGTCATGTCTCCTCTTGTGGAATTTCAGTTTTCCCAGACACAAAGTAAAGGCAATGGATTCCACGAGACTTTTTTCCTGGATCTAAAGTAATATGATAATTGCCCCTTTTCAACAATGATTGCTACCACTTTGAGCATTCTTCTTTATACACTGCTTTGGACCTCTTTTTACATTGTTTTCCTAATCTTTAAACAAACCCAGAGATAAGTGGCTTTATGATGCTCACTTTATAGACGCAAAAGGTTTATTGAGTAACCTCTCTAAAGTAAAAGGCTGGTCTGGAGTTTGGACTCAGCTATGTTCTGCTCTAACCTAAGTGATTCTGGATTGCAGATTGACCAAAGGACAAGTTATTCTAGAAATGCTCAAAGAAAAGGCTGGTGCCATATATCATATGAGGAAAAACAGAAAAGGTAACAATATTTAGTCAAAGGCATATTTTATTGTGATTTTTTTCACCTCTCATTTATCCCTGAGGAATCCCAAGGAAGAACGTTGATATCTATGGACTCCATTTGAAAATTTTAGTAATTCTTCAAATTAAATGTGTGCCAATTAAAATAAACAGGACATATTTAGCCTAAAAATATCATGCATACTTTGGGGTCCAGAGCACCTTGTTAACTCCTTGACTAGCTCCAGTATAACCCCAAGGTGAGGATCCCCTTAGAGATTTTACTTTTTCTACAGAAATTGCTGAGTGCCCATTATGTGCCCAGTAGTATTTGTGCCTCTATGCATGCATATTTTATTCTGTCTCCATATCTAACCAGTGAGTTAGGTACAATGAACCCCATTTTGCTGCTGAAGAAAATAAGTCTCAGAAAAAAGAAAGAGATTTCTCAAGGACATACTGCAAGGAAAAGGCAGTTAAGGAATGAACCCGAGACCCCTAGATTTCCTCATCACATCAAGCCTGCCTCAGGAGCATGCTAATCTCCCATAGCTTACTTGGAAAGGCCTACTCCTCTCTCATTCAAGAACAGGCAGCTGTATCTAACAAACACAGAAGCAGACATAAAACAGAAGTGATGAAACCTGGGCAGGAAATAAGCAGAGTATTTTAGACATGGCTGTTGTCTGGAGTGGGGAACAGGAAAAGTTCCTGATAATGTGAGCCTGACAATAACAATGAGTAGCTGGAACTAGGAAGGAAGAATCTTCCCCAAAGCTGGGTATTTTCTCAAGTCCTGTCTAGGATCAAAAACAAATCACAAAGAAGTGAAGACACCGAATTCCAGGTAATGTCAAAGTTAAATTCATGCTGAAAAATCTCCTGGCTTTAGGAAGACTATCAACTTTTCTGGGACAGTAAAACAACGCACATAATGCAAAGAGTGGCATGAACCCCTATGTTTATAGCAACATTATTTAAAATAGCCAGATTATGGAAGCACCCCTTGTGTCCACCGATAGATGAATGGATAAGGAAGTTATGATACAATGGAATATTATTCAGCCATAAAAAGAATGAAATCTTGCCATTTGCAATGACATGAATGGAGCTAGAGAGTATAGTGCTAAGTGAAATAAATCAGTCAAAGACAATACTATGTGATTTCACTCATATATGGAATTTAAGAAACAAAAATGAGCAAACAGAAAAGAGAGAGAGGAGGAAGCCAAGAAACAGGCTCTTTACTACAGACAACAAACTGATGGTTATCAGAGGGCAGATGGGTAGGAGGATGGGGGAAATGGGTGGTAGGGATTAAGGAGTACACTTGTTGTGATGACCACTGGGTCATTTATGGAATTGTTGAATCACTGTATTGCACATGTGAAACTATTACACTGTATATTAACATTAGAATTAAAATAAAAATTAAAAAAAGAAAAATCAACAATAATGATGAAAAAATCAGTGAAAAAAATTAAGAAAAGAATGATCAGTGGACAATGGTTCAGCAGCAGATGGCACAGAGAAATAAGAGCAATATTTTATTTGGGGCTTATTATATATAATATTTTAACTGCCCTTTAACTGCAGGCAGACTCTATAAGGTAGGTGATTAGGATTCCCAACGTGTGAATAGGGAAACTGTGCTGGAAATCCTTCATTTGCACCTCCAGATCTTTTCTCTACCCTTCTACACCTGGCCCATACTCTAGGAGACTGACATTTATTGACTACATCAATGAGCTCCTTGCCTTCTGGCTTCCAGTTGGGTTTAGTCAATGGGAGCCATCAGTGGGAAGATTGGAAGGTAGAAGAATGACATCTGGCTCTTCATTGCTCCAAGTCCTTTCCTGCTGGAACTTGGATGGGCAGCAATCTTCCATTGGAAGTTATAGCTCTCTCCAGGCAGTTCTTTCCTACAGCTATAACTACTTGCCAGACCCTGGTAAATGCTTCCTCTCCTCCCCCTCAATCCCAGGCTCAGAGTGTAAATGACTCTCTGCTGTCACCAGCTCTGAGATGCTTCACTATCCCTTATGAGTGTCTCTTAGCTCTGTCTGCATCTTTGTAAACAGCTTTGTCTTTGAACTTCCTCAATTGTAGCTTTTAAGTGTACATGCTGATTACTTTGGGAGGGATGCAGACTGATAAGGAATCCAACACAGAAGAGTTAAGTGGTTGTCACAAAGTCACACAAATGGGGTGTTAGTTAAAGCAATGTCAGTTGCTATATCAAATCTTAAATCTCAGTGATTTCAATCAAGACACATAAATTTTTCACTCAAGTCGAGCATAGGGGTTCCTGAGTGGCAGGTGGCTGTCCTCCAAATGGTGATTCAGGAACCTGGCTCCTTCAACCTCACTGGCTCCACTATCCACACAAGTGATTTCCAAGTTCTCTCCTGATCATTGGCATCAAAATGGAAGACAGAAAGAGTATGGGGGTTCAATCACAGAACCTTGTGTGTCAGGCCTGGAGGTGCCAAGCATCTCTACCACTCGTTTTTCATTGGCCCAAACTCAGTACGTGGCTCTCCAATTGTGAGAGACCCAGAGAGAATGTGTTTACAAGGATAAAGGAAAGCGTTGGCTACCTCCGGGAGTGAGTATGAAAGCACATTCAAATTCAGAGCTGTCCCATTCAGTACCCAAGACCTCTAGTTCATGGTCTACACTGTGTATTTAATGTGTGCATGACATAACAAGATTTAACTATGTGAGTTCAGGGGCAAAAGAGAGAAGGCAAGAACAATTTGAGTAATGTGGTAGGATCAGCCCATGATCTCACAATTGGTGTATCTGCTCTGGAAAGAATGTAAAATGGAAAATATGATCTGCTGCTGACTCAGTTTACCTCAAGGACTACTTTTCTTTAATATAAACACCTCATTGCACATGATTCTGTGATTCTAGCACTTAAGGACACATTTTCTGACCCCTCAGCTCCTATTTAGCAAAGGCATGTACATACATACATGTACATTTCATCATAAATACTATTGTAACAGGATTATATAAACAAAAATATGCATTCTATGACTTACAGTCCTTTTTAGAAATCTCAAGGGTAATTTTTATTATATACTCTGTTTGCCTTATCCACTGAATTTAGAACCTGTCCCCATGAATCCTGAATCTCCACTCTACCCAAACTGTAGATCTTTCTCTCCACTCACACCTCTGTGAATTTCTCTCCACTGTATGTGAGTTTTAGAGTGTTAGTACACACCCTCTGGGAATACAGACACTGGAACTTTTCACATTGCTATGTAAATCTGCAGATTCACTACTCAGTAAGCATTGACCTGTTGACTTCACCTTTTTTCCACCTTGTAGGCATTTCCAGTGATCCAGAAATTTGGAGAAAGACGTCTCATGAAGGTAACTTCTACCTAAATGAATAATTTGGAGCACTCATTTGAAAATGGACTTACAAATGTCATTTAGAGATTTAAAAATAATGGATTTGAGTCCTGCCTCAGCAAGTAAAAAAATCACAGACTTCCAGCTTGCTGCTCATCTCCGTGGTACCTCTGTATTGCCCAGATGAAAGAAGTATATGATGGGAAACAGAATTTCAAGCACTTTCAGATTATCACAGTTAAAAATCTATTGATCTCATCATTCACAAAATGTGATCCACTCTGCCAGAACAGTAAAGAAATCCCGTTCCCTGCCCTCCAAGACTGTACACAGCGTAGACAGACAATGCACACATTATCCAACAGAAACAAGATAATTACTGACGGCAGTAACTGGTGAGAAGGAAATCAAATTCAGGGGGTATGTTGGAAAGTGTCCTGAGAAGGGAGAGGGGTGAGCTACTTTATTTCTCTTTATTTAAATTCAGTTAGCCAACATATAGTACATCATTAGTTCCAGACGTAGAATTCAGTAATTCATCAGTTGTATATAAAAGCCATCACATCAAGTGCCCTCCTTAATGCCCATCACCAAGTTACCCCATCCCACTACCCATCTCCCTTCCAGCAACCTTCAGTTTGTTTCCTGGAGTTAAGAGTCATGGTTTTTCTCCTTCTCTGATGACTTCCCATTCCATTTTCCCTCCCTTCCCTTATGATCCTTTCTACTGTTTCTTGCATTCCATATATGAGCAAAACAATACAGTAATTATCTTTCACTGATTGGCTTATTTTGCTCAGCATAATGCCCTCCACTTCCATCCACAATGATGTAAATAGTAAGTATTCATACTTTCTGATGGCTGAGTAATATTCCATGATATATATGGACCACATCTCTTTTTCCACTCATCTGTCAATAGGTATCTAGGCTCTTTCCACAACTGGGCTATTGTGGACATTGCTACTATGAACATGGGGGTGCTGGTGCCCCTTTGGACCATTACACTCATATCTTTGGGGTAAATCCCTAGTAGGACAATTGCTGGGTCATAGGGTAGCTCTAGTTTTTAGTTCTTGAGGAACCTAGAATTGTGGTCGGAGAAGGCCCCTGATGATAAGAAGGACTGCCAGGTTAGGTATGGAAGACCAGTATTCCAGGCACAAAGATCAACCATGGTAATGGCCTTGAGATCAGGATGGTTTGGGGGAACTGGGAGAATTGCCCTCGCCTGTCGGCTGCAGTGGAGAGACAGACATGAGGTGGAAAGGTGTCTTTGTCATTCATAGTTTCTGCCACTCATTTTTGTCCTTGACTTTGATTTCTTTATTTTCCCCTATTGCATGTCTGTCATCTCCTGGTCTGGAAGGTGTGACATCTTATCCTTTATTGAATCCTGCTTTGTCCCCGACAGGACCTAGCATGGAGTGAAAAATCCATAATATTCCCTGATACATCACCTGGCTAAGATTTCAGCAAGGTATTCAACAAACCCTTTGGAATCTCAGGAATAAATTTAAAAAAAAAAAAAAAGATCTACCCCAAACCCACCACACTTCTGCACCCCTGTGGCCATTTACTATCTCATTCAAGAACATCTTCATTTACTGTTGGACACATATTTGCATATTCCCACCTGAACTTTTACTTAAAGATTCTTCTCAAAAGAAGTCTATGAGCCAAGAAAAAATTAAAAAAAAAAAGAAGTCTATGAGCCCCATGAAATTACATACAAATTGTGCATATGTATGTATTCTTCTCTTCTGGGGAGACAGTCTGTACCTTTCTTCAATGATTATACACATCTGAAGTATTCTTTTTCTTTTAAGATTTTTTTTATTTATTTGCCAGAGATAAAGAGAGAGAGTACACACAAGCAGGCAGAGAGGCAGGCAGAGGCAGCGAGAGAAGCAGGCTCCCTGCCGAGCAAGGAGCCCGATGTGGGACTCGATCCCAGGACCTGGGAATCATGACCTGAGCCGAAGGCAGTGGCTTAACCAACTGAGCCACCCAGGCGTCCCCATCTGAAGTATTCTTAAACAGAGCTTCTCTCCCAAATCCCATGAGTTCCACGAGTCTTTCCTGCCTAACACAAGGCATTCCCGAACTGACCTCCAGTGCCCTATGCATCCATACCATATATTTGGGTAATTCTACTATGCTTATTGTCATAAAAGTTAGAACTTATCAAAAAATTGATAACAACTTTGTTTTCATTGTTAGTACTTTAAAAGAGCTAGGACTCTTTTCTTCTGCTGCTTATATGAAGTTTAAGTAGTCCACTCAAAGTAACTACTATCCACATATATGCATACCCAGCACACACATATTATACACGCACACCACATATGCACACATACATTCATACAAGGACACACACAACTTTGGCCAAGACAAATAGTAGAAGAAATTTCCAGCAATCTCTGAACCAAAAAAAAAAAAAAAAAAAAAGGAATAATCCAGGCCATGCTGTTTTAATTGCAGCAAAGTGTGTGGGCACTGGAGTCAAATTGCCTGCAGTTGAATCTTGGCACTTTTACTGGCTAGTTGTGTGACTCTGGGCAAATTAATTCATCATGCCTCAATTTCCTCATTTGCTAAATTTGTCATTAGTCTCCTTAACCTGTAGGACTGTTGAGTGAGAGCCACACTCTCAAGAAGATTTACTGTACTCTGAGTTCTTTGTTTTATACCTTATAGTGTATTGGCTCATCTTTTGTTGAATTTGATGTCTAATCACCTGTTCTGCATGGTTTAGAGAATAAAGCGTGGTTCCTTGTCTAAGTAGATGGCCATCTGCCTCTAGAGCAGAGGCTCTGAATCCCACCTCCATTCCCCATTAGACATGGAATTACAGGGATGAGCTGACCCAAAGTTCTCCTTTTACCATGAAGATAAATAAAGCCCAGAAGAGTCAAGTGTCTTGCCCGAGGTCACAGAATAGGTTAATGATAAAGTTAAGATGAGAACTCAAAGCTTCCAGTACCCATCCCAGTTACATACTGAGTGCATAATAATGCTTGGGGCCCTGTGGGTGTACAGATGATTGAAGCACAGTCCCTGCCCACAAATATTTCAGTCTAACAGATTTTATTAAACCCTACAGGTGGCCAATTGCAATGTTCCCTAACCTTTTTGAGCTTGAGTCTGAGAGGGCAGGGAAATGCATGGTGCCTTCCTATCTTGGACTTTTGGGGAGTTGATTCCTGGCCACTCAGTATTCACAATCTGAAGAGCTTCTAAGCCTTAACCTATGCCAGTTCACAGCAGAAACATACATTCAAAGCTGCTCTATGTAAGCCTCACATGGAAGATGAGGATGCTTCTGAGGAGGAAAATTCTTACAGTAAGAGAGATCAGACCAATGATTTAAGCCTAAAGGAAAGAGATTATGTATTTAGCAAGAGGTTTGGAGCTGGGGCTCCAAGCCTGGCTCAATAGCTTTGTGACTTCAAACCATTCAACAAATGTCTCCCACCTTCTCTCTCCGTTTTCCTTTCATGGTCTCAAAGTGACTATCCCATCTTTAGGTGTTATAGTTTCACATAACTACATTCAAAGGCAAGTAGCAGGAGGCAGCCAAGGCATGGGAGATGAGAGGGAGAAAGAAAAGAGAGAGAGAGGGAGCGTGCCTCCATGCATCTCTCCTTTTATAAAGAAGGAGATATATGTCCTGGCTATTCAGAACACTTGCCCTTAATATTTCACTGCAAAGAACTGGGGCACATGGCTGCCCAGCTGCAAATAAGCTGAGAGGCCATGAATCTGACTCTGCTCTTGCAGCCCATATAGCTAGAGGCAGGTATGGGGAAACCATCCTTGGGGTGGGTATTGGTAGCTAGTCAAAAAACATCTGCCACGCCCAAAGTGTTTAAGTTTGTTCAACGGGCAACTTACCTTCCCTGGGAATGCTAAATAGCTCTACTTGCCTAGTCAACATCCAGGAGTTTGCAAATCTCGGCTCCTCTGGCACAAGGACACTTCCCAAAACCTAGTTGAAAGGGGGAAGCAAGAGGTTGGTCGGATTTCAGGGACACCTGCCATTCTATCACACACCACCCTTCTTCAGACCTCCACCTCCACACCTGGGGCCTCAGTGGGCGATAATAATGGAACTCTGTGATTCACTAAGCCATGGAATTCTGCCATTTATGAGGGCTCAGAAGTCTACCACCCACTGATGCTGAAATTCTACTTCAAGGAGATCTCCCTTTCGGCCATCAGCCAGGCCCTCAGAATCTTGGCATCCCCAGCACTGCAGTCCACAGCACTTTATTTCTGAGAACTTGAGAGTAGGAAGAGAATTTCAAACCCCAAATTAAGAATGGCCAACTTGACACATCAATCTAGTGAATTCCGAGTAAATTGTCAGTTGCCAAACGGCCTCTCAGGATGGCTGTAATTAAAAACCTAAATTCTCAAAGCCAACTTTGGGTCCACCCATCAGTGACTATGTCCCCTCCTCCCTTGGGGAATATTCTGAGTCTGTGCTGTGCTGGGCAGCTTTTCTTCCCCTAAATGAGTAATAACTCCTGCAAGGGGCGCGTCGGAGATGTCCTGACAGGAGATCCTGGCTTCCTGCCAGAGGAACCTCTCACTATTTTCCTCTTGCTCACCCCCTCTCTTCCCTTTTCCTCCTAAAGGGAAAATCTGAGGGTAGTTGTTCAGTTTAGTCACCCAGGGTGAGCCGCTTTGACTTGCTGGCAGTAAATACTGCTCCCTCACGGCACGACTGACGTACAAACATGTTGTTTCAATATTCCCCTCTGAAGCTTTCCTCCAGAAACCTCAAGGCAGTAGAGCATGTTTTGGTGTTCCTCTCAGCTTGGACAGAACATTCTGGGGCAGCGAAAGTTGGTGACCCTGGAGTCATTCAAATAGAGTTAGACCTTCCACTTTCCAGCTCTGGGTGTTGGCCAAGCTCTTCAAGGAGCTCTCCATTCTCTGCGAAATGGGCATAACGATGCCTCCTTTAGCAAATCGTCCAGAAGATTAAAAAAAAAAAAAAATCAGGTAAAGGACTGACACCTCTAATGATCCCTGGGACACAGTAAGGTATTTTCAAAGACAGCTCACATAGAAATGCGTGTGGGCACATATGTGTGCATGTCTGTGCACACACATGCCTGCTCACTCATTCGTTCACATGTCCATTGTCAAGTATCTCCTGCCTTCTAAATACCCAGACTTCGTGTAGGTGCCAGATATATAAATACTGAACAAAACTGATCAAGTTCCATCTCCTATGTTGTAGAGTGGGGATAGAAGATGAACAAATAAACATATTTGATGACAGGGGTCCATATGAGCTATGAAGGAAAATAGGTGTGGTGAGGGATAGCCATGCTAGAGGGGCCACAGTGCTAATTTAGAGAAACTGATCACAGTAAGTCTTTTTAAGAAGGGGGCATTTGAAGGCACCACAAGGAAAGGAGGGAGGAAACCATCCAAATGTATGGGGAGGAGTCTTCCAGACAGAGGGGGTAGCTGATAACTGATGCTGAGGGAAGGGAGCTACCTGGCCGCCTTCCTGTCCTCAAGCCAAAGCATCTGACAGATGCTCAGAGAGCTCCCTGAGGGTAGCTCACATTGGACTTTTTAGGCCAGTTCAAAGGATTTGAGTTTTCTTCTTAGGAAGATGGGAAGCCACGGGTGATGTGTGGGCAGAGGCTTGTCATGCTCTGAATTAGGTATTTGAGGAAGAGATTGGGAAACCAAGGGCAGAAGCCAGGGGACAAAGTAAGCAACAATGGCAGCTCAGGAATCATGGTTGCTTGCACTAGAGCAGCAGTAAAAGAAGTCTTGAGAGGGAGGCATTGATTAATGATAACTGCTTAAGTTAGAGCTGACAGACGTGCTGTTGGAACAGGTGTGACTCTATGCAAGAGAGAAGCCAAGGGTGACTCCTACAATGAAGTTCTCCTTCCTTGAGATTAGAAAGATGACAGGAGGAGTCTGGGGAGAAATCAAGAGTTCATTTAGCCAGTCTGTCTGTAATGGAAACTCTCTCTGTGCTAGAGATCATGCTAAGCCTGGAACGCCAGAATGATGCGACAAAACAGGTTTTGCACACATGAAACACAGGTTGCAAAAGGAGACGTTTACTGAGTCCTCACCAGGAATTAGTTATCATGCTAAGTATTCTTCATTTAATGACCCTTACTCTCTGGTGGGGGAGATGGCCATTAAACAAATAATTACTGCACTATTTATTTAATTATGAGTGGAAAGTTACGGGGCATCTCCCTGGATATAATCTGGGAGAACTTCTCCCCAGGTTTCTTAGGAAGAGTTATAATGGATGTAAGTAGAGGGGAGATATTTTCGAGGGTCTGGCCATCATGGAAAGACTTCCTGTCATACTCAGATTTGAGACCACCCATTATTCTGCAGACACATTAACTATCTACTTACCCTGGGAGAGCAGAGGACCTCCTCTCCCCGAGCCCAGGCATTACCTGCTCAGTCCCACTCTCACATACTTGTTTGGCCCATTTTCCCAGAGGATAGACCATCCTTTCTCCTCTCTGCTTCCCTATCCCAATGGAACCAATCTAACAGGAAATATCTTGATGCCAGACAGTAATAAACTCTCCCTCTGACTACCACACCTCTGTAAGAACATTATTCTCAGTATGGGCTGTTTACTTCTCCAACTGCATTTGCTTGTATTCTGTTCAGCATCCAATCATGCATTGTATAATTCTGAAATGTATGTTATTAGTGCTTGTTGCTGAATTAATGCTTATTAGCACAGATTTTTCTAGCAAAACTCCTTGAAGAGAAGGACAGTGCCTTGTTCTGGCCTCCAACAAGACACATCACAATGCAAGCCACTCAGAGTTGAGGTCATTCGAGAAACTGTGAACTGAACACCTTGATATTGAAAGAAGGATGTTTAGAAAGAAAGTCACCTTATGAATTCTCAGAGTTCAGCCTGATTCAGGCTAAACAATGTGTCCATGAGATCTAGAAGCTTACCAGAAAATCAGATTATTAATATCCAAAGGGAAAAAGAAATAGACCAAAATATTCAAGTTGGCCTGGTCTGAGTTGGTGTGATTCCTTCCTCGAAGCCAAGTCAAAGAAGAGCAAAGTCATGATTGGAAACTATTTTATCTTCTTTTATTTCTATGAGAAGTCATTTCTGCAGCAACCAGAAAATAACTGAGCTCCTTACAACACAGTATAGTTTCTGTAAGAGGAATCGTGGCACAATAAATTACCATTTATAACTAATGGAGTTATTTCTCCAACCTGGGTAACCCTTTGATATTTTCCATGTATTTAATTGAGCCCAGATCTCTGCCTAGCTGGAATTGTTATACCATCCACTAGAGCTTATCAGATTAGCCTCTTTAGGCTGAAAGATGCTCTATAAGTGATGCTGAGCAGACAGTGGGGCTCCCATCACCCTGGGCATAGCCCAAGGGGGCTAATTTAGGTTTCTCTTTTCTTCTAGGTATATTTTAGGAGAAAATCTACCATGGTGTTGATTTCTGACTCAAAAAGGAAAAAAATATTGAGGACCTGAGTGTTCTAGAAACCATCTTTATCTAGAGATAACTGTTTCAGACAGTTTCAGAAACTAGTGGAAATACCTTATTATCAGCATCATCAAGAAACATTAGAAGCATTTAGAAACCATGATGCTTTCAAATATGGCCACAAGAAAGCAAAGATTCAACTTGAAAAGTATGCATGGAGCACCTAGGCTGTTCAGAATGGATCACTGTTGATTTGGCTCACGTTTTTAATGTGTTAACACCTGTGCTCTTGCCATGACCCCATGCACTATGTGCTTCAAGCGACGGATGAAGAAACCAACGTTCAGTGAGGTTGGGTGAGTTGCCTACTGTCATCAAGATCTAAAGGACAGAGCCATCAAAGTTGGAGCCTCCACAGCCCCCTCAGCACTGTTCTGCATCACTCGGTAAAAAATGCCGCTCGGAGATCTGGGTCTAGCTAAGCTGGTGTGGTTTCCAAACTGGCTGTGCTTTCAAATCACCTGAAAACCTGTCAGACACAGATTTCCAAGCCTCACCTCAGATGCTCTGATTGCATGAGTGTGTCTCTGGCCCCAGAGGTATGTATTTTGCATCTAACTTAGACCAGCCCCAGAGCGTGTCAGATTGCTGTGGATATTCCAGGTGTGTGCCTTCATACAAAGTACCGTGAGATAACAGGTATGAAGTACTCTCCTTCTTGGTTCTATTCATTGCAAATTTGGTCGAATTCAAGACAGTAGCACTTTGGGTGTTTAGAATAAGCCTTCCCCATTTGATAAGTAATCCATGAAGTTGGTGGTGAGGTAGAGCCATGAAAAGCTCATTGATTCTTCATGCACCCGGCATGGACCTATGGACCTCACCTCTCTGAGATTCACTGTCTGCATCAGTAAAATTAGGACTTAGAGTAATCACCCTCTAGGGGTATGATGAGATTCGAATGAAACCATGTAGTAATATTAATAGCCAACATTTATCAGATCTCAAGGTCTAGAGCACAGACTTGTCTATAGCCAGACACACCGGATTCGTCCTCAAACACCCTCTCACTGGCTGTCAATGAAGGGGAGATACTTACATCTCTGTGCCATACTGTCATTATCTGTAAAATAGGAAATAATATTACTAGCACCAACACAGAGGCTTTGGGAGAACCAAATGAATTAACCTATACGATGTTTAATTCAGACCCTAGTTTAATATCAATAAGGACTTAATAAATGTTAACTAGTAGGTATGCAGGGCATAAACATTCTCATTTAATATTTGCCAGCACTTTTGAGATAGTGACTGTTCGTCTCTCCATTTTACAGATGACAAAACTGAATCCTAGTACCTCGATCCAGACCTTGGAAAAGCTACGCAAGCTTGCCTCCCAAGACAGCCCAACTCTTGTTGTAATAGTAACTCTTAACGCACTCACAGTCCTACCTCTCCTCTTGGCTGTAGGCTTCTGAAAGGGTGGAAACAAGTCACATTGTACCCCCTGCCATTTGGGCAGAATCCAGAAAGAGCTAGAAAGATAGGGAGGAGGAATAACTCCTGCATTTGGGCAGACATTTTTGAATTTTTGGAAACCCAAAAGAGCGCTTGAGCAGTCCTGGGGCTGCCCGTGCGCATTTCCTTGACTACGCTTTTCTTCTGCAGTCAGAGCTTAACTATGTTTCCACAGAGCTCTGGTAAGCAGTATTTTGCTGCGGTTTACACTCTGCTGCTAAAGCCTAGTAATAAACGCTACTGTCTCTGACAGCAAGATCTTAATCCACATGAGTGGGTCTCCAGTGCCGGAATGGTGACAAATTGGTACATCTGTGAGGGTTTTCATAGGCATGAAACATGTTCTATGCAGGAGGGAACTTTCAGCTTTTTTAGAGTCCAACCTGCTGCCGGGAAAGCAGACCTCCAGGAGATCTCAAGATGGTCCCCCGGTCAGACAAACACTTGTACTTGTCTTTGGCTTTATGTTTCCAGGCTGCAGAATCTCAGGGAGGGTTGTTTCTCATGCTGCTTTTTCAAACCATAGCACCTTTGTTGGCTCCATCTAAAACTGGCCCTCCCACCGTCTACTTTTTAGATCCTGATGTCCCCAGTTCAGAGAGATTTCCTGGAAACAGATCCAGCCCTTCCAGTAAACGTATATAACAGAGCGGTGATTGCAGAGAGTGGGGCCTGGTGGAAACAAAACCCAGACATGTAAAATTTGACACCTGAGCCGACATGAGTGCCCATGCTCCCTCCCAATTCCCACTCCCTGCTTCACTCCCACCTTCAGTGTAGCCATAATTTTATTTGGGGGAAAACCACAACCAGCACTTAACACCAGGAGCCAAATTCCCTGGCAGCAACCATGCTTTTTAAAAGGAGAGATGAAAAAAATTGTCAAGACCTATGGGGATTTCTAACACATTAGGAGGGCCCCCAAAGACTGTGTTACACCAAGCATAATATTTTATTTTTCTTTAAGAGCTTTCTTAATTGGTTCCACGCAAAAGGCTTGCAGGTAATGAGTTTTAAATAAATAATAATTATGTTCCATCATCCTGTCTGGCCAAAAAAACGTAAATGTCTTTTGCACGGAGTTAGGTAAGTGTGGGGATAGGAAAGAGGTCTGTGTGACAAATGTGGACCTCCCTGCAAAGGCGGGACCTTGATTCTCGGGCCCAGACATAATCAACCCTGACTTACATACTAGGTTCTTTTTGTACAATTTTGTGCCAAACATAGTGCTAGGTCCTGGTGAGATGAAGACGATGGCCTGCATATCTGGATGCTGAGAATCATTAAAACATGAAATCTACATGGGCTTCAACCTATCCGAAACAATGCAGTCCCAAGGGAGAAGTGTTCCAGGCCCTCAGACTTTCCACACACATACGCATCTCTGGTCTGAAATTCCCCCCCTCTCTTCCTACCAGGGGGATGATCCTGAGAGCTCTTTACCAGTTTTTGGATTCCTTTCCTTGTAGGCACATGGTAACGTCGGACCTCTTCATCCCCTTGACCATGGAATTGCAAACATGGAACTTGATTTGGTCAATGAAATATAAGTGAGTGCAATGCTTGTCCCTTTAATAAGCAGCTAGGAAAACCAGTGCTTACTCTTATCTTGCTCTCTCTCTTCCTCTTGCCACTTTCTGGAAGGTCAAGCTCCATCAGCCTGGGTTCTGGAGTACAGAGACACAAAGTGAAGCCTCAACTGACCAAGGACAGACACAACATGTGAAAGAAATAAATCTTAATCTATAGTTAATATACCTTAAATCTTCCAGGATCTAGAAGTTATTTATTACGCAGCACAGCCTAGGTGCTCCCTCTACCATTCCCATGCACCTGACTAATTCCAGTCATCCTTTAGATCTTCGCTTTATGGTTAGTCTGTGGAAGAACACTTGACTGGCCACCTCATGTCCTGGTTTTATCTAGTACTAATAAGCTATTTCCCATAGTTTCCAAAGCACCCCAGCATAAGAGTTAGCACATTATCGTTTTAACAAGATTGTTGTTCATTTATCCACAGCCCCCAGAAATGCTACTAACTCCTACAGAAGAGGCTATACCTCATACACCATTTGATCCCCAGGATCTAGTATGATAAGAGGTACTTATATTCACATGTTTATATATAACTATGTCCATACTACTTGCTGAATTCATTCTCTAACTACTTCTGTCAAGTCACCATGATAATACTTCTTAATTAACGCTTATCAGAAGCTCTAACACACACACATTCATGCGTCTATAAAGTATACGCAATAGTAATGGGTTTATGCAATAGTAATGCAATTATGCAATAGTACTGATTTCAGAACAAGAAAAGAATGGTGGCTGACCTTAAGAAAAGCATCCCCTACTCCTGGTCTTCATTTTATTTATAAATTTTGCTTCTGGAAAAGAAGATCATGGGCTTTGGAGTCAAAAGAGCCTGTGTTCAAATCCTTGTTCTGTCACTTCTCAGGTGTACACCTTGATTGCTTCAGGCTTTTGCTCCCTTATCTACAGAAGAGGAAATTATACCTACCTCTTATAGCTATTCACATAGGTCAAACAAGATAATGTGTATGATGTGTGATGTGTGTATCATCTGGAACAGGGGAGACAATCAATGAAAGATAGGGATTAATAACATTGTTAACATGATGATAATTATCTGTTTAGAGATTTCACTCTTTTGTTGCTAGATGAGCAGTCCCTGAGGGCATGGAGCTGGTCTTACTTATCTGTGTTCTCAGTTTCTAGGCAGTGATGTTAAATGAATAGATAAATGAATGATATGAGACTTGGAGGAAAAATAAATGTATTTGTCCTAGATACCCTTGATTTTTCCAAGACTACAATGGAATGAATAAATAAGATTTATACTCTTCAGGAATGACTCATGAGGTATTTATTTCCTTCTATAGTCATTTACCTATTTATAAAAGGGTTCAATGTGCAATGCTTAATAACCGAAGCTGTGATTATGACTGGTGAAATTAGAAATACAAATGAAGAGATATCACAATGAGCATATCATCCTGCATGCAGTAAGTACTCTGTAAGCATAAGTCAAATTAAACTAGATTAGACTGCATAAAGATAATTGGGATTGAATTGAATTGAGCTGAATTGAATTATAATAATTTCATAAATCTGATAGAATGAGGCTTTTTTTTTTAAAGGAGAGGCTTTATCTGTTTTGTTTTCTCCTATTTCCTTAGTGCCTAGAACAGAGTAGGGACCTAATGAACATTAGTGAATAATTAAATAAATTGTTTGCCAGATAATAGCCACCATATCAACATGACAGTCCAGATGCCCTGTGGAAATCAAGGGATTCCGAAAGCCTCCCAAGAAAATGATGGATTCTGTTAATGCTTGTGCATTGATGAACATGAAAAGAAAGTCAAGAGCAAATGAAGAAATAAGGATAGTTTACTGTTCCATGATCATTGACTTCTTTGTAACAGTTGGAAAGCTGATGAGTTCTTCAAGCTATATAATTGCATATAACAAATAGTTTTACTCCTTTGAAAAGTATAAAACTCCGGATTGCACAACATCTAAATGCTTTGCCAAAGGAAGAAATTAAACTCCAAGGGAATCCCAACACCTGTCACCTTGATGAGTTCTGCAGGGCCTGCTTACCTTGTATGTCCTTTCAAGAGTCTCCAGGTGGGAGGTAGCATTGCTGCTCTATACTTCATGTCATTGAACACCAATGCCAATGGCCGGTCAGTGGCTGGGATTGGTAAGGCACTCCCAAAGAAAAGAGGAAAATGCTGATTCTCACTTCACCCAAGACAGGCAGTCTCTAACCAAACCACACTGTTGGGGGAGAGCTTAAAAACAATTTCATTTCCAGCCCAGATCTGAACCCCAACACCATCATGGATGAGTTATGGACTCACAGAATTTTAGGCTCAAAGGGAGCATCAGGCATAATCTAACCAAGGTCCTTCATTGTGGGGATATGGGAGATAAGGCTCAGCATGGTAAAGAAATGGGCTCAAGACCACGTATCTAGTAAACAGCATCAGAGACAGGCCTCATATCTCTCAACCATCAAGGCAGTAGGATATCCAGGTTTTTCCTGCCTGAGAGCCTCACCCTCAAAGTTGTCCTTAAAAAGAGGGCAAATATCTGGGCAACTTGATGATGAATTAGTTTAGTGGAGGAGAAGAAAATGCTCATAAAATGGAAAACGTAGACTTAAGTGATGTTAACATTTGATCCAGAGAAATTCCTTCGTTGTGGCTGCACTATGAGAAATTACCTCCCTAATATCGGCATTGGAAACAGAATTTGGACCAAAACACAATTCTGTGAATAGATGTAAGACAGAATCAAGTATCAGAAAAACTGTAAAGTTAGAATGTGACATCTCTGGTGTCCCAAATCAGGATCGCCTTTTATCTACCTGCCCATATTTATCTCTTCTGGCTCTGTCTTGATCAGATCCTGGTCTCTGACTCCTCATTCATACTAAAGTATAAGTGATTGACAGCAAAGTGGCCATTTAGAGAGGCATTCAGTGTCAAAGAGACAAAACTGTGATTTTTTTATTGAAGTATAGGTAACATACTGTGTTATATTAATTTCAGGTGATTCAACAATTCTATACATTCCTCCGTGCTCATCAAGATAACTGTACTCTTAATTCCTTTTATCTATTTCACCCATCCTTCAATCCAACTTTCCTGTGGCAACCACCAGTTTTTCCGCTTATATTTAAGAGTTTGTTTGTTTGTTTGGGGGTGTTTTTGGTTTTTGTGTTTGTTTGTTTGTTTTTTGTTTTTTGTTTTGTTTTGTTTTTTGTCTCTTTGTTCACTTGCCTTGTTAGCATAATAGTCTCTAGTCCACCCATGTTGTTTTAAATGGCAAGATTTCAGCTTTTTTATGGCTGAGTAATATTCCTGTGTGTGTGTGTCTGTGTGTGTGTGTGTGTGTGTGTGTGTCTGTGTGTCTGTGCACACGTGTTGCACATGTATGCATGCATATCTCACATCTTTTTTTTTAAGATTTTATTTATTTATTTGACAGACAGAGATCACAAGTAGACAGAGGCATGCAGAGAGAGAGAGGAGGAAGCAGGCTTCCTGCTGAGCCGAGAGCCCGATGCAGGGCTCAATCCCAGGACCCTGAGATCATGACCCAAGCCAAAGGCAGAGGCTTAACCCACTGAGCCACCCAGGTGTCCCTCACATCTTTTTTTATCCATTCACCTATGGATGGAAAATTGGGTTTCTTCTATATCTTGGTTACTATAAATAATGCTGCAATAAACATGGGGTGCATATATCTTTCCAAACTGGTGTGCTCATTTCTGGGGGGTAAAGGAATTACTGAGTCAAACAGCAATTCTATTTTTTGAGGAGCCTGTATATTGTTTTCTAGTGAGCTACACCAATATGCATTCCCACCAACAACACACAAGTGTTCACTTTTCTCTACATTTTCGCCAGCACTTTTAATTTCTCTTGTTTTTTATTTTAGCCATTCTACCAGGTGTAAAGTGGTAGCTCATTGTGGTTTTCATTTCCCAGATAATTAGTAATGTTCAACATATTTTCATGTGTCTGAGGAGCCTCCACATGTGTCTTCTTTGGAAAAAGATCTTTTCATGTCCCCTGTCCACTTTTTAAGATTTTATTTATTTATTTATTTGAGAAAAAGAGAGAGAGAGGGAGAGAGAGAGAGTGCAAGCACAGCAGGAAGAGCAGCAGAGGAAGACAGAGAATCAGGCTCCCTGCAGGACTCGATCTCAGGACCCTGGGGCATGATCTGAGCTTAAGGCAGATGTTCAACCAACTGAACCACCCAGGTGCCCTCCGACCCTGCCCATTTTTTAATTGGAATATTCAGTTTTTAGGTGTTGAGTTGTGTAAATTCTTCATATATTTTGGATATTAAACCACTAATCCATGAATCCATTTTAGTCCATTTTGAGTTTGTGTGAATGGTGTAAGTGGTCTAGTTTCATTTTTTGCATGTAGCTGTCCAGTTTTCCTGGCATGCTTTGTTAAAGAAACTGTCATAGCCCATTGTATATTCTTGCCTCTTATGTTGTAAACTAATTGACCATATAAGTATGGGTTTATTCCTAGACTCTCTATTCTGTCCCATTGATTTATGTGTCTATTTTTGTGCCAGTACCATACTGTTTTGTTTACTACAGCTTTGCAGCATATCTTGAAATGTGGGATGTCAATACCTCCAACTTTGTTCTTCTTTTTCAAAATTGCCTTGGCTGCTCAGGGTCTTTTGTAGTTCCATAAAAATTTGAAGATTATTTGTTTGAGTTCTGTGAAATAAAGGTTGTTGGTATTTTGATAGGGATTACATGAAATCTGTAGGTGGTTTGGGGTAGTATGGACATTTAATAAGATCAGTTCTCTTAAAGCTGTGAATATTGACCTATCACACTGAGGACAACACGGCCAGAGAGAGACATGGAGTCAGAGATAAAGAAGACCCCCTCCCAAACAATTATCCAACCCAAGCTATCAGTAGTGCTGAGGTTGAGCAACTCCCTCTCTGGATTTTGGCAAATTCCATAAACTCCCAGCATAAATCATCAGGTGAGCAACTGACAGTAATCTGCCATCTCCATAGCTTTGCCTCTCAGCCTTTCTCCAGAAAGGAAGCATACAACCCCTGCCTACTAAACTCACCTGCGCCATTAGTATAACAGCTTCTCGCGTTTGCACAGTGCCTACTGTGACAGCTACATGCTTTCATCAACTATCTCTCATCCTCAAGATAATCCTGGGGTGGAGGCACTATTATTACTCATATTCCACAGACCAGGAAACCAGAGAGGAAAGTAATCCAGCAAGATCATTCAGAGAGAGAGGTTGAGTCAGAATTCCCACCCAGATCTGCCCCAACTCCAAAAACCAAGTTCTACCCCCTACTTCACACTGTAGACAAGAGTGCTGGCTCCAAGAGTTGGAAATTTTAAAGAAATATTCAGGGGCAGAGCAATAGTACAAGTGCCACCCAAGGCTATTTGTGAAGACTATGAGTCCTTAGGTCACATTTCAGGACCTAAACATTTCTACCTAGGCTAGGCTAGGTGTGGTAGGTAGAATAATGTCTCCTCCAAGGTGGAGACATTGACGTCTTAATTCCCAAACTTCTGAATATGTTACCTTAGATGGCAAAGGATACTTTACAGGTGTGATTAAGGACCTTGGAGAGATGTAGCCCGATTAACCAGGAATGCTCAATATAATCACTATATAAATTATAAGTGTCCTTATAAGAAGGACCCAGGAAGGTCAGAGTTAAAGATGTGATGACAGATTCAATGGTCGGTCATAGGCATGTTGGTCAGGAGCCAAGAGATGCAGGTGGCCTCTGGAAGCTCTCAAAGACAAGGGAACAAATTCTGTCTTAGATCGTCCATGGAGAATGCAATCTTGCAGACACTTTGATTTTAGCACAGTGAAACTGATTTCTGACATCAGACCTCTATACTATAGAGATAGTAAATTCGTGTTGTTTTAAGCTAACAGGTTTGTGGTATTTTGTTATGGTAGCAATAGGAGAGAAATAGACTAGGGATGCCATGTGAATACCACTCACCCAGTTAATTTTGAATTTTAGAAAAATAGCAAGTTATTTATTTAGTATAAACATGTCCCATGCAGTATTTGTTTGTCCTGTACTTTTATTTGCTAAATCTGGGAACTCTGATCCACTCTGATCCTCCCTCCCACCTGATCTGAGTCCCCACTATCTTCCTTCTTACCCATCTGCTCAGTCACCATAATATTGTTATAACTGCCACTCCAGGGTTAGTCTATGACTCAACAGAGTGAAATTATTAAGACCTCAGACAAATAGCTCTGAGGCAAAGTTATTATTCTATATCATTGCCTATCAATTATTTATAGTTTATAATGCAGTACCATTTGTAATGGGTAATGTGTTTTCCTATTGTGTTGTAATATCATCCAACTCATCAGAACAACCATGGGGGAGATGGATTGGACTGGTGAAAACAGCAGTGCCTTTTTTTTTTTTTTAACCATCTGCGTGCATTTTTGAACCTGAGAATCATGGCTATTTTAGATAAAAGAAAATTATCCTTTGAATTCAAAGGGAAAGATAGAATCCATCTTTTCTGACAAATTGATTTCCTAAGAAACAGAATAAGAACTAGGATAAGGCAAATATGGTGCCTTGGGCACAAAGTTTAAGGAGGCCCTTACTTCTAGATGACAATCCTGCACTTGCACAACCTTGAGAATAAGTGCTTTTTAAAATATGACATCCTATGAGACTCCCGTCCCTCTCTCTACCCTGTCCCTGCTAAGACATCTCTCTTGGAGACATCAATAGAAGCCAGAACTGGTCTGACTTCTTCACACGGCCTATGGGAAACTGAGGCCCAGAAAGATGTAGATAATCCAAGATCCACTAAACTGAGCGACTACAGTGGGCCTTGCTACTCCTGGATTTTCTTCACCTGTCCCTTACTGGTCTACAGCTAGAAGGTGAAATCTTTACCTCACTTTTTTTTCCAAAGATTTTACTTACTTATTTCACAGAGAGAGAAAGAGGGAGAGAGAGAGAGAGCAAGAGAGGGAACACAAGCAGGGGTAGTGGGAGAGGGAGAACCAGAGGGAGGAGCCCGAGGCGGGACTTTATCCCAGGACACTGGGATCATGACCTGAGCCAAAGGCAGGTGCTTAACAACTGAGCCACCCAGGTACCCATCTGTACCTCACGTCTAGCTTCAGGAGCAAGCCCTATCCTGACTGAATTCAGCAAATCAGCATAATTCCATATGTTTGGCCTCAGTGATCAGGCACTTAACTTGGGCCTAAGCCAATCAACAGATGGTGTGTCCTGAGTCACATTGGTTAGTGACAGCTCCAGCATGCATGCATGGGGCAGAGTGAAACCCATGCCACCCATGGATAGAGAAAAAGATTTCTCTTTCTTGATGGTATGGAATATAAATGAAAAAGCTGGAACTATTGCAGCCACTTTATTACCATGAGGAAAACCAGCATGAGAATAAAGCTGTCATGTAGGGAAGAGAATGGTGAGAGAATTATAGAAAGAAGCCAGCATCTTTATCAAATCTTACCTGAAGGATCAATTACCTCTGGACTGCTCTGCTATGTGCACAAATGAATTCTGATTGGTATTTAATCCACTTTGAGTTAGAATATTCTGTTAATTTTCAAGAGTTTTTTAAATGGACAATACCTTGGAAAAACCAAACTCTATAGCAGCACTGTCCAAAAGAACTTTCTGCAATGATAGAAAAGAAATATTCTATGTTGGTCTCAACTAAATGACCACTGAACACTTGAAATATGGCTAATGTGACTGAGGACCTGGATTTTAAATTTTATTCATTTTAATTAATTTACATTTAAATAGCCACATGTGACTAGTAGCTATCATAAGGAACAGCACAGCTCTAGAAACTTTCCTTCATTTCATTTGTTGCCTCCTCCAGAAAGCCTCTCCTGATCCTTCCTTTCCTCAAGAGCTGAGTTAGGCTCACCTCTTCTGTGATTCCACACCAATTGGGCATGCCTTTGTCATTGCAATTACCTATCCTAGAATAATAATTTCTTACTGTGCTTACTTTCCTCCTGCATTTGAGACTGCGAGGGTAAGTCTATTCCTATATGGTAATACCAAGCAGAGGCATAAGAATTATAACTGTAACTGTTGTAACTGTTGTTGTATTCTAACTATGGAATTGCATGAGTTCATTTGCAATTCAGTTATGTATCAGACAGTGAAAGGCCTTGTAACTTGTAAGACTTTAAGGCAACATAAAAGTGTTTGCTATCTTTGTTACTGTTAGCATTCCTGCTTTTAAAAGTTGGTCCACCCTTCCATAAGCCGAATACCAGTAGCTGCTCTTGACTGACTTTAGAAACCCTAGTTTGCTCCACCGTGTGATGATATCTGACTGCTGATTTCATGCCCACTCTCTTCTCACCCCACTATTTCCCTGACTTTCTAACTCACCAGGTGTTCTATTTCCTTAATCCTCTAGCTCAGACCTCTTGGTCTGCCATCTGCTAACCAAGGGTAATGGGGGAAGTGATGAGTAGATATAACGAAATTGGACTTTGGGCCATTGTGACTGCCAGGTTGTAGATGTGGATCTGGTGAGCTGAAAAGCCTTTTTCTTGAGATATGCATCATCATCCTGTGCCATTAAAACTGGGAGAGTCATCCATTCATTTACTCCTCCAGCCAATGTCTACTGAGTTTCTAAAAAGTGTCATGCATATTATTAGCCACTGGATTCTATCACTGAAAAAGAGAAAATTGATGTCTTACTGAAGCTCACATTCTAACTGGGGAGACAGGCAAAAATAATTACACACTAAATGTATAATATATATGTAGATATAAATAGGTGCAGTGAAGAAGAGTAATACAGCAAGGTATAGAAATAGAGAATGATAGAGGCATTAATCTAAATTTCAATTTCAGTGGAGATTTGAATGGAATGAGAAAGTCATTCTCAAAAATATCAAGGGAGAAGGCTTCCCAGACAGAGGAAGCAGTTAGTGCAAAGGTCCTGAGGTAGGCACGTATTTGGTGTATTCAAGGAAACAGAAGAAAGCCAGTATGGCTGAAACAAAAGGGAAAAGGTGACTAGACAGTGAGGTCTAAGTAGTAGCAAAAGCCAGACCATGTGGGGTCTTGGTGGTCATAGTGGGCTGCATAGTCTCCCCCCCCCCAATTCATGTCCACTTAAGAACCTATGAAAGTGACATTATTTGAAATAGGATATTTTCAGATATAATCAAGTTCAGACGAAGTCATACTGGGCTGGGGAGGGCTGCTAAATCTAATATGACTGGTGTCATTATAAGAAAAGGGAAATATGAACACAGAGATGCAGGGGGGAAGGTCATATGAAGCCAAGATGAGATTAGAGTGATACACCTACAAGCCAAGGAATATTAAGGATTGCCAGAAGCCTCCCAAAGCTAGGAAAACTTATGTTAGAGCTCTCAAAGAGAGCATGACACTTGATTTCAGACTTCTACCCTCTAGAATTGAGAATGAATTTTTGTTGCTTGAAGCTGTCCAGTTTATGATACTTTGTTAATGAAGCCCTAGAAAACTCACACAGTGGCCTTGGGGTTTTATTTTAGACATCCAGGGAGGTCATTAGTAGAGCTATAAGCAGGGACAACTTGGTTGCTGTATGGGAATGGGCTTCAGCATTTCAGAGAGAAATCAACCAGATTAGTTAGACAGATTATTACAGTGGTTCAGGAAAAAAAAAAAATAATAATAGTGACCACAAAATCCAGGGTGGTGGAAGATGAGATGGTGGGACATTATTAGAGTTTTTAAAATTTATTTTCAGCATAACAGTATTCATTGTTTTTGCACCATACCCAGTGCTCCATGCAATCTGTGCCCTCTCTAGTACCTACCACCTGGTTCCCCCAACCTCTCAACCCCCACCCCTTCAAACCCCTCAGATTGGTTTTCAGAGTCCATAGTCTCTCATGGTTCACCTTCCCTTCAAATTTCCCCCAACTCACTTCTCCTCTCTAACTCCCTCCATGCTATTTGTTATGCTCCACAAATAAGTGAAACCATATGATAATTGACTCTCTCTGCTTGACTTATTTCACTCAGCATAATCTCTTCCAGTCCCGTCCATGTTGCTACAAAAGTTGGGTATTCATCCTTTCTGATGGAGGCATAATACTCCATAGTGTATATGGACCACATCTTCCTTATCCATTCATCCGTTGAAGGTCATCTTGGTTCTTCCCACAGTTTGGCAGCCATGGCCATTGCTATAAACATTGGGATACAGATGGTCTTCTTTTCATGGCCATTGCTATAAACATTGGGGTACAGATGGCCCTTCTTTTCACTACATCTGTATCTTTGGGGTCATAAGGAAGCTCTATTTTTAATTTCTTGAGGAATCTCCACACTGTTCTCCAAAGTGGCTGCACCAACTTGCATTCCCACCAACAGTGTAAGAGGGAAGGGTTCCCCTTTCTCCACATCCCCTCCAACACATGTTGTTTCCTGTCTTGCTAATTTTGGCCATTCTATCTGGTGTAAGGTGATATCTCAGTGTGGTTTTAATTTGAATCTCCCTGATGGCTAGTGATGATGAACATCTTTTCATGTGTCTGATAGCCATTTGTATATCTTCATTAGAGAAGTGTCTGTTCATATCTTCTGCCCATTTTTTGATATGATTATCTGTTTTGTGTGTGTTGAGTTTCAGGAGTGCTTTATAGATCCTGGATATCAACCTTTTGTCTGTACTGTCATTTGCAAATATCTTCTCCCATTCCATGGGTTGCCTCTTTGTTCTCTTGACTGTTTCCTTTGCTGTGAAGAAGCTTTTGATTTTGATGAAGTCCCAAAAGTTCATTTTCACTTTTGTTTCCTTTGCCTTTGGAGACATATCTTGAAAGAAGTTGCTGTGGCTGATATCGAAGAGATTACTGCCTATGTTCTCCTCTAGGATTCTGATGGATTCCTGTCTCACGTTGAGGTGTTTTATCCATTTTGAGTTTATCTTTGTGTACGGTGTAAGAGAATGGTTGAGTTTTCATTCTTCTACATATGGCTGTCCAGTTATCCCAGCACCATTTTTTGAAGAGACTGTCTTTTTTCCACTGTATATTTTTTCTTGTTTTGTCGAAGATTATTTGACCATAGAGTTGGGGGTCCATATCGGGGCTCTCTACTCTGTTCCACCGGTCTATGTGTCTGTTTTTATGCCAGTACCATGCTGTCTTGGCGATCGCAGCTTTGTAGTAAAGCTTGAAATCAGGTAACGTGATGCCCCCAGTTTTATTTTTGTTTTTCAACATTTCCTTAGTGATTTGGGGTCTCTTCTGATTCCATACAAATTTTTGGATTATTTGCTCCAGCTCTTTGAAAAATACCGGTGGAATTTTGATCGGAATGGCATTAAAAGTATAGATTGCTCTAGGCAGTATAGACATTTTAACAATGTTTATTCTTCCGATCCAAGAACATGGAATGGTCTTCCATCTTTTTGTGTCTTCTTCAATTTCTTTCATGAGTGTTCTGTAGTTCCTCAAGTACAGATCCTTTACCTCTTTTGTTAGGTTTATTCCCAGGTATCTGATGGTTCTTGGTGCTATAGTAAATGGAATTGATTCTCTAATTTCCCTTTCTGTATTTTCATTGTTAGTGTATAAGAAAGCCACTGATTTTTTTTTTAAGCCACTGATTTTTGTACATTGACTTTGTATCCTGTCACGTTACTGAATTGCTGTATGAGTTCTAGTAGTTTGGGGGTGGAGTCTTTTGGGTTTTCCATATAAAGAATCAGGGACATTATTAGATTTGGTGTGAAATATATAAGAATCATTTGTTTTGCTTTGTCCTTTCACGTTTTGATTCATTTGAGCTCTGCCCAAATATCCCCGCCATTGTCAGATAGCCTTTAAACCTTGGCAATAAATATCCTCTTGGTTCTCTCTAAGGAATAACATGTCCTCACCCTCTGGAGGTTCCTGATCCTTTCTATTGGAATAAAATTTCCTCCTGGCTGAGCCCATTGCTGAAGCTTGAATCAGACAAACATTAGGATATTCCTGTCACTTCTTCTCTCTCTTGATCTGTTTTACCTGTGAAAAGATTCTGTATGATCATCTTTAGTGCCCCTTCCAATGTAACATCTTATAGTTGTAGTCTAAGGTTTGGTGGACTAAAAAGACAAGGAAGAGAATAAGGAGGAGGAGGAAAAGGAGGATGCAGAAGAGAAAGAGGAGGAGGCAAGAGGGGAAGCAGCTGCAGTAACGTATATATGAGGGCAAGGTAAAAACTCTTCCTCACAATAAATACTAGTTGATGAGGCTTTAGAAATTGGCCAAATGAAGGAATTCCAGATGTAAGCCCACAGGTTAGTCCTTGGCCCAGAGCAACATCTCCCTTCCCCATCCCTGCAGATTCCCATTCCTCTGAGCTTCTTTGAAAAGGCTGGCAGACCCTCTCCAGCAGGGCAGGGTCAGGAGCCTGCTGATACTCTTTTCCTGGCTGATCTAAGCATCATCTAGTGCTGGGATCTCATGGAGAGGATCTGTGTCCTAGTCTGTTTCTGCCTACACTGCCCAAGACAAACTGGGAAGTAGCCTCAAGTGTTCCCCAGGCTTCAGTTGGACATCATGCATCTTATGTTGGCCCAAGGCAGCATGCCTTGAACTGATGTCCTTATTCCCAGGGCCAGGTTGAGTGTCAGTGACCCAAATCCCATTACTAGCTTTCTGTTTCTCTCATTACCATGAGTTTTTCTTGTTTTCTGGCATTCAGGAAAATCTCTTTTCCATTTTCAAGAGAAGCAACTTTGCTTTACACCCGAGACTTTGTCAAGCATTGATTTTTATTATTGGTGCCAATTATTTATTGTATTGCATTTTAGTTAGTATTTTTTTTAAAAAAAAAAAAAACCTTAATGTATGCAGCTTGAATTGAGAGATATTTCTGGTTTAAAAAGGTAGGTAGAGAATTACACAAGAATCAAAATTTCAAAGATTCTTAAAGAGTGAGAGGAATCTATTTCAAGATGAGCTTATATTCTAGAATGAATACAATGTATTTCAGAAAGACTTGATGCAGAAAAGATCATAAATGAGCAAACTGACCCAGAAGGAAGATGCAGGAAACAACTTCACCCTAGTCTTTCAGGTTGGGATCTAGGAATAGGGACACAGGTGCATAGCAGACTGCCCTGAGGTCACCAGCCTGGCTGCTCATTAGGACAGGGGAGATTCTCAATGAAGATGGAGGAGAAAGAGGAAATTACTTCTGAATGTGCCTCAGGACAGGGCAGTGCACACAGTAATGACAGAGACAAAAAGCTTCTGCAAACCTCCCACAGATTATCCTATGTGAACCTCCCCACTACCCACCAAGGTGAAGGTAGCAGCTTCTTCAGAGTTGAGAAAACAGGTTAAGTGACTAGACCCAGACACCAGTATCAGAACTGATGAGAGCCGCATTGTCTTATTTTTTCCACCCAATCCTGTCTAATTCTCTTTCAATAATAAAATCCTGCTTTCTGATTGGAAGTATTCCAAGTTCAAAGTCGCCTATAGTCCATTTGTATCCATAATAAGAATAACATTTTCTATAAATGGAGACCGTTTCATACCTGACACACACTTCTACTCTTACTTTTCCATTTGATTCTTCCAGCAAACCTATGGGGGTAAATATTCACACCCCCCCTATTTTTTTTCTTTAAGATTTTATTCATTTATTTGAGAGAGACAAAGAGACAAAGCAGGGTCGAGGGGCAGAGGAAAAGAGAGACTCTGAAGCAGACTCTGCTGAAGGAGGAGTGTGATGTAGGGCTTGATCCTGTGACCCCAAGATCATAATCTGAGCCAAAACCAAGAGTTGGCTGCTTACCTGACTGAGCAACCTATGTGCCCCTATCCCTTCTCTATGAATAAAGAAATTGAGGCTTACATTCCAAGCACCATGTCAGGTAACCCAGCACACACATCTCTAGAGCTGCTCTGGGGTCAAACAAACTTAAACTCAAGTCTGAAATCTGTCAATTCCCAAAGTTGTGACCTCATTTATTTACTGTGTGTCTCTCTCCCCATCATAAGGAGGACCCCATGAGAAGAGGGGCCTACCTTCTCTGATGTGTCCACAGCTGACTCCCAGCTCCTTGAACAGGGCCTGGCACATAGTACCCTTTCAATAAATGAATGAATGAATGAATGAATGAATGAATGAAGAACAAAAAAGCTCCAAAATGTGATTTATTAAAGCTTTTGACCAATGGGCAAGCACCTGTTCTCATGATTCATCCCATCTGCCTGCTTGAGACACCTACATTTTGAAGGCTCCCAAGGTTGTTTGTTTCCTTCACAGATCACCCCTTAACTTTATTTCCCTACTTGAGTTTCCTGCAGATTTCAGCTGAATTTCAGGGTGGCAAAAACCCACATCCTCTTCCTTCTGGTTTCCCCTCTCTCTTTTCCCCCTTCGAAACCTACCAACCAGTTTCAACACATCTCCCATTTTAAGCAGAGTATTTAAAAGATTGTAAAGTTTATTGAACTCTTACAACACCACGTTTGTATTTGTTAAGTGCCCGTGACTCAGAAACAGATTAGTCTCTGCTGAAATTCATGTGGTTTTACAAATTAGGGAGAAAGTTCTAGGCTCAGAGTATATTGCCAAGTTATAAAAACTTGTTACACACCTTTTGCAAAGCTATGTTTTCTTCCTTGCTACTATCATTTAGTCTGTAGCTTGAAGCAATGGACTATACTATATCTCCATATTCCCACTAAAAATTATTTTAAAAAATTATCCTTGTTTTTATCCCTTTTAAAATTTTTTACCCTTTTTTAAGAGCACCTCCAAGGGGTTGGGGGAAACTTGAGGAATTTGTGTTCATTCTTGAATGTCAATTATAAATGAAACCATATACCAGTTAAATAGCAAAATATCTGCAACATCTCTAGCAAATCACAAAGACCATCAACAGGGGTCGGCAAAGCAAAATCTTCCCTCTGCCCTTCTTAAGATTTGTGCCTATAACAAAATACACATAATACAGTCAAAAATATTTAACATATAGTATTTATGTTAACATAAAATTGGATCTGGTCAAAATGCCCCCCCCAAAAAAACTTTTGTTTAAGCACATTACAGTATACTTACATGATAGAATACTATGAATCCAATAAAAACGTTATTCTCAAAAACTTAAGGAAAGTGATCCTGATACCTTTGTGAATGGGATTCATTCAAACTAGAGCATAAAAACTGAGGCTCATTGTTATGCACGGACTTGTTCAAAGATGAGTTTGTCTTCTCTGCTTCTCTCCTTTCTAGCCCCAGTCCCTGGAGCCTCCGTATAGTACAAGGCACAGAAGGATTTGACTCGGCTCTCATTTTATTAAATGGTCATGGTTGGAGTTGGGAACCCAGATGCCCAGGGACAATTTCCTGCTGAAGGTATGTTCCTGTGGCCCCTGCCCAGGGAGGCGCATAGTACCCTGAGAACAGCATAGAACAGCTTGGGAATGAGGTAAACCTGGATTCAAATCTCAGTTCTACTGCTTATTGACTGTGTAACCTTAAACTCCTTTTTGTTTGTCTACTTCTCCATCAATAATCTAGGGTTAATTAAACCCATCCTACCTAGCTGATATGCACAGTAATGGAGAAATGAGATTATTTCTTAAAACACCCAGCAGAACTCTGAGAAGTAAGAAGTGCTAGATAATGTTATCTGCTTGCCATCACTATGGATAGTGCCTGTCCCCCACATCTCTCCTGTGCTTACCCCAATGCTCCCAAAGCACTAGTAGTGGGGGGAGGCCAGGGAAACTGACTGAAGTAATTACTTTCTCATGGAGGAACTTACCCACCCGGTTCCTTACTTAGCCCTGGATTTATCTTTCCTTCTATGCATAGAGAGATAAAAGAAAAAGGAAGACTCCTGAAAATGAACTCTATTAATATATTTATCATTTTCTGAATTTAGAGATTTTTTAAAGTAAGTTGTCCAGTGTCATATTATGCCGGTTCTCACAACAAGAGTTCCTCATCCCAGGAAGAATTCCAAAGCACCGGTATGTTTTAGGATAAAACTTCTGTCAAACAATCATGGAATAATAATAAGCAGACTGATAGGATCTTAATGAAGGAGTAAGAACCCTTACTTGCTTTTATGTATAGTGACTCACCGTGATTCTATAAAGAAGGTATCATGGCCATCCTCATTTTGCATAGGAGGAAATTGAGGCACAGAAAAGCTAAATAACCCAGTGAAGGCTATCCATCCACCCACTATCAGGGTAGATATTAGCTTAGATAACCTCCAGTAGAGCAGAGTCAGCCAACTACAAACAGGTCTGTGAGCCAAATCAAACCTTCCAGATTTTGTATGGCTCACAAGTTAAAAATATTTTTTAACAGATTTAAATGAATATATGTTAAATAGTGATATAAATCTTTATGTACAGCTCTTAGCATTGCCTCTTGGCCCTCAAAACCTAAAATGTGTACTACTTGGCCCTTGTTAGAAAGAATTTGACTTCCCTGCTCTACAGTGTCTTAGGCATTGTGAAATAGGCCCTCTCTAATGTTGAAGTCTTCACATGTAGTCGCAAACACAGTCTGTAACCCACAGTAATGAGATCTTTACTATAAGGACACCACTGTCATCAAACATTTTCACCATTGCACTAGGTTCTAAGGAACACATGTGGGGTAATGTGTGTTATGATGTGCACAGGTACAGTCCCCCAGGCAGGGCCATGAATGTCCTGGGTGCTCATATGGTCCAACAACTGAGACAGTTGCTGAGGTAAATATAAGGGTAGGAGACACCATCTTCACCCTGAAGATTTGCTATCACAGTTTCCTGGAGTGCTGCATCAAGAGCTCTCCAAGACTGTAGATGGCCCAAGTCCTCAACAAAAATACTCCTCGGTAGATTATAAAGACCACTAAACAAAGTAAGACAGACACTTAATCCCTGTGTAACTCTGGGGAAATTTTCACTTAACTCCGTGCCTCCTTTTCTTCCTTTGCTCAATGGTCTGGTGATACTACCAATCCCATAGGGTCATCATGGGGTTTGACAGGGAAAATACATGTATAGTTAGGACCTCACCTCACTTGTGCTACAATAAGTGGTTAAATTAGGATTATTATGATTACCCCAGAATTTTTTAATGTTGGAACAAAGGAAGCTCCCTACAGTTGGGCTTCAACAAGTTCATGGACATCCAAACTTGCATACCAATTTTGTACTTCAGATGCATTTTTTGGAGAGTTTCCTTATTTCAGATTCTCTAAAGGATCTGGGACTCAAAAATGTTAAGAAGGAGAGCTCAAAGCGATACCAACTGTGGCAAGTTCCTGAAGTATCTCAATAAAAAGGCATGTGCAACCCAAGGGTTCCCAGAGCACCACAGGAACACCTCATCTGGTTCTTCTCTGTCCTCCTCACCCTCCACACACACACACACATCCTATTCCTACTTTCAAGAATTCAGAGAAGGAGAAAGAGGCAAAAGTTGAAAGCTACATGCTGAGGTCACTGCTCTCATGGTACCTCCTTAGAGAAGCTTTCTCCAACCAGCCTTCCTTCCTCAATACCCACTCATCATCACTTTACCCCTGTAGATTTATTCTAGTGCTCATTTCAGACTTACCTGAATGTATTCTATTTATATATTTACTTGCTAATTCTCTCTGTATACCACCTGAATGCAGGTTCTATGAGGACAGGGTCTTGGTCTGTCTTGCTCATGGTTGAATCCTCAACATTTGATTCAATAAATATATAGTCAACAAATAAAGAGACACAGGGGTCCTCAGAACATTTCAATTGAGCTTGAACATAAATATTAAAAAGCAAATAGAGGGTTTGATTGTACTAGGACTGCCAAGCACCCTCCTTGACCAAGGTTGCCTAAATTCAGCTGAAGCATGCATCAGGATGCATAGGATGCATATTTTGCAGGGAAACAGGAAGAGTGAGGGTATACCCATTGTTCAACCACTTGTGAGTACCAAGTGTGTAACATCCAGGATGTTTTGACACCTGGGCTTCCTATATCTGGCTGCTGTTACATTTGGGCCAGTACACACCTCAGTGATAGAGTGACTATACTTTTTTAACCAAACGCTAGTCTAATAAAAAGACAGAATATCTTTTTTTGTTGTTTCCATTTTTTTTCATTTATTTATTTTCAGCATAACAGTATCATTATAAAAGACAGAATATCTAAATTGAGCTTGTTCTTTTCCAAAACAACAACAACAACAAAAACTTGGATTTTAATTTCTCATTCATTCAACAAATATGTATTGAGCACTACTATGCACTAGGCACTGGGAACTGACTTGTGAACAAAACAAACAAAACCTTAGACTTGTGATGTTTAAATTCAAGTAATGGGATTCTGAGAACTCCTCCTGCCTCAGTTCTATTCACTATAGCCTCTCATACCTTGTTTACTCAAGTTTCTCCAAAATACTTTCAGCATAAGGTAACACACACATACATACACACACCACACGATGCACCAAACATATCACGATCTACAACAGTGGTTCTCAGCCAGGTGAGATTTTTCTGCCCAGGGGACACTTGGTAGTGTCCAGAGACATTTTTGTTGTCACAACAGGGGGCAGTGCTACTGGCATCTAGTGGGTAGAAACCAGGAATGCTGTTAAACAGTCTGCAGTGGACAGGACAGCTCTTCACAATGATGGATCATCTGGTCCCAAATTTCAAGACTACTGAAATTGAGAAACCCTGGTTCATATTCTAGGTCTAATAGCAGAACCAAACAGCAGTTACATCTTTCCCGGATTTTCCTTAATATTATCCAGCATTGAAAACTATAGTCACATTGGAGTTTTCCATAATTGAGTTTTCCATGTCCTTCCCACTGTCCCTTGCAATGTTCAACCTTAGCCCCACCAATCACATGCTCCTGTGAGAATTTCACTGAGAAGTCATCAAGATGAAAAAGGAGATGCTGGGTGGAAGTTGTTTTTTTAGCTAGAGAAGGGAGTCATGGCTGGCTTTGAGAAATAGCAGAAGTGAGATATCTGACATCCTGGGTCCAGAGTATGAGTTGTGGTGTCTGTCCTCAATGGCAGTGATGATGCACTGCTGGTGCATTCTTATGATAATAGTTTAGATGTGGTCCTTGTCCATAGAGCTGCCAAGTTTGACTCTTTAGTGTCTCAGAGATCCAAAGAACTAGCTCATATACTTCAATAAGTTCTTCTCCCACCCAAGCCCACTAAAATGGTTCTGTTGTCTGTTTGCACCATCTGATAATACTGAGCAGGAAAATGTTCATGGCCAATCTGTGATATGAAAGGGATGTATTTATATTCACTTGGACCTCTCCTGGCTCATACCAATCATTTTATTTTGAGGTGAAGAGCACCTTGGCTGCTAACATCATAAAACACCTTATTGTGCATTGTATGGGGGGAAATACCACAGAAATTTAATAACTTCATCAACAGCAAAAGAAGAAACCTTGTTCTCAGGCCTATAAAGTAGCTGATGTCTCCATCCACCAGGAAACTTTCCTGGCTATAAATATAACCTACATGCTTATGTCTCTATTTTGCAAGCACACATGCACAAAAAGGAATCATAAGCCATCTATGCAACCTTTCATATCAAATTAAAAGGAAGGGAGGGGAAGAGAATGAGAGAGTGAGTGGGGGAAAAAAGAAGAAAAAAAAAAAAACTTCCATAAAGATTTCAAGGCCAGACTGCCTTTGAGCTTCCTTGAAGGTTAGTGCAAGTGGGTTGTAACATCCAGCTTGCAGAGGCTCTGCCCTACCACAGGGAAGGAGGAGAGCCAACCCATGGAAGATGCACCACTTTCATCTTGTCTTTGCTATGTTGGGGAAGCGCAGACACATCAACCTCCTCTGCTCACCAGTTCACCTTTTGCCAGGAGAGAGTGGGAGTAGCATTCTGCTCACTGTCCATGAAGAACTAGGAAAATCACAGAGGCTATGGATCTGCAGTTAGTCAGAGCAACAGTGCAATTTCCCAGGAAATAAGAGCTGAAGTCAAGCTCATGCTCAAAACGATGGTAAGCATTTCTTATGTCTTCCATGTTTCTAGTACTTCCTTACATTATCTCTAATCTCCATGGCAATCCTATAAAGTAGAGTAGCACCATTTGATAGGTGAGGAAGCTGGGGCTCAGGGAGGATATAGTATTTGCCCAAGATCCCAGAGCAAAGTCATAGTAGAATCTGTCTGAGCTCAAAGCCAGTTCTTTTTATCATGTCAGGATTCATTTGTACTCCTCTCTAACTTCATCCTCCAAGCCATTTCCTTGTCCACTGCAATGTGAAATAACAATACCAACTTTCCAATAGAAGGATTTAGACAGCCTACATTTCTCAATCATCCCAGCAGCAACTATAATGCTTTAAATACAGTGGAAGACTAGTAAGGGCTTGCTTGTCAACGAAGATTAGTTTTCTTGTCCTGTCCCCTGCACCAAATGAAAAACCAAGTGAACGTGTATTTTGCAAACTCACTTCACCCTCTTAGGTCTTCATATGCTCAAATACAAACACACACACACTCACACACACACACACACACACACACACACACACTGTATATATACACTATATACACACAGTGTATATAGTGTGTATGTGTATATATATGTATATATAATTATAGTTATAACACAAGTGTATTGGAAAAAAGTCTTGAAGGACCCTTTTAAATAGTTTACTTAAGGTTTATTTGCCTGATAAAATGCTTTTTGCTAATGTTGTTGATAAACTCCCCAAACAGACACTCAAAGAAACACACATGTGACTACATGTAAGCTTTACCTAATGATTTTAACCATTAGCTCATTCTATAAAATCTCCTTGTGGAGAATTGGTACCAATATTCTGTCTGTAGACAACTACTCATCATCTTATTAAAACCTTATTTAATATATATATTGTCGATTCATTAATATTGCATTCACAGCCAAGGGCAGGATAACTCGTGCCTGAATAAAGCTTATCTACACATGTATTTTCTCGAGAATACACATCACAGCCCTCTTGTACTCAGGAACTCTAGACAGCCCTTCAGCACTACACTTGGGGACCATTTTAAACTACTAACTCACCAACAATGAGCATAAAAATGTGAAAAACTTAGCACTAAATAGACTGCAGGAAGGATACTTGTTTACAGTGTGGGAGCTAAAACAAGAAGGCAGACAGTCTCTCCAGCCTCAGCTGGGAATATACGTGCTCAGTGACTCAAAGTTTTGCCATCCTATGCTCTTGTTCATCAATGTTCATCAATGACTGTGAGAGCACAGTCAGTCTCGACTGAGGGGGTCACAAGTCAATCTTAGCAAGTAGGCAAGTTTATAAAAACAGAATCCACCATAACAAGATCCACTACACTGTCATGTACTACATCACCTAATTCTTTTTTTTTAATTAATTTATTTATTTGACACAGAGAAAGAGAGCACAAGTAGGCAAAGAGGCAGGCAAAGAGAAAGGAGGAAGCAGGCTCCCCGCTGAGCAGAAAGCCCAATGCGGGGCTCAATCCCAGGACCCTGGGATCATGACCTGAGCTGAAGGCAAAGGCTTTAACCCACTGAGCCACCCAGGTGCTCCTACATCATCTAATTCTTATAACAATCCCATAAGGTGAGTATTTTATTGCCATTTTATAGAAAATAAAAATTGATATTTGAAAAGTATAACAACCTGCCCAAAGACATAACTAATTAGTGGAAATGCCATGGGGTCAACCTCATTCTGAGCCATGCTGTTGCTCTTGCTGGGTCACCATATTGACTCCCAGAAGCGGGGAAGCCTATGTGATACCAATTCTCAACCTCTCTGCCTGTATTTCAAGGCCCTGCACAATCGGATTGCTCATGGCCCCTCCTACCCTCTATTCCTCCAATACTCCCTAACAACCTCCTTTTCAGTGAGGAATCTCTCCTGCCTGTGTTCTGCCACCATTTTCAGTTCTACTTCCACACCTACCTACTATGCTCTTCTGACAGGCATCTGGTCCACTTGCTTAAGGCTGCTGAGGAAATGGAAGATTAACCAGTCCAGCCTCATTGTTTTTGGATCAGATCCAGAGATGATCACTGATTTGCCCAGTGCTAGTGAGAGTCAGAGTCAGGACTTGAACCCTGATGTCCTGACCATGGGGCAATTATCTCTGGGATTGCTTCACTTTTCCTCCCACCCCAAAAACAATTACCTCCAACGTCAGAGAGCAGTGAGGTAGGGGAGGAGCAGAAGCAGAGGCAAAGTCAGGCAACATCACTCAAGGACGCTTTCAAATTATTTCAAAGGGCTGTTAGGAAAGACAGGGCTAAGAACTGTGTCTTCAGGTCAGGAAGTCTCCTGTTTAAAAAGAAAAAAAAAAATCCAAGAAGTCTTTGGATAGTAATATCATAAAGCATCTGGGCTTTGAATTTATACAGCACTTTTCATCTCTAAAGCTCACATCTCCTTCCAGACATTATCTCATTCCTTCTTCCCAGAACACCAGCAGAAAATGGCTGCAAGTATCCTACCCATTTTGCTGACAGAAAAAGTAAACCTCAAGCGCTGTAAGAGATTTTCTCACAGCTAGACCAAGTAAGAATCTCATTCTGTAGAACCAGAGCTAAAGCTCAGAATCAGAACCAAAACTTAGCCCTTTTGAATCTCATGCAAGGCACAAAAACAAGTGTCTAGAAACAAGACAGAGGATGAGTATTTGCTAAAGACTTGCTATACGAGAAGTATCTCATGCAAATAATGACATTGATACTTGGAATCCAATCTGGGGAATAGGAAATGTTATTCTCATTCTACATATAGCGAAACTGAGTCTAAGAAAGTTTAAGTAAGAGGGTGTTCAACATGGAATTTAGTAATCTGATCATAGCTCTCCATGACCCCAAAGTCAGCATAACTTCTTTTTTTTTTTAATTTAATTTGATTTTTTCAGAGTTCCAAGATTCATTGTTTATGTACCACACCCAGTGCTCCATGCAATATGTGCCCTCCTTAACACCCACCACCAGGCTCAACCATCCCCCCACCCCTCTCCCTTCTAAAACTCTCAGTTTGTTTCTCAGAGTCCACAGTCTCTCGTGGTTCATCTCCCTACCCGATTTCCCCCAATTCACTTTCCCTTTCTTTCTCCTAATGTCCTCTGTGTTATTCCTTAAACTCCACAAGTAAGTAAAATCATAGGATAATTGACTTTCTCTGCTTGACTTATTTCACTCAGCATAATCTCCTCCAGTTTTGTCCATGTTGATACAAAAGTTGAATATTCATCTTTTCTGATGAAGGCATAATATTCCATTGCATGTATGGACCATATCTTCTTTATCCATTTGTCTGTTGAAGGGCATCTTGGCTCTTTCCACAGTTTGGCCGGCATCACTTCTGGAGATGCACAATGCCTGGTATTTGCAAAGTGTCGTGCTAGGCTCAGTGGATATACAATGAATCATGAGATGGACATCTAGCAAGGACTTATTACATGTCAGGCATTAGAGACCCAAACATAACTAGGACACACTATCCAGGACGTTACACTCTATGAAGAGAGAAGAGAAACATGCAAAGAATAATTCAGAAAACACTCTTTCACTTATTCAGCAAACTTTTCTTTCTTTTTTTTTAAATTTTAAATTTAATTTTATTTTTTCAGTGTTCCAAAATCCATTGTTAATGCACCACACCCAGTGCCCCATGCAATACATGCCCCCCACAATACCCAGTCTCACCCAGCCCTCCACCCTCCTCCCCTCCAAAACCCTCAGTTTGTTTCTCAGAGTCCACAGTCTCTCATGGGTTGTTTCCCCCTCCAGTTTCCCCCAATTCACTTCTCCTCTCCATCTCTCAATATCCTCCGTGTTATCCTCCTTATGCTCCACAAGTAAGTGAAACCCTATGATACTTGACTCTCTCTGCTTGACTTATTTCACTCAGTGTAATCTCTTCCAGTCCCATCCATGTTGATACAAAAGTTGGGTATTCTTCCTTTCTGATGGAGGCATAATACTCCATTGTATATATTGACCATATCTTCTTTATCCATTCATCCATTGAAGCGCATCTTGGTTCTTTCCACAGTTTGGCCATTGTGGTCATTGCTTCTATGAACACTGGGGTACAGATGGCCCTTCTTTTCACTACATCTATATCTTTGGGGTAAATACCCAGTAGTGCAATTGCAGGGTCATAAGGTATCTCTATTTTTAATTTCTTAAGGAATCTCCACACTGTTTTCCAAAGTGGCTGTACCAACTTGCATTCCCACCAATAGTGTAAAAGGGTTCCCCTTTCTCCACAACCTCTCCAACACATGTTGTTTACTGTCTTGTTGATTTTGGCCATTCTAACTGGTGTAAGGTGGTATCTCAATGTGGTTTTAATTTGAGTCTCCCTGATGGCTAATGATGATGAACATTTTTCCATGTGGCTGTTAGCCACTTGTATGTCTTCTTTGGAGAAGTGTCTGCTCATGTCTTCTGCGATTTTTTGACATGTTATGTTTTGTGTGTATTGAGTTTAAGGAGCTCTTTCTAGATATTGGATATCAGCCCTTTATCTGTAGTGTCATTTGCGAGTATCTTCTGCCATTTCATAGGTTGCCTCAAGTGCTTCCTGTGAGCCAGTCATTGTGCTTGATGCTAGGGATTCATCAGGGAGAAAAACACAGTTCTTACCTTCACATAGCTGGCCACAAATAATTGCTAGAATAATCCAAGGAACCCTGTGTATTTGGGAGGTCACAAAAGAGAGAGGAAGGCTTTGATTCAATGTTTGTTTTAATCTCAAAGCCATGCAGATTTAATGTCCTAATTTATAACCTATCAAGGTTCATTTTAAGGTTACTATGTATTTTGTTATAAATCCAATAGGTAAGTTTTCTGCCTTTCTTTCACTGATGTTTTCAGAAGAGTTGAGACTTCAGGATGTTGTTCATGTTGACTCTGGAGCATAAAAAATATCTCTTAGGACATAAACTATACCACTAGATGCATAAGCTGATTTAAAGTGCCTAGCCCATACTTCAGTTTCCTCAAAAGACCGTTTTGAATATCTTCAGTGTCTGTTACATGGTAAGCACTGTTCTAAGTGCAAGAGGAAAAAAGAAATGGTTAGCAGATAAGACAAACTCAAATGACTTCTATCCAGTGAGGTAAGAGATGTATGTACCCAAAGTCTCCACTGGGGGCAAAGGGGAGAAAAAGAGTAACACCCAGCCCACATTGATAAGCTCCAGGTGCCCTTCATATTTGTACACTATAAGCACACAATAGATGTTTTTGGCTGATGGAGTCACATCAGTTTTGCCATAAGCTTGCACAATATTTGTTCCTTGAAAGTACATAATTACAGCTGACATTGGCAGCTCCATGTGAGGACACAGACATGGAGATCTGTTCTCTGGACCCTGATGTCCGACTAATGATTTCTCTGCCATGCATCCTTCTCCCTAGCCCCACATCCTGGACCTGCCCTTCAGTAGCACCTACAGGAGTGGTCAGTCTCTCATTCCCCAAGCAAAGAGAGATTCTCACACTGATCACAGTATGAATTTCTCAGGTCTTGACATTTCTGGGGGTTAATCCTATTACTTTCTGGGTTGAACTGACAAGTGCCCAAGAAGTATTTCCTCATGCCCCCCAGAAGATGGATTTTTCTTTGCTGCCACAACCCAAGCAATTTAAAACACAGCAGATGAATCATCAACTTCTACCTATATCTAAATGCTTTAGTTTTCATGCTTGGTTATAAGCTGTCCCAGAAACCTTGGTCTCCCTGCTGTTTTTTCTCTCATGTATGTTCAAATTCAACTATAATTAACTGAAAACTTACTATGGGTTTCTTCTGCTACTCATTTACATCTCCTGAGAGCCCTGAGAGATAGATTATTGTTGTCAGTTTACAGATGGGGTCCCCAAGGCTTAAAGAAAATAAGCTACTGTCCCAGTTACTAATCAGTAATGAACCCCAAATTCCAACCAATGTCTCCAAACTGCACTGCTGGTGTTCTTGTCTCTCAATAACACTGCCCAAACTTTGGTATGACTGGGAAGATGGATGGATAGACGGACAGGTAGATGATAGGTAGATGATAGATAGATAGATAGACAGATAGATACAGAGATACAGAAATACAGAGATACATTTTTTTTTCATTCCAGGGTCCACCCCGAAACTACTGATTCAGAATGTCTAGAGATTCTTAGGCAACTAGCCCAGCTGTTTCTGCCACTGGAATTTATGAGCTACTGCAGGACACCACATGCAGTTTCCTCTGGAGCAAATTCTTCCTTTTAAGTACACAGAATGGGCAGTGACATGAAGAGTGCACAGAGTGTCTTTTCCTAACACTTTCTCTTCCCCTCATCTCCGTAAGTATCCCTTGCAAAAGCAGTCACTACAGAGCATGCCAGAACACTGCCAATCATACAGTTTATTGAGCAAACATTCATTTATTCAGGGGTATGCTGGACCCTGCTTTAAATGATGAGGCCACTAGAGAAAAGTGTTCAGTGCTGCCTTCATGTAGGAAAAATAATGATGATGGTCTATAGTTAAGGAACCATAACTGGGGAAATGTAAAAAGTGCTGTGGGAGAAGAGGGCCCTTGGCAAGAAGAAAGCTTTGGGGAATTTCTGTCTGTGTTCTTCGGAATGTGGCATGCAGCAGAGAAAGAGAACCTGAGATGGAAAGAAACTCAAGCAAAGCACAGAGATTTTACAAAATTCTTTGCATTGACTTTTCTTCATGCCACTTCCCCTGGCACAAGTCCTAACTGGATGGAAGAGATTTCACAAAGGTGATAATAAATAAAGACATGTTTGTTCTGTTTTTACACATGGAATTTTGAGTGATTTGCTGTTCACCTCTTCCCTTTTCCATCCAAAGTCATTTTGAATCTCAAATTCAGCCTTAGGTGAACTGGCTGACTTTTCCTCCAACGTCATAGTTATCCCACTACAAAGAATGGGACTGATGCCAGTAAACCTACCACTTCTTCTCAGAGATCTAGGGTGAATTCCTGAGGAGGGGAAATGTTAGGGTGGGCACCTCACGGAAGGGGCCCATCCATCCTGTTGGTCACAGTTAGGACCTGAAGGACTGTCACATTGAAGTTTGTCTCTTCACTCTCAGGCTCCTTCTTCTCCCATTCAAGAGCTCATTGCCTCTTCCCAGCCTCCAGCTAAGTGGCTGGTGCACTCTCCTTCACTCTTGCCTATAGAGATAACTCTGCATCCAGAAACATCTTTTCACCTCACCATCTGAATCTGTAGTAAACCTTGCCTCCTCCCAGAAACCCTCCACCATCTCCACTTTTATTTTTCTAAAAGGGTCATCTCATTCCCTTCCAGCCCTCCTGCCACCAGAGGCATCCTTCTGAAACACGAATCTCCCTGTTTACCATCTTCCATCTGCTCCTTTTCCTGGCATGTTATGTCAGCCTCAAATCCAAAGGACATTTGGGCTGTGCACATCCCTGCCATTCCCTTTGGGTTGCCTGCGAAAGACCATGGTTGTTTGAAAGTTCTCTGTGCTGTTTGTCATGCCATTGTCTCTGCCTCCAGTGGCATGTTCCCCATCAACACCATGGGACCCAAGGCTCCATGACTGAGTTTTATTCTAGCTATGTCTATATCATCCAACTCTACATCTAGAAAATTAGCAGGTATTCAAGAATATATATGAAATAAGTGAGTGAGCAAGTGAGAGAGCAAGAGAGGAGGAAGAAATGTTTGATGAGCCAATGCTCATGATGAAGCCTCTCTCAGATGTCCAAGGACAGTGTCACCATCTTTTCTCTGTGCCCCTAGAACATGTCACCCTTACCACTGTGTCACCCTTACTACTCCTATGGCACTGGGCACCAGCTTCCCCTGTTGGGCACAGTTTTTGCCATATTCAGTGGCACATAACTGAATAATAATCACTAACAACTTAATTTTAGGGACTCATTTGATCATATGTTTTCCTCATACCCTCACCTTTTTCTACAGCCTTGCTGGACTTCCCATTTTTCACTTTATCCTTCTTGTCTTCAGAAGATTTCAGACCTCCTTCCTTTACCCCAGCATTACTGGATGACATGCCTTCCCCTGAGCATTTTCCCCTGCTTGCTTAAATCCTCTACTCCTCACAACTAATAGATACTATCCCCCTGACCCTCCCCACCCTACAGAAACATTCCTCTTGTGACTCTCAGGTCACTTCCAGGTCTCTTTAATAATGATAATGATAATCATCAACGCTACCACTTTTTCGAGTACCAGAGTGAATCACAGGTGCTCTATATAGTACATAAATATCGACATTTCTCTAATCTTCCACACACCACTCATGAAGATGAGACACTGAGGCACAACTAAGTTAAATACCTTCCTGAGAGTCGGGCAACTGATCAATGACATGGCGTTTAAACCTGGCCAATATCCATTCCTTCATTCATCCATTCATTTCTTCATTGAACAGATAGCTACTGAGTGCCTGTGGGGTATTATTTCCAGACTCGGACACACCTGGAGTGGCAAATAGAACCAGTTCTGCTGTTTAGACAAAGTGAAGGGAGACAAAGGCGGGGAGCCAGAAAGAACTACAGACTAACCGACTTAAAATTAAGCAAGGTAGGCAAAGGCGAAGAGCCTAGAGATGAGTTTCCGTTTCTGTCGAGAGCCCTGAAAGGAGAGCAGGCAGTAGCTTCCCTCCTCCAGGGCTCCTGGTTGAATGAACTCCCTGCATGAGGAAAAAACGTTGAGACTTGTTTTATTGGTATTTACAGAAGTAGGTTTTAAAGGATCAGCGACCTGCAGATGCCACTCGGATGCGTCACACCCATCTTGCATTCATCACACCAAAAAGAGCAGGGAAGGGGAAGGTACGGGCTTTGAAAGCCTGCGTATTTTAAAGGGACAGCCTGCGATTCCGTGAATGATTTTTGCAGCAAGAAGGCAACTGCAGTGCCCTGGACTGATGTTCAATCTCTCTCCCATCTTCCAGGCAGTGAGGTGCTTGTCAGTTTACCCTTTCAGACTCTACTCAATCAGGGTTGGTGCTTAGCAAAGATCACCTGTATTTCAAATTACCTTTTTACCTATATATAGGTCCTCTTCTTCAGTAGATTGCCAACTTGTCAAAGACAGGGCTGTTCTAGTCATTGTTCCCTGCTTCTGTGCCCCATGTGGCACCTAGAACCAGGCTAATAAGAGCTTATAGGAAATGGGAGAGGGAGAGAGGAAAAGGAAGGAAGGAGAAACAGAAGCAGCAAAGGATGCCTATTGGATATTTTATAAAATAGTACTAATGGAATGCACTTGCAAGCCAGAGTTCTGTGTTCGAACTCTGGAGCTGACAGTGTCTGTACATCAATGAGCAAGTCATGCAGACTCTCAGAGCTTCAACTTCTTACTCTGGGAAATGGAACTAAAAGCATCATCATCAGATTGTTCAGGAAATTAAATAAGGTAATACCCTGGGCAACACTTTGTAAATTTGTCCAGTTATATATGTTAAAATGATTATTGAAAGACAATTTGACAAGAATTAAATGCTCTTTAAGATTTCAATGAACTGCTATTGGAAGTTGAAGCTAGTGGTTTTTACCAGGATGTTGCTGGCTTATGGGGACCATGTTCTTTTTCAGTATGACTAGGGTGACCAGCAAACACATTTTCCATAAGTTTTGATATTGGAAGAAGAGATACTTGGAGTGTGAATTAAAGAGAAAAGATTCCAACTTGCCATTGCCAACAGCAACACGGGTTGTTTGACAGTGAGTGAATTCTTTCACTTCTACCAGCATTTATTGAACTCTTACTGTATACATGACATTCTGAAGCATACTGACAGGAAAAGAGAGCAAAGGTCATAAAGATTCACTTCATCTCCCATGATATTCAGCCTACTTTCTTCCCTACAACTGGTTTCTCCATGTGTCCAACAAGAGGCTAGGAAAAGCTATTTCAGACTTTCTACCATGACCTTTTGTAATTCTATAATGCTTGAATGCCAGGGTTTAAAGAGTAATTGTGATTATTATCTTCTTGATTCTTCTGGGATAAAGCTATTTGCTAGGAATCCCCAATTGATGTCAGCTCCAAACAATGGCTTGCATGTATTTCACAAAGCACTCTCTAATACATTTTCTTGCTGGATCCTCACTCCAACCCTGAAGTGGATTATTCTTAGACATCTTTACAAAGAAATACCTGGGTCTTAAAAGGACTAGATTATTTTTTAAAAATTAAAGAATAAAAATAAAAGGACTGAATTATTTGTCTAGGTCACTGAGAAAGAAATTAGTTGGTTAGGGCATAAAACCAGACTTTCTATTTCTTTCTTACTTGCTTGCTTGCTTTCCTTTATTTTGTTTTTGTTTTAATTCCACATAAGAAATAGGTAATGCCTCACAAATTTTGTGTCATCCTTGAGTAGAGGCCATGCTAATTTACTCTGCATCATTTCAATTTTTAGTATATGTGCTGCCAAAGGAGCCAGCACCAGATTTTCTATTCCTAAACAAGACTTTTTCCATCCCCTTTTCTCTGCAAGAGCTTTTCTGACCAGGTGATTGAGGAACTTGGGCTTAAGGAAGCTGAATTTAGCCAGAGGCCTATGAGACCCTTCCAAAAACCTGCTGTCCCCCCTCAAGCACTTGAGAGCCCAGAGTGGGTTAAGTCTTCCCTGGCTCAGTCCCAACAGACATTAAATTCACCTGTGCTTGCTCTGAAATAAATCAGTGTCCTTTTCTGCTGCTGCTGTTGTCTGGAAATAATGCAAATGCAATGGGCCTGCACTGACATTGTGCTTCCCTGGAAGGATGCACATAATAAATTGTCCCTTAATACTGTTAAAGAGACATTTTCCTCTTACTCAGGAGCTTTTGAGGTTAGTATGTGCAACTCACCCAGTGAGAAGCAAGACATGGTGCCTTGTCACTGGGCCCAGTTCTTCAGATGACCTCTCCGTGCTCTTTGGCTTACTGAATTGCTAAGTTCAAGGATGCATTTCCCAGCCCCCAAGTCAAGTTATAGGACTTGCTGGTAACCTAGACTGGTTTCCTTGTTTGTGATTTGAATTTATTTTATTTTATTGTATGCATTTAAGTGTTTGCTTATTTGGATGCCTGAAAGCTGAGGGAAACTGGAGCTCCTGGTCCATGCCATTCATCTTTTGGAAGAATGCCAAAGCTGTTTCCGCAGAGGACAGAAGGCATTGGTCTCCCCTGCAGGAAGCTACTGCTGCTCCTTAATTGTTTGCTAGAGGAAGAATCAAGGGTAAAATTTAAAGTAAATGGCTGGCCGGGTTGCACTAATTCATCAAAGCGTGTTTCAAGTCAGCAGTCAGAGCATGCATCAGCCCCTGGCACCACCACCTTCTATGAAAGTGGAAAACCCAGCAGACCTCCCAGCAGATGAAATCATTAGGAGGCATTCAGCAATGCTTGAAAAGCAGAGAGAGAGGAGGCAGGGATTTCTATGCATGCTCCACTTTGCCACATGGGGAAACACCAGTTGTCTGTGACCTAGTTATCTGGGAGAGATACCCACAAAACTGTTCACTGCACGGGAACCCCAACCTCCTATGCGCCCTGTGTGCTCAGAAAACAATGAGAGCTTCCTCCTTTGATTCTATTCCTTTTGCTTAGAGTTTTTTTAGTTGCAGTAAAGACCAATCCACTTAAGGCAGCTTAAGAAAAGGATAATTTTATTGGGATAGACTATGGACAGAAAATAAAACCTAGGTTCATTAGAAATTGGAAGTAGGAACTGACAACTTCTCTGAAAACCTGTCAGCATTTCACTCTCTCTCTCTCTTTCTCTCTCTTTCTATATATATAGTCCTTTGTCTGTGCAATGATTCTTTCTCCTGCTTCTCTATGAAGTCTCCTTGCTTTTAAGCATGCAGTCATTGATTCATTCAGTAAATATTGAATCCTACCATGTGGCTGGCATTGTTCAGGATTCTGGGGATATAGCAATGAACAAAATAGACAAAAACCCATGCCCTTGTGGAATATGCACTGCGGTGGGGAGACAGACTCTAACTGATGTAAATAAGTACAATGTGTGAGACAGTAGAAACAATCAGGACAGGAAGTGAAATGTTGGGACACCAGTTATAATCTTGCCTAGGATAGTCATAAAACTCCCCACTGGGAAAGCTGTTTTTAAGTAAGGACCTTAAGAAAGAAAAATAGCCCTACAATGACAGACAGAGCACGCTGGGCAGATGGTACAACAGGTACAAAAGCCCCATGGTGCTTCAAGGAGTGACAAGAGGTCAGTAGGGTGAGGAGTAAAGGACTACTGAGAAATGAAGTCTGTATTCCGGGAAGACGGATCACAGATGGGGGTTTTGGCTTTTGCTCTGAGTGAGATGGGAAGATCCAGAAAGCCTACCGCAAGCTGAGTAACCACATTGCCTACCCCATTCCAGTGGTTGTTTCTTGCTGTTACCTTATTATTGAATCGAAATATCTTTATCTCCAAAAAAGATAATCCAAGGGACATAGATCCATGCCAAGTCTGCTTTTGCATTCATCCTGAGTTCTCAGGGTTTACCCACTTATCAGTCCAGCTACCTAGGCTAAAGCCCTAACTAGGGATAACCAGTGACAGCCAGTGTCTGTATATGAGGGTGCCATTTCTCTTTCTTTTTTTTTTAAATTTTTTCAATTTATTTATTTTCAGAAAAACAGTATTCATTATTTTTTCACCACACCCAGTGCTCCATGCAATCCGTGCCCTCTATAATACCCACCCCCTGCCACTTCAAACCCCTCAGATTGTTTTTCAGAGTCCATAGTCTCTCATGATTCACCTCCCCTTCCAATTTACCCCAACTCCCTTCCCCTCTCTAACACCCCTTGTCCTCCATGATATTTGTTATGCTCCACAAATAAGTGAAACCATATGATAATTGACTCTCTCTGCTTGACTTATTTCACTCAGTATAATCTCTTCCAGTCCCGTCCATGTTGCTACAAAAGTTGGGTATTCATCCTTTCTGATGGAGGCATAATACTCCATAGTGTATATGGACCACATCTTCCTTATCCATTCGTCCATTGAAGGGCATCTTGGTTCTTTCCATAGTTTGGCGACCGTGGCCATTGCTGCTATAAACATTGGGGTACAGATGGCCCTTCTTTTCAAGACATCTGTATCTTTGGGGTAAATACCCAGGAGTGCAATTGCAGGGTCATAGGGAAGTTCTATTTTTAATTTCTTGAGGAATCTCCTATTTCTCTCAAGAATGCAGAGCAGTGGGGCCAGCTAGTCAACTTCAGGGATGTGGAGACCCCGGTATATTTCCTACTCAATCTTTCTCTCTCCCTTCTCCCTCTCTTCAATCTCCTCAAAATACATGAGGAACATTGGAGGGCCTCACAGAATCTTGGCTGAGTGATTGTGTTGTCAAGTGTTATTAAGAATATCAGCACCTTAGGAAATAGAGATCCTTTTTAAAAATTCTGATTCCCAGAAAGATTTTCACATCAGATCTTCAACAAAGACAAAATAAAAACATGTATGGTCTCAGCAATTTCCTAATCCAAAGAGTCCTCAGATGTGGCAGAAAGATCCACAAGAGTTGTCATGAGCATTTGTGAGGGGGTGCCAGTCAGGTTACTATTAATAGACACCATACTCAAGTTGGACATGTTTTTGAATAAATTAGAATGAATTAAATATTAACCTCAAAGTATCATCATTCTCACTGCTAACAACCAATGTGACTTCTGAGTCAGAGAGAAAGAAGGGAGCTATAGCTGGAATACCAGAGCCACACATAACCCTAGACGTGCCCCCCACACAAACATCTTCCCTTTCGTGACTCTTGATGGAAAAATAGTATGAGAACAACTTCCATGGGGAGGAAGACTGGTGCAGAAGGGTACTTATCTGTGGGACAACTGCCATTTCTTTCTCAAGTGACTGCCACGAGGACAGGCATGTTCTAGAACTTTCTTCTCCCCAACTCTAAGAGCACTGAACTCATGGAATGGCCAAATAGATGATGATCTTTTTCTAAGAACAACTCCAGAATGGTTTACTGTGTCATTCTCATAATTATATGCAAGAAAGTTACCATCTGTAGCTCAGCCGTGGCTCTTCACATGGAAGAGGAAATGACTAAATATATATTTACATAGCTCTCATGAATATGCATTTTGTAAATGCACAAATATGTACAATTACTTGATAGACTGTTTTGGTTCCAATCTTTCGAATATTTAATACAACCATAAATGTTTAATTCATATTTACTGGGTTGATTGAACAGTTTCAAAATTATGCCAAGTCTTGCTAGAAATGAGATTGAATGTCTCTAGCATATTTGTGCAGCAGGATTTGGCCAGCAGAGGCCACAATGACTGGGTAAGTGATGGTTTTCTTGTAAAGAATATTGAATAAAGCTGTTCATGAAAATCGACTTGGTTGTAGCTGGGAGGAATGGCACTGCATTTACATCCTATAGTAGCCTACAGAGCCCTTCATCATTTGGCCTCCCCACCACACCTTTACAGCTCTTTCCACTCTGTCCCTCATCACTCATCCACAAACAACTCATGTTCCACCTTAAGTCCTCTACACCAGCCGTGTCCTGTGCCCATAATGCTGTCCACACAGACATCAAGACTGTAAGGGCTCACCGAAGTTTATCATGACCAACTCCTTTAAAATAATAGGGCCCAACAGGGTCCTTCTGTTCCTTGATTTTTCCCCCATTGTACTCACCTCTCACATCAAACATCATTTACTAGCGTGCGATGTTTAAGATTAATGTTCTGTCTCTCTCTCCTCTCACTAGAATGTAAACAGCATAAGAGGAGATATCTGTTTTATGCACTGAAGGACCACCCCCCACAAAGTCCAGAATGGAGCTGGCACTTCAGGCAACTACAGTGGAGAGAGGAAAAAAAATGGAAACCAAGAGTTTGGGGTTCAAATCCAGCACGGAAATGAAGCAAGGCCAGAACAGAGGAACCGCAGGGATCTCTCCTGGGTACAGGTGAAGCCTAACTTGTCAAATCTCCACAAAGTTGGGTCACACATTGTTTAGAGAATCACCTTTGGGGTAGCACCCATATGGAAAGGCTTTGTAGTACTACTAGATGCATGCGAAACAGGGATGTCAGCATCACCTTCAGAGAGAAATCTGAAAATTCAATGACATAGGGTAAGTAAAAACATACCTACCTACAAGGGAAGGAAAGGAAGTAAAACGGGAGTAAGCGTCTCATTAAGTAGGGGATTATTTTCTTAGGGTAATGCTTACCCAAAAACTGTTTTCATTCAGCCAAATGCCAGGAGAGGCTATAAGACACAGGTCATCACTGCAGTGCAGACACAAAACACTCCAAAATGTAGCCACTGCAGCAGATCCATTTTGCAATCAAAGTATTAGGGGAGGTCACACCTCCCTGGGCTGAAGTATTGCACATACCCCAAAGCAGCAAATATGGAAAGGTATGCCTGCAACTAGAGAAAAAGAGGGGACAAAGACACTAGATCCTACAGTGTGTATTTTTTTGTGTGGTTTGTGACAGATTCAACCACATTTATGATATAGAATTTATCTAGCATACCAGCCCAAACCAAAATCAAGGGATCATTAAAATGTAAACTAGAAAGGGATATGCAGTTGAATGGGACAAGAAGACAATGTGAGAATAACAGAGAAACAGAGGAAAATAAAGATAAAAAGGCGGGGCTCATCCTAGAACCAGGATAGAGACACCTCCCTAATTCTCCTGTCTACGGATGTCACCAATATTCTGGCAAAGAAAATTGGTGGTAATTACCAAAACCACACACTTTAGTTACAAATGAATAGTATTTATAGCTTGTCATACATGTGTGGGAATGTTTAAGGAGATGTTTAGTGAACTGTAAATAGCGTGGGTTCAGTTCTGCCCAGTTAATCCTATATGCCGTAATTATAAAGCTTCAAGTAAATATAAACCCTTCAATTATCAAGAAGAGATATCTGAACCAAAGAGAACGAACTGACAGTAGCAGTCAAACTCCCGTTGCCCACAAGGGTGTGGAGAAAGAAGTACTCCCAGACCCTCTTAGGGTATTATAAACTGGTTTCAAGAAAGTACGTATCTGGGAACTAATTTTGTAATCATTTTCCAAAGGCTATAAAAATGTTCATAATATTTATCCCCCACTCCTCTCTATCCACCCTTGCAACAACATCTGGGAATAGAGTCCACAGAAATAATACAAAGTCCCCAGAGAAATGAAGTGATGTGCTCACAGGTGTTTGTGACCACACTGTTTTGGATAGTAAGAAATGAAAAAGAACCCAAACATTCAATTGTTCTATGTATGGTTAAGTACATGATGATGTTTTTGTTTTTATTACCCTGAGTTTATGGAGGTAGTTTTATGAGTTCTGAAAAATGTATACAGTTGTGTAATTAACACCACTATCCAGATACAGAACACTTCCATCACTCCTAAAATTTCCCTCGAGTAGCCAGTTCCACCCCAGGAAATCCGCTGCTAAGATTTTTGTCCCCTATGGTTTGGCTTTCTCCAGATCATTACATGAATGGAATCACAGAGTACATAAACTTCTGCATGCCTTCCTTCATTCAGCATAACCCATTAGAGATTCATCCAAGCTGGTGCTGGATGGGATTTTAATATGGATGCATCGATATTTGTTTATTCATTCACTATCCCCTTCACTTTTTAAAACTTTCTATTTTGAAATAATTACAGACTCATGATCTGTAATTATTAACTCTCCAAATTAGAGATTTGAGATAGGGCAAAGAGGTATTGTGTACCATTCACCCAGATTTCCCTAATGGTTATGCCTCATATTATGTAACTATGTCAAACTCTAGCAAAACCAGGAAATGGCCAGAAGTACATTATGTGTGTGCAGTTCTACACTTTGTTATCACATGCCTAGAATCCTGTAAGCACCGTTGCAGTCACAGAACTCTTCACTCACTATGGAGATCTCCCTTATATTCCCCCCTCCTACTCACGTGCCTCTATTTTCTTTTTAAAGATTTTATTTTTCGGAATGCAGGTTAGTGCAGCCTCTTTGAAAAACAGTGTGGAGATTCCTCAAGAAATTGAAAATGGAACTTCCCTATGACCCTGCAATTGCACTCCTGTGTATTTACCCCAAAGATACAGATGTCTTGAAAAGAAGGGCCATCTGTACCCCAATGTTTATAGCAGCAATGGCCACGGTCGCCAAACTATGGAAAGAACCAAGATGCCCTTCAACGGACGAATGGATAAGGAAGATGTGGTCCATATACACTATGGAGTATTATGCCTCCATCAGAAAGGACGAATACCCAACTTTTGTAGCAACATGGACAGGACTGGAAGAGATTATGCTGAGTGAAATAAGTCAAGCAGAGAGAGTCAATTATCATATGGTTTCACTTATTTGTGGAGCATAACAAATATCATGGAGGACAAGGGGTGTTAGAGAGGGGAAGGGAGTTGGGGTAAATTGGAAGGGGAGGTGAATCATGAGAGACTATGGACTCTGAAAAACAATCTGAGGGGTTTGAAGTGGTGGGGGAGTGGGAGGTTGGGGTACCAGGTGGTGGGTATTATAGAGGGCACGGATTGCATGGAGCACTGGGTGTGGTGAAAAAATAATGAATACTGTTATGCTGAAAATAAATAAATGTAATTAAAAAAATAAATTCACAGTTCAAAAACAAACAACAACAACAAAAAAAGATTTTATTTATTCATTTGACAGACAGAGATCACAAGTAGGCAGAGAGGCAGGCAGAGAGAGAGGGGGAAGCAGGCTCCCTGCTGAGCAGAGAGCCCAACACAGGGCTCAATCCCAGGACCCTGAGATCATGACCTGAGCAGAAGGCAGAGGCTTTAACCCACTGAGCCACCCAGGAGCCCCTTTTACTCCTTTTAACCCTCTGCTGTCAATAAAACAGTAGCTTTAAACACTCTCTACTTTGATAGCCTTCAAGAACCACATCAGACAGTGTTCTCATTTTGGCTTCAACCATTAAACATAACTGAGATCTCTCAGGGGGAGAAAGAAAGCCCATCGTGTTAACACACATTCTTGCCTCTACCATTTACTTTCTGTGGAGTGGCATTCCTTTAGAGAATTTGCTTTGCTAATGACAAATTCTCTCAGTTGTCTTTCACCTTAGCATATCTTTATTTCCCTTCTGGTCTGCAGGAATATGTACTCGGGGTATAGCATCCTGGGTTAAGAGTTCCTGTCCTTCAGTGCTTAGACACAAGACGCCACTTCCTTCTGACCATGGAGATGGTTTCTGATGAGAAATATTTGTCATTCACATCATTTCCCCCTAGAAGTAACTGTCAGATCTCTCTCACTGACTTCAAGAGTCTATGTTTCCAGTAGTGTTTTTTTTTTTAAATAAATATCTTTTTTAAAGATTTTATTTATTTATTTATTTATTTGAGAGAGAGAGAGAGAACACAAGGTGGGGGCAAAGGGAGCTGGAGAAGGAGAAGCAGACTCCCCAGTGAGCAGGAAGCCTGACGCAGGACTCTATCCCAGAACCTGAGATCGTGACCCAAGCCGAAACCAGACACCCAAATGACTGAGCCAACCAGGGACCCCAGCTTCCAGAAGTTTTATTATGATACATCTTGGGATAGGTGTCTTTGTGTTCATCCTGTTCAAGTTGACTCGGCATCGTGAATCCATAGGTTTATCTTTTATCTAATCTGGGAAATTTAGCCATCATTTCTTCAGATACTTTCTCAGTTCCCCCTCCTCTCTTTCTGAGATGCCAATGTTATGGATGTCAGATCTTTTACTTTAGTCCCACACATCCCTTGAGTCTCAGCTTTTCTTTTTTCTTTTAATTCTATTTTCTTTCTGTTTAGACTAGGTAATTTCTGTTGTTCTATCTTAAGGTTTTACTGTTTAGTTTGCCAATCCCTTCATTTTACTGTTGAGTTCTTTGTTTTTGTTTTTGTTTTTGTTTTGGTTTTGGTTTTGGTTTGGTTTGGTTGTGGCTTTTTGTTTTTTGTTTTTGAGATACTTTATTTTTCTGTTCTAACATTTCCATTTGATTATTCTTTATATATGTAATTTCTACACCAACACTTTCCAGTTTTTATTTTACTTTTTTAATCATGTTTTTCATTGTTCGTGAAAGCACTTTCATGACTGCTTTAAAATTCTTGCCAGATAATTCTAACATCTTAGTCATCTAGGTATTGATATCTCATGACTGTTTTTTTCTCATCCAATAATTTCCTGGTTCTTTGAAGTGATTTTCTTTTCTTACTGAATCCTGGATATTTTGGGTTATAAGACTCCTTGTCTTATTTAAATCTTCTGCTTTAGCAGGCTTCTTCTGATACCAAGCCAGAGGGAAAAGGGAGATACCACTTCATCTGCTGGATGGAAGTAGAAGTCCAGGTCTACCCCCTTGTCCTCTATTGACACCCAGGTAGAGGGAAGGAGACTTCCTTCCTTCCAGGTGGACATGACACCTCGGCCTCTGACCACTCTGGCAGGCAATGAGCAGTACAAGGTGTGTGGGGTTGCTCAACATTGCCTAACAACTGTAGAAGTGCCAGGTCCCTACTTAGCCTTCTCTGACACCACCCCACCTAGGTGAGGGTGTAGTCACAACCTCCCACACAACCTCGGTTAATAAGATGGCATGAGGTTACTCTTTTCTTGTGGTATTTGGTAACCAGTGTTTAAAAGTTTTCTTTCTTTCTAGGCTATCCTTTCTTAGAGAAAGCAATCTGTGCTTGGGGACTTTCTATCTGATTACACTGGCATTCCAGTATGAGGTTCTCCAGCACCCAGTCTAGGAGACACAAGGCAAAAAAGAAAATCCAGAGAACTGATTGCCATGACATTCCCTGAGTCTTGAGGTTCTTAACCCACTCTGCCTACTTTTCTCTACCTCCCAGAACCCCCTTACATTTGGTTGATGTGTAAGTCCAGAGTTTTAAGCCATATTTATCTAGAGATATAGGAAAAAGTACTTATCCATTTCTTTTCTAAAGGTTTTATTATTATAAGACTATGTTGGAGTACAAAAATAAAGATATAGCAATAAGTAAAAACAAAAGATTATCAAATCTTCTGCCTAATGTGGTTACTGACAATTTTTTTTTTTAAGATAACAAGTGTGCAAGAAAAAAGACTGGAAGGAAATATACCAAATGCTAATGGCCACTGGGTTAATAAAACAGAAAAAAGGGCAAAGCTTTTCTCTTCTACTTTCCAGTGTTCTGTATGATAGCAACCTTACGTTAAACAGAGGCACCTGGGTGGCGCAGTCAGTCAAGCATCTGCCTTCAACTCAGATCATGATCCCAGGGTCTTGGGATCAAGTCCTGCATCAGGCTCCCTGCTCAGCGAGAAGTCGTCTCCTACCTCTTACTCATGCTCTTTCTCTCTCTCTTTCAAAAAGTCAATAAAATATTTTTTTGAAATATTACATTAGACATACACATCAAAGGAATGGTTGGTTCAGTCACTCAGATATATAAAGAAAAGACTGTGAGAAATGGGACCTGCAAAGAGCCCCATTCCAGGGTGGCTAAGTTACACATCCATAAAACTGCACTGCAAACCTTACTACTTATGAAATATATAAAGGAGAGGTAGGTTGTTGCTTTATGTTCAGCAAATCCAGCAGATATTTGAATGAGTACAGTAATGTGATCGGTGGAAAACAGTTTTATGGAATCAACAGAGAAAGAAGTGATGTTTTCTATCGAAGCACGTATTCTCTGGCACAAGCCCACAATAAATTGAAATCCACACCAACAGTTGGCTCAAAATTAATCAACTACAAATATGCTCCACATATAAGCATTCTCGTGGACAGAACCACAAGGCGTGCTCTGCATTGTTCCTAACAGCTCTTTAGAAGTCACCAGATGCAGCTCTAGCTAAAATAACCCAGTGAGGTACAAGTTAATTACATAGTTACCAGCAAAATCACACACATTTTTTGCAGTAATAATGTGGTAAATAAATACACGCTCACTCCATGGGAAATGGTGGCAATTATCAGGAGCACATGTTCACACCATCATATTGCTTACTGATAATTGTACGATTAACCCATGGCAGCATGCTAAAATGGATATTTATGCTTCTCTGAGCTTCGCATGCTATGTGGGATGCATGCAAAAAGCACAGATGGGGAGTTTCAAGGGTGAACCTCAAGCGTGTGAGCATTTTTTGTAGTCACATCTTAGTCCCATCCCTCCCCAGAAGGGGGTTTCTGGGTTTTATGTGTGTTTGGGTTTTTTTTTTTTAATAATGCATAAGTCTATTTTTAGGCAATTTCTTCACATACAATTAATGCTCATAAACTCTTTGTTAAGTAAATTAATAAAAGGTAATAAAAGATTTGTGTGACGTGAGTAATCCGAAAGGAACAAATAAAGAAGAATGCCTCATGTTTACGTTGGGGATTCAGAAAGAAGCGTTGGGTTTGAAATCAAAATTTCCTAAACCAAACACCAGGTCTTCTGATACCTAATTAAGGAATTTCAAACAAATGACTTCCAGCCTTTGAATTTCAGTTTTCTCAACTATAAAAAGGGAAGTTAAGAGATTTGTTACATGGCTCAAATGAGATAATGTATCTGCAAGCACTTGTAAACCAAATAAAAAGTATATGCATAGGAAATAGTCTTGCTAAGGTGCTACTATTTCAAGAGCAGCAAATCCAGACCTTCCTTCAAAGAAGTATATACTATCTAAGGACCCCTCACTGTTGGCAAGAGAGAGAGCGGGAGAGGGTCAGCACAATTATTAGTCAGGAGGGAAAGGGGTAGCATAACAGAATTTCATAACGGTGATCAACAGAGTGAGTGATCCATACAAAAAAAAAAAAAAAAATTTGGACATACTAGGTCCATTCCAGAATCAAGCCTATGACAGCAAAAGTTCCGAAAAGTACAAAAGCCATAAGAGTTTTGTGACTTCTACACTTCTAGGACATAAACATCAGCTCAAATAATCTATTTTTCTCACTTCAACAGACCCATGTGGGAGAAACAATATACTTTCTATGTAATGAGGGTAGAGGATTTGTTTTAAAACACAGAAATTTATTTCTTACAAACCAATAATTCCCATATGTCTCTAAACTTCTGCTCCATGCCATCAAGAAAAACACACTGATACTGAGGTTAATTGCAGTCAGAGAAAATGCACCACATCCGGAAGAGTTTTTGTAAGTCAGAAAGAACTCAACAACTAAGTTTTTCTTATTTATTGCAATTTACCAACACAACAGAACCTTTTATTCAATATGAATGGGTCCCAAAGTTGGCTAGTTAATTGAAAAAAATTGTTAAAATGGGTACACATCTTTTGCATGTTTTATTTTCATTGAAAATACATAAGTGTTCATTTAGTCACCAACTTTTTAATGTAAGGTCAACGGTTTTTTATTTATGGGTCAGGGATTGGAGACCAAATCATGTGTCTTCTGTAAACATACCCATTACACATGGTCTACAAGCCCTGATCTTTCCTTGGAGTGGAGAGACATCAAACACTTGGGGAGAAATAGTGCAGATCCCTTGTAGATTCCTATGAATGTTTTCCGCCATGATTTATAGTTGTCTCAATCATGCCTAACTCAGCAACTATTTTGTGAAAATTTTGCCTTTATCAAGTCTTTACAGAGTATTTAGTTTCAATTTCAAAGACATATCAATTCTTATTTTGTACTCATATATCATCAATTTATATAATAATGAAATGACATAATTACAAGTAGTTTAGCTGATATAAGCAAATTTTTTTCATTTTATTTTATTTTATTTTATTTCTTTTCAGTGTTCCAGCATTCATTGTTCATGCACCACACCCAGTACTCCTTGCAGGATGTGCCCTCCATAATACCCACCAGCAGGCTCACCCAACTGATATAAACAAAGTTATGCATAAACTCAACTCAAGTGCTGAATCAGTCTTGGGTCTCCACTTTGCCTTCTCTTACAAGTACAGAGGTACAGAACAAGAAGAGACCATTTCTTAAACTATAGTAAACTAAACTGAATTTTTTTTTCAGTTCTTTCCATTTCCACCACCCTGTACAAATATATGTTCTGTTTCTGTGTATTTATTGCCACCATTAAGGATGGAGTCTCTCTCTTCATCTCCCTTATGAAGTAAGTAACTTTATCATCTTTCTGTGACAGCTGTGGGATGTGCATCGACTTGCTGTAATAAGACACATTTTCCAACTAGTCACTATTTTTAAAGTAAATTTTCATTTTAGGATAGTTTTATATTTACAGAAAAATCACAATGGTAGCCCAGAGCTCTCATATACCCCACACAAGCTTTCCCCTCATTAACCATTGCTGGCTTTTTAAGGAAACTTGAAACATTTTATTTGGAACCAAAGACTCTCCCACTTTAAAGAAGTCATCAAAATGTGCAGCACTTTTTGATATGTTATTTCACCTTTTTTGTATGCCACATCACAGCAACCAAAGGTGTGTTCACATTTATTGCTCTGATTGCCCAGCACTGTTTCCGTCTACAAAGGAATAAACACCTGACTTCCATTATGAGGAACCACCGCTCCCCCACTCACAGCTTCTGTCATTCAGGTGGGATGATTCTAGGGGTGGACAGGTGACCAGGTTTGCCTAAGCAGAGCACCCCTCCCTGTGGCCACAACAACCAAGGCACTGTTAGGGCAGATTATAGCCACCTTGTGGGAGCAGCCTCACTGAAAATATGGTCTAAGAGAAAAGCAGAAAGAGAGGAAGAGAGAGGGTAAAAGAGTGATCCAAAGACATACTTCTCTAATCACTGGGACTATCTCCGTTTTTACCTATGATAATTAAAGGAAATATTATTTCACCCTCAAAAGTAGTGAATAATATAGTCAACCTAATGAGAGACCTGGATTTACCTATTCATGAAGTCAGCTGCCTCCCTAGTTACATGAACCAAGAAATAGTTTTAGGAAGGAGAGAAAAAAGACTGCCTTAAAATAATTTGATAAACAGAGTGCCACTTGCCCTGTACCTCACCACACAGCCATGACTGAAACCAAAAAGTCTAGATGAGGGGCGCCTGGGTGGCTCAGTCATTAAGCATCTGGCTTTGGCTCAGGTCATAATGCCAGGGCCCTGGGACTGAGACCCACATCAGGCTCCCTGCTCATCCGGAAGCCTGTTTTCCTTCTCTCTCTCCTCCTACTTGTGTTCCTGCTCTCTCTCTCTCACTCTCTCTCTCTCTGTCAAATAGATAAATAAAATCTTTCCCAAAAATTATTTTAAAAAAATGTCTAGTTGACCATTTAAAGTCCATCTATGATAACTTGCATAGACTTGAACATTTCCTTAGAAGAGGTACATACAAAACCTAGACACAAGAGAAGAAACAGTGTGCTTCAAGAACAAAACGGATATCAGCAAGGCCAAAGTGGAAAGAGAAGTGGGAAGGGGGGAAGAGAAGCAAGGGGCTGGCCCACAGTTCTTCATGGGAGCTTGGGCTCTGTTCTATGTCAACAAGAAACTGGCAAATCTTTCAGTCCAGACAGTCCTGGGTCATCACTTTTTCATTTCGCAAAAAACACTCCACACACAAAGGAAGAATGTAAAACAGGAAGCTGACTCAGGAAGCAATGATATCTTAAAATGGGGCCTGGGTAGTGGTGATGGAAGAAATGGATATATTGGAGGTATATCTAGGTAGCTCCCACATGTCAAACTTGGAGTCCTGTTTGGACCTGGTCCCCTTTCCTTATTCAGACCAAATCACTAGGGTCTGAAATCCAGCCTTGCACAAATCCGTATTTACTCAATTAGTGAACCTCAAAGTTCAGAAGAATTGGAGAAAATAAGGCACCTCAAAATTCTCTAATAAAAATATCATCTCTATTCCCAGGGTTTACATACTCACAGAAGAAGTAATCAGGCATTGTAGACATTACTTTGGCTACCTCAGTTTTCCTGGGCAAAACTTCATACTTTTAAGATTTCCAACTATTTTATTAAGGCTAAGTATTCATATTCCCTTGCCCTTCAAACAACACAGAATCAGTATTTTCTTGGTTCCGTTGATACTAGATAGAGCTATTGACTCTCCTCTTTTATGGCACTATAAAACATGTTGTACTGAAATAAAAGTTTACCTTGCAACTAAGAATTCATGGGCGAGACTTCCTGCTGACACTTCAGAAGCCTGGTCACGTGTGTTGCTGCTTTTGTTGATGGTGTTGTTTTTAGAACCAATTAACTCTCCTTTCCAGAGGATTCTTTGGATCTTTGGATTCTTTCCGTGTGTGTGTGTGTGTGTGTGTGTGTGTGTTTGCTCGCCATGCACATATACATACATGTGCTGGAGAAGAGAGAGAAAGTATATGTGTACATGAGTAGTTACTTTTCTCCGAAATTAAAACTATGCCAGAGTGACAGCCTTACTTACACAAGTTGTGTCCATTCTGCTAACTTCTACTCAAAGTAGCCACTGACCCTAAAACCTTCCAGCTTTCTTGTTCCACAGAGGTTAGAGTTGTTGTGTTTTCCTGATGGGGAAAGGAACCCTTGTCAAATTTTCCCTCTGCTTAAAAACAACAAACAGAAGGTAGAGAGTGCCCCCCACCAAAATACATTTAGCCAAGGTACTTAACTCAAGACATTGACTTCACGGTTCTTTATTCCTCAGATTAACAGTAGAACATTTAGGTTTCGGTGTCGTGAGACTGTGAAGCAGAAAGGGGTCTTTGTGCCCAGCTAGGCAGAGAGGCATCATGGGGGAAAAAAATGGGCTCTGGAGTCAGAAATCCCAAGTTTGTTCCATCAGGATCACTTCTTGGATGCATGGCTTTGGGTAAGATGTCCTGTCTCTTTTGCTCCTCATTCTCCACATCTGTGAACTGGGAACAACAAATGTTGAGGGTAACGATATCTTCCTTGGTGAACTGTAGTAAAGATCACATGGTCTGGTGATATCAAAATCCCTGAACTATAAAGAACTAGAAAGATATATCTTACTTTGCTCCCCAGTTTTGCCCCTTTTTTCCCAAAAAGGAAACTGAGACCCAGAGAAGGAAAGGACTTTTCAAGGTCAGCAGCCTGACTACTTTCTAGAGATCACGGAAGTTTCACACCCACGGAGGATCTCCCAATTATTCAGACTCCCTCCAGCTGGATTAGGCTCATCAACCATGGTGTCCCATTCAAGCCCGGGCAGTCTCTCTGCTCACTAACCTAATAGTCAACATTTAGAGGAGGAAACTTGGAGTACCCAGGCTTACCATTTCTGATTTTAAACCCAATTACCGGACCAAAGACTCAAAGCATCTCTTTTCTCCAGCCATTCCATCCTCAGAATAATCATGGATATCACCCTTGTGACTGAGGTAGTTTCAGCTTGTCCAAGATTGCCATCGTCAGCACTGAAAGTGCCCCCACTCCAGGGACCTCCTCAGCACCAGGCAAACAGAGACAATCATCCTTAGATCACCTTCAGTTTCTACATTTCACTGATGTCTACATTGTGCAGACACTTCCCTGGGTTCTCACTATTCTACGTGTTCCTTCCTCCCAGGCTGTGCAGTGGACATGGTCACTTCCACTTCACAAGATGAGGAACCCCAGTTTCAGGGATCCAGTAACTTGCTCTGGGGCACACAGACCACATGTGTTGGAGCTGGAGCGCCCCCACCCCCCGCCGCCCCGGCTCAGGGCCCTCTGAAGCCAGAGTCTGTGTTCTTTCTAGCAACTGACACTGGCTCCCAACACACCCTGAATGTTCCCTAGAAGAGGAGGGGCAGGTGAATTTTACACCGCCTTATCATATCAGTTTTGGACTGACTGGAAAGCACTTCTAGTGTTTCAACATCAGTGTTTTAGTGAAAAGACCATTGAAGGAACTTAGAGATCTCCATTTGAGTTTCTATTACCCTGCTCCCCTACGTTACCTCTTATCATGTGAAATCGAGAGAGTAAGACCTGCATCTGAATAACACCGTAAGACAATAGTGATGTAAGCATTATGGGAACATTGTGTAATGTGAAAAGCTAACACATTAGTAAAAAGGGGGTTAATTTATTCATAGTAGTTTATTTATAGTAGTTTAAATATGTCACTGAGGACTTACATGGTGAACACTCTTGCCAACTAAACAACACAAAAGAACAAAGAAAAAAGACAAACGCGGCACCTGGGTGGCTCAGTCGGTTGAGCATCCAACTCCTGAATTCAGCTCAGGTCATGATCTCAGTCAGGGTCATGAGATCAAGCCCTGCATGGGCTCCATGCTTACTGGGGAGTCTGCTTGAGATATTCTGTCTCCCTCTCCCTTTTCCCCTCCCCTGTTTGTGTTCTCTTTCCCTCTCTCTCTCTCTAAGATAAATAAGTAAAATCTTTTTTAAAAAGAGAGACACAAACAAACAAATAAAACAGGCTCTTAAATACAGAGAACAAACTGGTTGCCAGAGGAGAGGTAGGCAGGGAGATGAAGGAAATAGGTGAAGGGAATTAAAATAATGCTTATCATGTGAGCACTGAGAAATGTATGGAATTGTGGAGTCGTTACATTGAACACCTGAAACTAATGTAACATCGTATGTTAATTATACATCTTTAGAAAGTAAATAAATACTCTCTCAGCCACTATTTTTTATTTCTAAAATGCACTTCAGCTCTGGAATCTTCCAGATACCCTTAACAGACACCTGCAATTGCCTATGCAGCAAGCCTTATTTCCTTTTTCTAACAGGATCCTGATTTCCAAGTGGGACCACCACTCTTCCCCATTTTGAATCATGGACTTTTGACAATGAGTGCATGACTCCATCAGTCAGTAAGACATCTACTAGAGATTCTGGGAAACAGAAGTATTCTTCATCTTTCCTGAAAATTTTCTCTCTTCCGCACTGGGTATGAACAAAGACAGCCATAGCCCCCAGCTACAGAGGTATCCGTGGGACAGAAAAGCAGAGCCTAACTACTGTGGAAGCAGAAACAAAACAATGGAGAGAGAAAGAGGACATTGGTCACATCCACTTATCCTTAAATCAAATCACATGCAAATTCCAGGTCTTCCTGTTCATGGCTGAGTGACCTCAGAAACTGTCTATTAACTTCTCTGGGCTCTTGTTTCCTCGCTTGTGTAACAGCGATAATTGTACACTCCTCATGGTGTTGTGTGAATGTTGCATTATATGACAATCATATATTTTCCAGGTCTGTTCAGTCCCAGAACAGACCTGGAAAATATTAAGTGCTCAGCCAATGAAGGCTTTCTTTCATGGCCCTGCCCCTAAGGAGAGGATTAGACCAGCATGATATAAGGAAAGACTTGAAAATAAGATTCTTGTTTGGAGTTTGATAAGACTCAAAGCCCTTCTCTCCTGCTACTTTGTGTGATACATCACCTCTGCAAAGGGTAGGGGTGGGGCATGCTCTGCTAAATTATTTCTTACTGTCTTATTTTCATATCTGTTTGCATAATTCAATTTGCATTCTAATTTGCATATTAATTTCTTTTCCAAGAACAACCCTGGACCAATATGCAATATCGTGTGTGTGTGTGTGTGTGTGTGTGTGATATAAAGTATGCATTTATGGAGTGGACAGTCAGGAGTCTGATAAACAGCCAGCTAGAAACACAATTTCCGCAGTTACAGCCATCCCAAACCTCCTCATTTCCAATCTCTTTGACCATATACTAAGGCCCTGGTCCCACTCAGTGTAAAATTGCCTAATTTTAATGTAAACCTGAAAAAGAAGAGAGAGACAGGAAAAAAAAAAGAAAAAGAAGAAGAAGAAGAAAGCGGAGGGTCTTTATTATTAGAAGAGACCAGGTCTTCTCTTGCTGTTCACATTTATCTGGGAAATTCAAGGGCCCAGCTGGCTCCTTCACAACAACAGCAGTAGATAAGGAAGTAACATGTCTGACCTATTTGAACATCATCCAAAAGGAAATCCTCTCCCCACCTGCAGGAAACTCCGAGACTACATCTGGCAAAAGAACACAGCAACAAGAGGCAGCTACATTTGAGGGCAGGACTATAAACTGGCCATTTGTAGCCAGCTCTGTTCTTACTGCATATTTCCCCTTCCCCAGCCCTAGGGTACCCATCTGTAAAATGGGCTGTTAAAAATAATGGGGAGTGAGAACTGATGTCAACTCCAGGTTCGCTGCTTCCAGCACAATCCCGTAAGCATCTGTCCCAGACCCACAGCTATAGGAGGTGTGAAACTAGCAGGAGTACCATAAACACCCCAGTGCTTCTTCCAAAACTCCTCCTGTTTCACGGGATCTTTTTTTTATTTTCCCCAGCAAAATCCTCTTCATCTCTCAACTTGCGTGTCGTCTCTTCTGTGATGTCTTCACGGCATTCATTACCCAAGCAACCCCAGGCATCCTTTCCTACCAGTCCCATACTGCTCTGAAAGTCCACAAGGCCCCGAAAGATCCCGATGTATGGCTGCTTTCAATGCCTGTGACCCCTGCCAGAATGAGAGTCTTCAGCTGAATGTTGCACAGCCTTTTCTCAAGCCACTGAAGGATGGAAGCTGAATGAGATGGAGAACTGCACTGGAGAAGCTCACAGTCTAAGGTCAGATATAGAGGGAAAATAAAATGACCAAAGAGATCAGAACAGATATAAAGGACAGAAGTAGCACAGAGATGGACGGGTAAGTTCTGTTGGGAAGGGGTGAGAGACACAGGGAGGCCTCCCAAGAAAGGACACCTCAAGGACTAGGATCTACTACAGCATCTCACACAACGGCTCACCCAACATGCTTGCAGAATGAATAACTGATATCAACACCCATTTTTTCGATTCTCTGAATATTCTGGACCTCCGGGACATCTTAGAAAGTTACTCCCAGTCCCATTCAGTTGTTCTAGTAATAAAAATCAACTTGGAACTCTGAAAATCTATGCTGGCATTTAACATTTTAGATTCAAATGGAGGGTGCCAGCCATGTGGCTGAGATCAGATGTAATTCAGTGTTCATCCCAGAGACTCATTCATTATTAAAGAATGATTTTGCTTTGCCCTCTGTGAGAGTTGGAACTGGCATCATCTACTCAAAAACCAGTGTTCAGCTCAGCCCAGCATTATTTGATTTAATAGTTTAACGAGGATGACAATCCTCTCTTTCACTGTCCACATGTTGCAGAAATCCCAGTTTGTCAGTCCCAGTATTGACTGAAAGCCCCTGTAGTTCTCCACACACACAAAGCAGAGCATTTCTGTTGTCCTTTCGGCTCTCTACCTTAATGCCAGTCTCTCTTCTCCCTTAAATTTCATCTTTCTTTCTTGAGACTCCTCTGGGGTTCCTTGAGATTATAACAGAAACTCCATTAAAACAAAGAACCTTGTCTGATTTCTTTGCTGTTCTGCATCTCCAGCACCTAGCCCCAGCCCAGACATAATGTAAGGGTTCAATAAATATTTGTTGACTGACTATATGGCAGTCATGATGGATGATAAGATGAAGGCATCTCCTCCTCCAAGAAGCCCTCTCTGATTCCAATGCTGGGTTTATTTATTTTTTTAATTATGGTCAATTAGCCGGCATATAGTACCCCATTAGTTTTTGATGTAGTGCTCAGTGATTCCTCAGTTGCATACACAATCCAGTACTCATCACAACACATGCCCTTCTTAATCCCCATCACCCAGCTACCTCAGCCCTCAACCCCTCCCTTCTGAAACCCTCAGTTTGTTTTCCAGAGTCCAGAGTCCCTCATGGTTTGTCTCCCTCTCTGATTCCTTCCTATTCAGTTTTCCCTCCCTTCCCCTATGGTCCTTCATGCTATTCCTGATATTCCACATATGAGTGAAACCAGATAACTGTCTTTCTCTGCTTTACTTATTGCACTCTGCATAATACCCTCCAGTTCCATCCATGTCAAAGTAATTGTAAGTATTCATTCTTTCTGATGGCTGAGTAACGTTCCATTGTATATATGGTCCACATCTTCTTTATCCATTCATCTGTTGAAGGACATCTCAGCTCCTTCTACAGTTTGCTTATTGTCGATATTGCTACTATGAACTTTGGGGTGCATGTGCCCCTTCTTTCTACTACATCTGTATCTTTGGGATAAACACCTAGTCGTACAATTGCTTGGTCATAGGGTAGCTCTATTTTTAACATTTTGAGGAACCTCCATACTGTTTTTCAAAGTGGTTGTACCAGCTTGCATTCCCACCAACAGTGGAAGAGCATTCCCTTTTCCCCACATCCTCACCAACACTTTTTGTTTCCCACCTTGTTAATCTTTGCCATTCTAACTGGTGTAAGGAGGTATCTCAATGTGGTTTTGATTTTAAATTCCCTGATGGCTAGTGATGCTGAACATCTTTTCATATTCTATTTCTATTAACCTAACATATTCTATTTCTATTAACATATTCTATTTCTATTAACCATTTATATGTCTTCTTTGGAGAAGTGCTGTTCATGTCTTCTCCCCATTTTTAAAAAGATTTTATTTACTTATTTGACAGAGAGAGAGATCACAAGCAGGCAGAGAGTGAGGCAGAGAGAAAGGGGGGGAGGAAGCAGGCTCCCCACCTTGCAGAAAGACCAATGCGGGGCTTGATCCCAGGACCCTGAGACCACGACCCGAGCCGAAGGCAGCAGCCCAATCCACCAAGCCACCCAGGTGCCCTTTTCTTCATTTTTTTGCCTCGATTATTTGTTTGGGGGGCATTGAGTTTGAGAAGTGCAATATAGATCTTCCTCTCTTGGCTGCCCCCACAGCTGCTCTGCCAGGTCCAGCAAGACATACTCTCTTTCTCTATTTGTTTCCGTCTCCAGTGTTGGGCTGTGAGCCCCACTAGAAGAAAGGACATGAGTGTTTCATCTGTAATACCCTGGCTCCAGCTGAGAGACAAGCCCAAGGATGTGCTCAGACAGTAAATGATGGTTAAACTCAATGCAAACCCTCAAATCCTAGGTAGCTCATTGCAGACTGGCCCTGGAGCAGATTCCAAGGACTAATTCTACCACGTGAAAACTTCCCTGGTACTGAAAAGATTCTTAAAGAAAAAAAGCATCAAGAGGGCAGAAATTGGGAAGTATGTTGCAATAACTGTCAGGGGCCAAGAGGCCAGTCACAACTGTGTTCATGGGGAAAAGAATGAATTATGAAAGTGTTATTATTGATTGCCATTAACACTAAAAATTATGGGGACACCAGGGTGACTCAGTTGGTTAAGCATCCAATTCTTGATTTTGGCTAAGATCATGATCTCAGAGTTATGAGATCAAGCTGTGGGTCAGGCTCCACACCAAGCATGGAACCTGCTTAAGATTCTCTCTCTTGGAGCACTGGCTGTTATAGGCAACTGATAAATCGTTGAACACTACATCAAAAACTAATGATGTACTATACGATGGCTAATTGAAATAAATAAATAATAAATAAATAAATAGATAGATAAATAAAATGCATAAAAAGTAAAGGCAAACAATAAAAAAATAGATTCCTTCCTTCCTTCTCCCTTTGCTCCTTCCCCGCCCCCTGACTTGCTAAATCACGCACATTCTTTTTCTTACAAATATATATAAGTGTGTGTGTGTGTGTGTGTGTGTGTGTGCATACATACATTTATGTTCTGACTGTATGCATTAGAATCTTGTGCATTCTCCAGAAGCCAACTGACATGGGTTCGGTGATAGGAAACACAGGATAGCCAACGACCACTATAGTAATAATGAACAAATGCTGTTCTGTTTATCCCTGGGAGGCATTTCGTTGTCTCTTCCTCCTTCTGGTTTCCTGTCAGGGATGGCAGAGGCCAATTCAAGGTAGCACCACTTGCTGCTTGAGATAGCACTATGGTAAGAATCATCATCAGTAGAGAGTGCTGTGCCCAGGCTGCTCTGTTGTGATGGCAAACTTTGGTCTGGGGGACAAAAGGCAGATTTTGCCATGGATCGACTTTACTTCCTCCCTATAATTTTGTCCCCATCCACGTCCCTCAATAACCACCAAGGGGTACAACCCCAGAAGCTATTAACCTGTTGACACATCCTCAAGTTATTCATGTAAAATATATTGTAAGTGCATTGCCAAACTCCCAGTGTGACTGTGGGGTCAGCTCCACCAAAGCACATGGAGAACACATATGGCTGCACCGACCTTTCTAGCAGCAACTCCTTACTCTGCTGGAGCCAGTGATTCCTGGAGGGAACATCTGGCAAACCACGGGATCTTTCTCTCCTTTGCAAAATCACCCAGAATTGCATGTATTGTGGAAGAGCGCTGTTTGTACTTGCCAATCTGGGAGATCCTCCCCGAAATGATATTATGTCTAAAACAGACCTGGTTTCAATTGCAGCTAATTGCTTGATATTTCTGTTTCTTACTTTTCCCCTATATTAAAGAAGAAGAATACCCACCTCCTTCCAAGGCCATAACAAAAAAGGGCAGCTCTGTTTGAACACATGATATCTCAATGGTGTCAGTCACTAAGTGGAGATGGTTAAACTTGCCCACAATAGGAATAATAAGGGTTACCTCATGTATTTTTGAGTGTTTAATCATGCGCTGGGAAGTATGCTAAGTACTTACATGTATTATTACACTTAATTTTCATGACAAAGCTATGAAGGAGCTTTCATCATAATCTCTGTTTTAGAGAGAGGGACACAGGCTCAAAGAGATTGAGTGATGTGCCCAAATCCCCATGGCTAATTATGGAGAGGAATGATGCAGGCTATTTGAATCCAAATAGCCTGGTTTCAAAGCCCAGATTCTTAATCTAGGTTGGGGTAAGAAGAAAATTGGTGGGTGTATACATCAGAGAATAGGCCAGGTTTAAAAAAGCTTGAGGAGTTTCTCCTACCGACTGCCTCGACTTTACAGAGGGATGGGAAAGTTTTCAAAATTGGAAGCTCCTTGAAACTTCTGCTGTTTTCAGCCAGCACCTTGACAGGAGTGAGTTTACCCACATTGTCTGCAGTTCCAGTAGCTAAGAACATAGGCTAGTAACCCATTCAGCACATGGTAGTCACTCAAGTAATATTAATCTAAAGAAAGAATGGCACCTTAACTTAGACCAAGAAGGTCTAGATCTATATCCATACTTCACAATTAAGCATGATACCTTCTCTATGGCCACTTCTTTGTCTGTAAAAGGAACACAGTGATTTTTTTGGGGGGGAGGGCTGTTGATCAGCCATAAGATGACAAAACTGGTTAAATAAATGGGCTAAGATGGCTTCCAATAATGTATTTTTATATAGATCTGAGTTTTCCGATGGCTGGGAAAGAAAGCCTTCATAAAGATAAAAGAAAAACAATGAAGAAAGAATAAATGAACATGTTCATATTGTTGTCAAGCTGAAGGTTCCCTGAGGATTGAGACCACATTTGCCTTAACCACCAGCACATCTTCAATGCTGCGATGGGCTTGATGAAGTATATACATTTGGAGACTAAAGGAATGTGTCACCAAGAATGTTTAATATGACAAAAAGAGATTTCTGAGATAAAGGTAGGTGAGAAAATGAGTGATAAAAAGAATTGCACATATAACATAAACTCAACTTCATTTTTTTTATAAAGTGCATGGGAAACATTTTAGACCCAGAAGGAAACATGCAAAATACAAAGTGGTTTGGCTCTTGGTAACAAGCTAATGGGAAATCATTTTTATTGCCCTCACTGAATTTTTTCTGAATTCTCCAGTTTTTCCTCAATGATCAACTGCTAACTGATAATCAGTAAATAAATAAGAAATGAAACAGTACCCAGTGCCCAGCTTCTGGCATAATGAGGAGGAAACTCTGAGTCTCAGCTGTGAACTACAACACTTTACATCTGAGAAGATGCTTAGCCCTGGGACCTATTCCCCAGCCACATTATGAACATGTGCTTGCCTTCTACAAACCACAAAAGCTGCACAACACACTTGGTGAAAGCCCCGTGCCCCTCTTTGGTGCAAGCTAGAGGGAGGGCATTGTCAGGATATCTCAAGACAGACAGAGACCTGCAGATGCGTCCCCACACAAGCTCACATCCATGACTCCTCACCAGGTAAAGCCCGAATATCAGGACCAGACCTAGTAGCACCTCGTACAGTCACTTCTGTGTCTCCTTTTCCAGCTTCCTCATTATTCTGCAACCTAATAATAAACATATTTCTGAAATCCCCGACACATCTCCAGTAGGGCCAGAGAGGATAAGGAGACTGGGCCCAGTGCCAATGAATGAGAAGGGAGATGGAAAACTATAGATATACCTGGCGAAGCTAGTTCATGACAACGTGCAGCAATTTTACAGATTGATGGAATATTGTGGGGCCCACCAGTGCCTGGGGTGATGCTCATTTTTGAAGTGTTGGTCTGGAACAGGCCACTTCCATCCCTTCCATGAACCTGCTCTGGTTTATGGCTCTGTCTCTGGTTGTCTATTAACATGAGTTAATGCCAGTATAGTCAGAACCTTTGCAACAGAGAACAGCCACTCTTCAGGCTGGGTGGCTACACACAGGAGTGACAATGTACAGGAAAGGAACATGACTTCTCTCTATGATCCCTTTCACCACCTTGCCCTGATGGAAAACTCGAAGTCTTGTAATGACAGTGCTTCCTTTCAGTGAGCTCTGGACCCTAAGCCTTTAAGATATAGTTCTGCTCTCTCCTTCTCCATCCTTACCATTCAAGTGAGAGCTGCCAGCATTCCTCATCTATCCTGGACCACGTGCTTCCACCCTTGCCCACTATGGTCCATCCTCCACCTGCAGCTGGAGTGAGTTATCAGAAACACGAGTGAGATAATCCCACTACTTCCTTGTTTAAAATATCCCGATGGCTTCCCATCAGGCTCAGAACAAAACCAAAACTCTCTACGTTGGCCTGCAAAGGACTACATGACTTGATATTCCTCCCTGACATCCTCTGGACTTGCCTTCTTGGCTGTGTTTCAACCATGTTGTTTACAAATGTACTCAGCTGCTTCCTACCTCAGGACTTTTGCACTGATGACTCCTTCTGCCAAAAAGCCTCCACACCCTACCTCCCACCCCTCCATCTTCTCTCAGTTGGCTCCTACTAGGCTTTCAACACTTTGCCACAAATAGGGTTCTCTGGACCAGCCAATCACTCCCTATCTCATCACACAGTTCAATTGTCTGTATGTTTATTACCAGCTTTTAAATGTATTGTCTTGTATTGTCTATCTCTTTCCATAAAAAAACAAAGCCCATGAAAGTCCAAGGACCTTGACAACTGAATTTAAAACTGTGCTTCCAGAACCTAGGATAATGCCTCGCAATGTCAATCAAAATTTTTTAATGCAATCCTGAGTGAAAGAATGAGTGGACAAGACTCAAGCTTAAATGTAATCCCAAACCCCAAAACTGCTGTTCTTTCATCGGTGACTGTGCGCAAATGCCCTTCTCACTCCAAATTTTCAAAGATGAAGAAAAACTTCTTGAAGAGAATAAGTGATTCTGAATCCTAGTTTTACCACTGACTATATGATCCTGGACAAGTTCTCTCAAGTTCTATTTCCCTCAGTCTTCTCTTCCAAAATAGGAAAAGCAGAGAAATAGAGGCACCCACGTCATAGGGTCATGGTGCTGATTAAATGAGTAGACATGGATCAAGTGCTTTGTACAGCACTTGGCACATGGAAGTCCTGAACAGGTGGTTCATGTTACCTCCACCACAATTCTATTGTAGCCACGTTGGCTGCATTGTGTAAGAGAGAAAAAGCCCTTAGTTCTGTCACTGGAAATAGAGAGTAGTCTGTGCTACAGATGCAGGTTTAGATGCAGGTAGACAGCAAAGAGACTAGTCACTCCCAAAGCTGAGTGGCCATGAGGCTGGGCCAAGAGAGGGACATGCAAATAGACTTGATTTAACGGATGAACGTGGCAATGCAGATGTGGAGTTAGACCTTGAAGCCACAGCTTGAAATTGACCATCTGCAACTAGGGAAAAAAAGGGGGGGCCTTTACCAGAACCCAGACATGATGGAAACCTAGTCTTGAACCTCTGGGCTTGGAACTATGTGAAATAAATTTCTTCTGTTAATAAGCTGCCCATGTTGGGTATTCTGTTACAGGAGCCTGAATGGACTAAGACAAAGAACCCACCTCTTTCCTTCATGGGATTTTATTCTGAATGTGTTCAAAGACAAGCAGCAGAAAGGACAGTGGTAAAGAAGACACACATCTAACATAAGGTTAGCACTTTCTCTTTCCATTCCCTCATTCTCCCCATGGCTTTCCAATTCCTCACCTCTAATGAAATACCACTAACACTTCACTAGCTCCTGCTCTGAGGTGGCTGCTCTGAGGTGGTGCCCAGCATCTCACACAGCTTTCCCTCTGACCAGTCACCCAGACAGACCCTGTATGTTTCCCTGGACCCAGAAATTCTTCCTTTTTCTATAATATTTGGGATATGCTAAGTAACAGTGTTCAGCATTCTTTATCTCAAAAAAAAATTCTTTATAACATTCCCTTCTAATGTTATAAAGAAAAGGAGATAACCTAAAGGACAATCCGCCCCCTCTTCACCTTCCCATAGGCCCACCAATCGTCAGGCAATTAATGAGAAAAAAAATACCCTAGAAACACAGGGGATGATAAGCATGGATCCTTAAGGATTGGTTAAAGCCTAAGATGCAACAAGAAGTGAACCAGATACCTTAAAAGCTGCATTTTCCTCTCTAGATTCCCAAGGGACTTCAACACTATTTCCATACGAGGATGTTCCGAAGTCAAGTGTTTGTAACTCTGAGGTCTCCTGTGAGTAACTGGACTGAACTGAGCTCTTCTGAAGTTAAACCCAAAGAAAGTCAAAGAAAGATGAGTTCCACAGAGAACTTCAGGAGGGAGGCGGACCCTGAGCCTACATCTGGACATACACATATTGGGAAATCACCTTTCAGAGAGTCAAAGGTTTGACTGAAGGTCAAATGTTATTTTGGCAAAAGAGAGTTTGCTTCCCTTGAGTAAGTTATGGTTCATTTGGGGAATGAAAGTCTACCCAGGGGAACAAATTCAGATGCCTTTAGGGACTAGCAGATCCAATAATATATAACATGACCAGGGAGTTTGGGGGATGAAAACCAGAAAATGCAGCCCCCTTTCAAAGGTCCTCAATTTCAGAAACATTTTCAATTCCATGACTGACAAATAAAGACCCTTTGAGCAGTGGCTCTTCATGTCCCTACACAGGTCTCAGAGCAGAATCCATACTACTGACATTTGCATCCAGATAATTCTTTGTTGTGATGGGGTGCTCTGCTCAGTGTAGGATGACTAGACTCTATACACTAGATGCCAAAGGCACTCCCAGAGTTGTGTGATCAAAAATGTCCCCAGGGGCACCTGGGTGGCTCAGTGGGTTAAAGCCTCTGCCTTTGGCTCAGGTCATGATATCGGAGTCCTGGGATCGAGCCCCACATCAGGCTCTCTGCTTGGCGGGGAGCCTGCTTCCTCCTCTTCTCTCTGCCTGCCTCTCTGCCTACTTGTGATCTCTGTCTGTCAAATAAATAAATAAAATCTTAAAAAAAATGTCCCCAAACATCACCAGCTGTACCCTGGGGAACAAAATTGCTGCCTCCTCTCACCACTTGAGAAGAAAGTGTAGAATGTCACCACAGCAAAGAGCAGTTCAAGAGGACAGCCCCGTGCTGGAAACAGCTTTATAAACCATCACGTTTCATCTCCACAGCAGTCTGGTGAGGAAGGAATCATTACCCTCGATGAACAGATGAAAGAACAGAAGCAAAGCCAAGTTACACTTGGATGTGGCAGAGGTACTACCCAATCAAGCCCTTCAGACGCAAAGCTGCATTTTTCAGCACACTGACTGCCTCAGTAGGGGATGTTTCAAAGGATGGGACATCTATGCTGACAGTCAGAGAGAGCTGGCCTTAACTTCTGTGTTTGGAATATGTCTCAGCTATTTCTCGATCCACAGTACGGAAGATGAGCTGGAGAGAGGCCACCACAGTTCGCGGGAGGCTGTGGCCATATTGATGATAAATGACAAGGCTGTGCGCTCACGCAGTGGGAATAGGGATATAGAAGAAGATATGAAAAATATTTGGAAGACAAAATGAGCAGGATTGGTGATTAATTGCACTAAGATTAAAAAAAGAAACGATGGCAAATTCTAGAATGATTCAGCATTAGTGACGATAATTAACACCAGCTGCTTTAATAAACAATGCAAATACCTCAGCTGCTTAACAAAGTAGAGGTTGTTTCTCACACACATCATAGTCTCTTTGCATGTATGGCTGGAAGAATTTGATGTGGTGATTCAGAGGTCTTGTGTCCTCTGGTGCCGCCATCCGCTAGGTCAAAGTTCAGCAAACTACAGCCCATGGGCCAAATCCAACCACTGCCTGTTTTGTAAATAGAGGTTTATTAGAATATAGTACTGCCTCTTTGTTTACATATTGTCTACGGCTGATTTCACACCATGCTGGTCATGTTAAATAATTGCAGCAGAGACCATATGGCCAGCAAAGCCTAAAATATTTGCTAACTGTCCCTTTTTAGGAAAAAAGTTTCTCTAGAATTCTCCTACTGAATCCCCTTCAATCAACCAATGGCTAGATAAAGGAAGTAACAGGGATCACACAGGAGGTTTTACAGCCAACCCGGGGTGCTGTGCAGACCATTTCTGGGGCCATAATCCTCCTGTGGGCCAGAACTCAGGCAAGTGCCTACCCCCACTGCAAGTGAGCCTATGGCTAAGCGTGCCCCACCATGGACTCCTCCACATTTTCCAGGCTCACTTGCCACATATCCATGGCTCTGGACAAACTTCCCTTGGCTTGACTCTCATACTGTGGTTTCCTTACGATGGAAGATCCACATCGTCTTGGAAAGTGCTCTAAACAACCATATCTCACTGAAACGCGTTAATGACCAACATAAACCTCTGAGTCCTCAGTTTGAGCAAATTTGTTACGTTGGTTGATAATAGTAGAATAAACATGACCCCACTTAATGAATTTCCTCAGAATTTTCTCAGAGCTGTATAGTCTTTATTAGCTCAAGTAGGGATCTCCATGGAAATTCGGTTTAACTCAGTAATACAAAGTGTCTACTTTATGCTCGGTGCTGTGCCAAGCAGAAAGAAAAATAAAGACATCCCGGATACCTGCCGGGGACCTCATCCTATGCGTGAAATGCATAAATATAGAAATAACAAAGGAAGTATTATGGCTAAGTTCAAAAAAGGTGGAGGTTTATCTTTTCATCGGCTCAGAGAAAGAATAGACCATGAGGACTAGGGTAGCTGAGATTTACTTCCTGGAGAGAAAGAATAAAACCCATTGTGATTTATACCTGCTTTCAATAAAAATTAAAATAAGAGTGAAGGTTGACAAAATCTGAAAAGTGCTTTATTACTTAGAGGGTATTCTCACTAGGTAATATACTTTAATATTCAGCAAAATCTTATGAAATTGGCATCATCAGGACTAACTCATTGCCACTGAGAACCAGTCCTCAGTTGTGACTTGCCCTGGGACAAACAGCTGGTGAGAGAATGGTAGGCCCAAAACAAGGTTAAATTTTTCTTTTTCCTTTTCTCTTTTTTTCCTTCACCCGATTTCTAATCCAGGGCTCTTTCAACTCTACCACATTGCCATTAAAAATAAAATAAGTGTTCTTTGACAGACTTATATTGCGACAACTGCAGAGAGCTCATGACGTGTTCCAAAGCAAACAGAGGCCAAGAAAAACCTTTCTGCACAGACAGTGAGATTTCTATTGGCTTCGAAGATGACCCAGCCAGGGGCGAGGGAAACAAAGCCACAGGTGGCAAGCTTTCTCCAAAGATTGCTCCATCCAGTTCTCAGGTTGAAGGCAGCTTTGAAGTTAAAATGCAGCATCCAAACAGGTAAAGGAAGTGGACCTGTGGGGGATATCCGTGCCATCAAGTTCAATCAGCGAATTAGACACAGACTAGTTGACCAAGATGGCTTCAAGGATTTCTGGCTCCTACTTAGGGTCATGTTCCCTAACCCCCCCAAACTCCTTCTGTTTGTCATCTTGACTCACAGGCAACTAGGGTAGTAAGGTCCTGGATACCAGAAGAAATCTGAGTATGTAACATATATGCATACACAGAGTACCACCTACATCAGCACAAGGTTCTCCTAAGTCAGTGGAGCAGAGAAGTGCCATGCTGTATAGGCCTGTTATGACTCATTTGAAACAGCATTTCCATAGGGTGAACAATAGCAGTCACAAAGACCAGTTTAACCAGAGGATCTCTCTTTGGGGAAGCTCCCCATGGAAGTGGGAAACAAAATGAAGTCCAATTTGCTTTGGCATTAGTGGATAAAGTCTATACCCTGAGCATGACATATAAGCTTTTGTCAGCACTGTCATTAGTTCTGTCCTCGTCCCTATGGACACTCAATAAATGTTTTTTGAATGGGTAAATCTCAGACAAAAATCTGGCCAGACAGGAAACTATGAGAAAGTGGAAAAATCCTAGCACTCAAGTTCAAAGTATCCTGGACCCACTGCTATCCACCCATGGTACGTCAGACCTATCAACAAGCATTTAGAAAGTGGGAGCATTTTGTCTACCTCCTAGAAATAAAGTCAGGAGTAAATAATAGAAATTTGGGGGAAAATCAACAGTTAATCATATCAAAGTGAATCAATAAGAACATGAAAGGAATCTTCAATATGTACTTGTAGCTGTACAGATCCATCACTAGTCAGGAGAAACAGAAGATGGTCTCAATCAATAGGATAAGAGGGGGTCTTCCAGTCAATGAGCTGGGCAAAAATTCAGATTTATATCCAAACGGTCATTTGGCCAGAAAGATGGAGATCAGAGAAACAAGAAGGCAAAGACCCCACCGATTGAGGTCTCCCATGACTCTCATTATGCCTCTAGATGCCATTATGCCTCTGGATGTTTCTTGGTGCTTGCATTTGTTTATCAACGTTTGTGTTCACGCAAAGACCCACATGGCTCACTCTCAGAGTTTGGCAACTCTGAAGAGGTTTGTTCCACTGTAGATGGATTTTTCTCCTCCTCACCAGTATTATGGCCTTAGAGTAGAGAGTACTGCATCTGCCTTATTTAATAGTAGTACCAATGGTGGTGGAAAACAGAAGTAGCAAATGTTGTGCTACGGATATTCCATTTATTGAAAGCTTGCTGACAGCCATGAACCAGGCAGTCATTCAACTCACACCTCAGTATGCCTTCAATTCCCACCTGCAAGTGACTTACTCTTTTTTATTCAACATATGCAATAAGATCTTCTAGGCACTGAGAATCTAGCAGGGAACATACTAGGCAAAATGTCTGATCTCCTATCAATTGTTACCTGTTAGTGAGAAAGGAAAGACAATAGCCAAAAAACAAACAACAAAAAAACAGTAATCACATACGATAATGAGTTTTCTAAGGAGTGGATGTGACAGAGGAACTGAAAGTGGCTTTATGTTAGATAGTAGGGATGTTATTATTAGTCTAATTTTACCAATGGGGAAACAGAGACTCAGAGAAGATAAACAACTTGTCTGAAGTCATACAGCCACACACTGACAGAGCAGGGTTGGAATTAGTGCAGAAATCTTTATGAGGCAGGAAAAACTAAAGCTGGTCTTGAAGTAGGTGAGGATGGAGAAGAGAAGAAGGGAGGGGAAAGAAGGAGGAGGTGAGCAGGAAGAAATGGATATTCGTTGAGAACTTACTGAGTTTCAGGCACCAGACAAAATATTTTAGATCTCTCAGTTCAGTAAGTACTATTTTTTTTAAATAAACAAATGAAAAAGCAAATATTTAGTCATTCTACAGATAAAAAACTGAGATTCAGGATAATTAAGTGACCTTCCAAGGTCACACAGTTGGTGAGTGATGACACTGGCCATTAAACCTGTAGGGAGGAATTGTAGTGCTATGTGCAAGGAAGACTAAGAAAGTGGGGTGCCTGAGGCAGAAGTCCACACTGAGGATTACTGAGAACTGTAACTCAATAGGTTAGCGAACCAGTGAGAGATTGCAGAGAATAGTTGAGGGGATGCAGTGAAAGTTGGAATTGGCATTAAAGCTCTCTCGGACTCTCCTCTCTATCCTTAAAGTCATCACTCTTAAGTCTGGCTCCCCAAAGATGTTCTCTTCTAACATTACCTTAGAGTTAGTTATACCTTCTCTCTGTTCACTGGGCTACTCAACAACACAGATATGTCATTCTAGCCTCGCCATCCTCTTGGCACTTGGGCACAGGGCCAGGCACAGAGTGTCCAATTCTGCCTGGCAAGGCTCATTACAATCAGGGAGACAAGCTGCCTAGCCAATGATGAAAAACATGGCGCCAAGGTGGGGAGCCCCAGTGACAGATCCAACCTGGAGGAGATTCACCCAAGGTGACCTGAGGCAGCACGGCCAGAGAGTTAAAGCCAAAGTTACTAAAAAAAAGGGCATTAGGATCATCCCTGTGAAAGGGACTGCGGGGCAAACAGTCAATTCTAGGTGTGAATGAGGCAAAACTGAAACAGGAAAATGAGCCATGGGTTGGAAAAAGAGTCAAGAACAAAACAGAATATAGTGTGAAGTGTGAGCTGGGCCAAGGGATCTGAAACTAAGACCATGAACAATGAGATTCCTTGCAGGAGTTCTGCTTTATGTGTTGCCTAGAACCAGTAACAGAGCAAATGTGGTGATAAGGACAACCCACAGGATGGAACCCCATTAAACACACATTAAAAAAAAAATGAAAGAAAGATAGGAATGGAGATAGGAGTGAGAAAATAGAGGAGGGAAGGAAACCAACAAGAAGGAGAAAAAAAAATAATGTGTGGCATGTTCAGGAAGGGTTTGTAACAGAGGTCAGCAAACTGTGGCCCTGAAGCCAAATCCAGCCCACTGACTGTTTTCAAACAATTTTATTAAAACACAGCACACCCACTCATGTAAGTGATGTTCAGAGTAGAGTTGAACAGTAGCAGAGTTATTGCCACAAAGACCATCTAGCCCAAAAAAAGCATAAAATAGTAATTATCTAGGCTTTCACAAAAATGGAGTTGGGGGAAATTGGAAGGGGAGGTGAACCATGAGAGACTATGAACTCTGAAAAACTATCTGAGGGTTTTGAAGGGGCAGGGGGGTGGGAGGTTGGGGTACCAGGTGGTGGGTATTATAGAGGGCACGGATTGCATGGAGCACTGGGTGTGATGCAAAAATAATGAATACTGTTATGCTGAAAATAAAAAATAAATTTTAAAAAAATGAAAAAAAAAAAAGGTTTGCCAACCTCTGTGATAGTAAGGGAGTATGACCTTTGGCCCAAGAGTGGCTAAAGATAAAACTGAAATTTGTGATTGGAGTCAGAACCCTCAATGCCTTGCCAAGGAGTTTGAACCTTTCTCTACAAGCAATGGGAATCCATCTCAGTAGCCTCAAGTACAAAACTCATATCTCCATAAGCATAATTCAAAGCCAAAGGCAGTTAAAGAGCTCAACTCTTTCAACCAGTATGGCCCTCATCTGAACAGTAACCACATATTAACTGTCAGCATTCCATTCCAACTCAACTCACAAGGACTTAGAAATGATACGCTGGTCACCAGTCTGCCATCTTTGAGCATCACATCACCTCTCTGGTCTTCAGTGTTCTCAAAAATGATTTGTTAAATGAATAAAATGTTGTAAATATCAGAGGTTATTCATTTATTCACTCCAGCAAAAAGGTATTGAGTGTCTATTGTACAAAAGGAGATTCAGAAATGAGTGAGGTTAGGATCCCCAATCTAGAAGGAAAGGTGGGGAAACAACCCCATCAAAGCACTCCATGAGTTCACATATCATGCAAAGTAGGGAGAAACCAATTCTGCTTGTGAGGAAGTGGGGCTATTAAGAAAGGGTCATAGAAGGCATCTCTAACAAGGAGAAAAATTTCACCATGCTGAGGAAGGAGATAAACAGCATGTGCAAAGGCCCAGCATGACTCCAAAGGAGTGGCTAGGAGACAAATGTGTATGCAAACAGAAATGAGACAGAAGAGTGAGGTAGGACACAAAAGGTTTTTATGTGTTATGGTAAAGAACTTGGACTTGCTCTGTAGGGAGTGGGGAACCATTGAACAGTTTGGCACCAAGGAAAAATTGGTCAGAGTTGGGGTATGAGTGGCTCAATTGATCAGGGTATGAGTTGGGTTTCCAACACTTCCTCCCTTGCATGAACAAGGGGACTGCACTACAGCCATGGCCAAGATTACCACTCATGGTCATTGTCCTTGCAGCCATTGGACAAAAGCCACAGGACCAGAGATAACAAGGATAGCACATGAAAAGACACTGGACTAGTCCCCCTAATGTGCCTCCTGGCTCTGGGACACCTGCCTATAGAGAACCCGTGCCAACATCTGTGCCATGTTTCACATTCCCCAAGCCGGGATCCTCTCCAAGTACAATCTGAGCAGCCAATATAGACCAAGCAGGAGAAGAGATAATCAAGTTATTCAGGAGTGGGCAGAACGAGAAAGATAATTTCCTGATTTAGTCTTACATAGTGGGTTGGGGTTTTTGCTGTCCTTTCACTTCCCCAAATCTCAGTGGTATCTTCTCCACCTTTGGAAAGAAAAGGGATTAGGAAGTGATTAATACAGAAGGAATTGCTGTGGGAAGGATGCCTACATGAGCCCGTGCCAAAACTGTCTCCTCCTGATTGGCCTCTCTGCTGGTGGGGCCACTTAATCAAGGGGAACGGTTTCCTATTTTTGTTCCTGAAACCTCAGGGTGTCATGGAAGGGGGAACAGGATGAGGCTGCAGTCTGACATGAACAGAAGTCTGAAAAGGACTCGCTGTCGCTGAAAGGGAGTCTCACCTAATAGGAAGGTATGCATCATATAGGTATATAGATATGGGTCTAAAACTGGATCCCAAGCCCCACTTCCTGTGGGACTTTAAGGCACCTGCTAAAACTTTCTAAGTTTCATTTTTGTCATCTTTACAATGAGGATAATAATTCTTACTCTCCAGCAATGTTATGAAGTGAAATTAAGTAATATATTCTATATGCTAAGCATAGTATTTAGCATGTACCCAGCATACTGCATCTATTATTAAAATTATAGGGGCACCTGGGTGACTCGGTTGGTTAAGTGTCCAGCTCTTGATTTTGGCTCAGGATGTGATCATGGTGACCTTGGATGGAGCCCTCGCAGGGGTTCCCGGCTCAGCAGGAGTCTGCTCAACTCCCTCTTCCTCTGCCCCCCCCACTCATGCCTGACTCTGCCTCTTTCTCTAAAATAAATAATCTTAAAAAAATAAAATAATAAAATAAAAAAAGTAAACGTCCACCTGAGAGCTTCATGAATAAGATAAATTCCCAGGTTCATAATTTAAACAGGTCTGATATAATTTTAAAAATAAAAATAAAAACCCTGCAATGTGAAAAACTTGATATACTGAAAGGAGTGCTTGAAGAGATGATTATATTATTATAGTTCGAGATTTTTCACAGATTCCTTGATTGGCATATAGTAGATGCTCAGTAAATTTTATGGACTGGTAGTTAAATGAATTTAGAATGAATTTAGGGGATTTAGTTAATTAATACATGAGATAAGCAGACTTTAAGAATATAAACATGCATAAAACAAGTTTTAATATATAGAAAGTTTATATATACTAGAAAAACTGCAAAAGTAAATTGCCAAAAGATTCAAAGAGCAACTCAGATAAGGGGAATATGAAATCACAGATTTCACTCATAGGTGAAATTTAAGAAACAAAACAGATGAACATATAAAAGAGAGAGAAAGAGAGAGAGGCAAACCATAAAACAGACCCTTAACTATAGACAACAAAGTGAGGTTTGCTAAAGAGGAGGTGGGGGGATGGGCTAGATGGGGGATGGGGATTAAAGAGGGCACTTGTGATGAGCACTGGATATTGTATATAAGTGATGAATCACTAAATTCTACTCCTGAAATCAACATTAAACTGTTTACTGACTGGAATTTAAACAAAAACTTGAAATTAAAGTAATAATAATTAAAATATAAACATAATTATAAAGTCACAGATAGATACATAAATGAAACAATGCTCAACTAACCCAGATAAACATAAATACAAACTGAAGCACTATTGTCTATCACCTTGGAAACAATTTTTAAACTGTAGCATTCTGTGATAACCTGGGTCTGCTAAAATGAGACAGCTCATGCACAGTTGGTCAGAATGCACATGTATTAACTTTTCTGGAAAGCCACTTATCCAGTACTATTAAAAGACTTTAAAGTATTTGAACATTTTGTTGCAGTTCTACTCGTAGAAATCTATAATACAGAAACACCAGAGCCACAGACGAAGATTTCTCTATAGGAATGTTCATCACAGTATTATTTATAAAATAGCCAAAGAAGAAGAAGAGGATAAAGAAGGAGAAGAGGAGGAGAAAAGCGAAATAAATATCTGGGGTTGAGGGGAACCCAATAGAAGGAAGATACAGGACGGCTCTCTGGCAATACACCTAGATGAGAAATAAGCAGAGCTAAAGTGTTATACACTTTTTTTGGTGTTGTTCTAGAGTCTAGTTAAAAAAAAAATACTAAATTTAGATTTTAACATAATAGGTGTGTTGAAAGAGCTAGGTAGGGGCACCTGGGTGGCTCAGTCCGTTAAGCATCTGCCCTTGGCTCAGGTCATGACCCCAGGGTCCTGGATTAAGTTCTGCATCTGGCTCCCTGCTCAGCAGGGAGCACGCTTCCCCCTTCCCCCACCCCAGTTCATGCTCTCTCTTTCAATATCTTTCTCTTTCTCTCTCAAATAAATAAGTAAAATCTTAAAAAAAAAAAAAAGAAAGAAAGAAAGAAAGAAAGAAAGAACTAGGTAGCTTGTAAAACTACAGTCATAGAGCTTATAGTTGTCAATGAGTCAAGAAAAAGGTGAAAAAAGAAAAAAAAAGAACTGAGACAATCACAAATGAACACAGGAAAGAAAAACAGTGAAAGGAAACATAAAAGACAGGACAGTCAGAAAGCACGTGATCAAATTGTGAACATCAATCCAAATGTGGTCCGTATGTTAGTCCGTTCCAAGTGCCACAATAAAATACCACAGGCTCGATAGCTTAAACAATGGGAGTTTATTTCTTACAATTCTGGAGGTGGAAATCTAAGATCAGGGTGCTGGCATGGGCAGTTCTGGTGAGAACGGTCTTCCTAGCTTGCAGACAGCCACCTTCTTGCTGTTTGTTCACATGGTCTTTCTCGGTGCATGCTCACGGAAATAAAGAAAGAGAGCATTTAACCCTAATTACCTCCTTAAGACCCTATCTCCCATACAGTCACGTGGAGGTGATTAGGACTTGGACATATTAATTTGTCAGGGACATGATTCAGGTGCTTATCAAAGAAAACTTGTTATTTACATATATTAAAATTAAGTCACTCCTCATGAGGGAAGGAAAGGTTAAAGTTTGGCTCAGCATTCATAAACAAAAAATCCAAAAGCCAAAAAAAAAAAAAAGAGAGAGAGAAATAAAATTTTTTTCCTGTAAAAATGAGATAGAATATGTTCTAAGACATATATTTACAATAGCATTATAAAATGTAATGCATGCAATAATTAACAAAAATATGTATACCATTTATGAATATTATAAAAATTAATGGAAAGATATTAAAGAAAATGTAAACAAATGGTGAGCCATATAATATTCTAAGAATTAATATCTTAAATATATTTATCCACCCCAAATTGATCTGTAGATTTAATATTATTTCACAAAAAATTCCTAATAGTATTTTTTCATAAAGCTGATAAACTAATTTTAAAATTTGTATGAAAAAGCCAAAAGTCCAGGAATAGCCCAGATGCTCCTGAGGGTGTAGTACAAGGTTATGGGGCTTCCCCTGTTGAATATCAAGAAATATTATGAAGGTTTTGGAGGGGAGGGGGATTGGTAGTTTAGGTGAACCTGGTGATGGGTATTAAGGAGGGCAGGTATTGCATGGAGCATTACGTGTGGTGCATAAACAACGAATCTTGGAACAGTGAAAAAATAAAGTTAAATTAAAAAAAAAAAAGTAATACTACGAACGTACAGGAATTAACCAGCACAGTACTAGTGCAGAAACTAACAAAAAGGAAGAAAGTAAGGAGCCTGTGAACACACGCACACACACACACACACACACAGAAAATGGAAACTTCATTATCACAGAATAACCATTGTTGATCATTGGGAAAAGGATAAACCACAGAATCAATTGTACTGTGCTAACAGTTATTTATAAGTGCTAAAATGAATTTTGACCCCCAGCTATAAATCCACCTAGTTGAAAAAAGATTTGGATGCAAAGAACCAAAGTATAATGCTTTGGAAAGCAGTAATATGAAAGACTATATTTAATGTTTGGGGTTAGTGGAGCATTTTTTTTTTCTGAGACAACCCAATTTGTGTGCTTGTGAATTTCTTATGAATTTTATTAAAACTTTATTTTATTTTTTCGGTATTCGATGATTCATTGTTTATGCATCACACCCAGTGTTCCATGCAATACATGCCCTCCTTAATATTCACCACCAGGCTCACCCAACCTCCCACCTTTTAACAACACACGAATATTACAAACCTTAAAAGAAAATACAAATTTCTCTATGTCAATTTTCAAAATTTTCATCCAAAGACATAATAATGAAGTGAAAAGTTTCTGGCTGGGGGAAGATTTTTGAAACTAACCAATAAAGGCTTTGCATTTAGTATATATAGACACTTCCTACATACCAAATTATTTTAAAGAGACAAACAACCAGGTCAAAAATGAGACAGTGTTGAAAGTGAACAGAAGAGTACATACAAATGATCCAAAAATGTAACATGTTTAATCTCTTTGGTTGAGAGACATTTACAACAGGGAAAGGAGAGTTAAACCCACAATGAGTTACCATTTCACACATAACAGAGTGGTGAAAATTTAAATGATGTGTAACACCAAGTGCTGGTGAGATTGTGGAGCAGTGGCACCCAAATCCATTGCTGCTGAGAGAACATGTTGGTATGGCTGTTTGGGAAATATTTTGGCACCAAAGAGTAAAATTGAACATGTACTTATATCTCAGCAACTCTATCATCCACCCTATGATTTTTGTACTACAAGATTCTGACACGACGAGCCCTGGGCCAACCATCAACTTCCTGACCCCAAGCCCCCTCACACACACACACACACACACACACACACACACACACACACACCCCACCCCAGCCCTACAATCAGATTCTCCCAGTTCCATCAAAGAGGGCTCTACAGACACAGCACAAAAGCAGATGAGCCATAGCTAGTGATCACTGCTTCACACCATGCTTAAAACCGGCAAAGATGCCGCCATAGACAGAGGTCCTGTGCAGGGTCCAGCGTGTGACCAGTGGCTACCAGAGCCTGAAGTAAGGGAGGATAGGTATGAAGTCCTAATGGGTAGAACCAATGGAATTAGCTACCTACTGATACCTCCTAACACCTTCCTACTGATACCATCCTAATGGTGGTTACACATCTCTAACCATTCTTCACAGGTGTCACATGCTTGTGTCTATTTGCACTTGTGTGTCCTCTCAGTGGTCCCCAAACCAGCTCAGATGAGCTGCCCCTGCATTCTAATCAAGAATTGATCCTGAACCTCCATCCACATCAGAACTAGAGCTGCATCAATATTTTGAAGTGCCTAAAAATACACTGCTTATTAGGATTTGAAACTTGTTTGCATTGGGACAAATAATTTCAATATAGCATTTGTCAGTAAAAGTTACTAGATCCTGTCACTGTTGCAAAACCCTTAGAGTTGAAAACTATAATGCTCATTTTATATCACCTACCAGTGCAAAGTCTCATATATAGCGACCTTCAAGAATTTCTCAAAATATCACCATGAAAAAATTTCATTAGAGATTACACATAACCAATTTAGGCAGAAAGTTACATATAAAAATTATATTTATGGAACAAATTCATACTTATCATTAAAAATTTGAAAGCATTTTATAAGTCAAGCAGAGAGAGTCAATTCTCATATGGTTTCACTTATTTGTGGAGCATAACAAATAGCATGGAGGACAAGGGGAGTTAGAGAAGAGAAGGGAGTTGGGGGAAATTGGAAGGGGAGGTGAACCATGAGAGACTATGGACTCTGAAAAACAATCTGAGGGGTTTTAAGTGGTGGGGAGGTGGGAGGTTGGGGAACCAGGTGGTGGGTATTAGAGAGGGCACGGATTGCATGGAGCACTGGATGTGGTACAAAAACAATGAATACTGTTATGCTGAAAATAAAAAATAAATTTAAAAAAAGTATTTTTTATACTTAAATTTATTGTAACATAAGAGGTAATGGTTTACCCCATGTGCTTTATTAATATTATCATCACTGTCTTTTTTTTAATTTAATTTTATTTTTTCCAGTGTTCCAAGATCCATTGTTTGTGCACCATATCCAATGCTCCATGCAAATGTGTTCTCCTTAACACCCACCACCAGGCTCAACTATCCTCCCACCCCCCTCCCTTCCAAAACCCTCAGTTTGTTTCTCAGAGTCTGCAGTCTCTCATGGTTCATCTCCCCCTCCAATTTCCCCCAATTCACTTTTCCTTTCCTTCTCCTGATGTTCTCCATCTTATTCCTTATGCTCCACAAGTAAGTGAAACCATACAATAAATGACTCTCTGCGTGACTTATTTCACTCAGCATAATCTCCTCCTGTCCTGTCCATATTGATACAAAAGTTGGGTATTCATCCTTTCTGATGGAGGCATAATACTCTGTAGGATATAAGGACCATATCTTCTTTATCCATTCGTCTTTTGAAGGGCATCTTGGCTCTTTCCACAGTTTGGCGACTGTGGCCATTGCTGCTATGCACATTGGGGTACAGATGGCCCTTCTTTTCACTGCATCTGTATCTTCAGGAGTAAATACCCAGTAGTGCAATTGCAGGGTCATAAGGTAGCTCTACTTTTAATTTCTTAGGGAGTCTCCCCACTGCCTTCCAAAATAGCTGTCATTTTCTATGAGTCTCATGACATGATAAAAATTGAAAATCCATGCAGGAGAGGAACGATTGCATTGCACCTATGTTTCAGAACACACATTCAAGAAGATTCTTAACAGTCCTGTTCATTGGCCCAGACATGGGAACTCCCCCAGCTCCCCATCACCAGGAGGATAAATGGTGGACATCCACTCTTTGTCCCACTCTGCAGCAGTAACAAGGGATGCACTTACAACCACAGGCGATAATATGGATGGATCTCAAAATCACAACGAAACATCAACTCATTAGGGAATTTTCTGGAAGTGGCAAAGTTATAAAGAAAAGCAATGAAATGATAAGCATGAGAAGAAGGGGAGGGCATGTGATAGGAGTTGGAGCAGTCCTTTAAAGAAGCCTCCACGTGTTGTCTCACCTCAGTGGCCGGTGCTCTAGTGAAATGTTCTATCTGATTTAAAAGTGTGTGTAATGAATTACATAATCAAATAAACACGAAAAAATAGGGGCTTTTATATTTGCCCGCCATTTGGTCAAATCTAAATGGAGCAGAGAACAGAAGGAGGTGGGGAGGGATGGCTGGCAAGGAAGCAAAAAAGCGGAGGAGAACACCTAAGTGCATGAACACATCTAAGTCCATTACCTCAGAGTAAATCCCCTAATGCCTTCTTTCCTGAGTTCCACATAAGCTCTAATCACCTTTGCCCTAGGTTCTGGGAATTTCAATTTACATGTTGGTAATGACTCCCCCAAAGCACCCGACTCTAAAGGGAAAATGCTATTCTAGAAGAATAAGCCTGTTACCAAAATCCATTCTGCACCAAGCCATCCAAACACTGCCTTGGGAAAGCTGGCTTTAAAATGGGAGGAACAGCCCTGAAAAGATGAATCAGGTGAAGAAATGAACTTCCAAGCGAACAGAGAAAGGGCAATTCTAATGTATAATTTTCTTCACATAAACCGGTGTTCTTATCTACCTCTTCTTATCACTCCTCGTTTCCATGATGTCTATCAGAGCACCGGGGCCATTAGATAGGAAATTAGTATTGGGAGAAAGTTAGTATTAGAAATTAGTATTGGGAGTTTGGGGAGAAAGCTGGTAAATAAACGGGACTTCTGGGGGCCTAATGAAATGTACTTCTCATATACAACAGCCTCAGAGGGAAGAATCACCATTTTGCTGGATGATTTATATGTTTCTTTTTTTTTTTTTTTTTTAGATTTTTATTTATTTATCTGACAGAGAGAGATCATAAGTAGGCAGAGAGGCAGGCAGAGAGAGAGAGGAGGAAGCAGGCTCCCTGCTGAGCAGAGAGCCCGATGCGGGACTCGATCCCAGGACCCTGAGATCATGACCTGAGCCGAAGGCAGTGGCTTAACCCACTGAGCCACCCAGGCGCCCCTATATGTTTCTTGAAGTTAGGCCTATGCCAGATTTTTCCATGTTGGGTAAATTCACTTCTTTTGGTATTTATTAAGCATTGGATAATAATTTCCAACAGTTTTACCTGTTGGCTATAGCGTAGTGCAGGGAAAATAGAAGCGGGTACTAGCCTAAACACTGTAGTTCAGCAACTGTGTGACTTTGGGCAAATCATCAACCTTAACTCCCTGTGTATAATTATACAAATGCCTGCCCCAATGACCTGTGGGTTTGTGCGTGTGTCAAATGGTTTATTATATGGAAAAGTGAGCAGGTAGCAAAAAAGTTTCGACCAATTTAAATGGGCAATCATTTACACTTCAATTCTGGAATCTCAAAACAAAATTTTAACATGGGTTCCTTGCCCCTTTGGAAAAACCAATAGATGATAACCAAGGAGTAAGGACTAAGATTTTTGTGACCTGCCCCCTACCAAAGCAAGATCAGGTTTGCACTTAGACTGACCGGCCAACATGTCTAATTTCAATGAGATCATATCCTTATCTTGTGAAACAGGAGGAAAATGCAGGGAGGATGCAGAGAGGAAGAAACTCCTCCCTATTCCTAGTGAGTCCAGTCCTACCACTCTCTCTCTAGAACACAATCCACTACACAATAAAATCCAAAATACAGTAGCAGAGGAGGTTAAATCTATGTCCAGAAATACTCACTGCTGAATATCTTATAATGCAAGAAAGGGAAGAAACAAGTCATATGTGGAATAATCAATGAATTGCGTGCACCTGCTGTGTGCCAGCCTCTGTCCTGGGCATTTTACATCTGTTTTCTCATGGAGTGTTCACACTTACTCTATGAGACACTTATGTCCACCCCCATTTTACAAAGGAGAAAATGGAGGCTCTGAGAGAGACTCTCAAATACCTTGTCTCAGGATGTATGCCTGGACTAGCTCTAACCAACTCACTCTATGACGAATTCTTGCTGGTATTCCCCAGACTCTGGAAGAGGTCCATGTTGGGACCCCGGTGGTCAGGTGATGTTCTGGTCATCTTCTGTGTCCCCATCCACCTCCACTCTCCCTCCCTCTTTACCTGCTCTCAGCCCAGGAGGCTGACCTGTGTGGGCCGCATCTGTTGATTCTCCCCATCCCTCCAGCTGCCGTGTGGCAAGAGATTAGAAGAGGGGAGACAGTGAAGTCTGGGTATTGGGTTAAAGGCTGGCTGGGACCCGCATGTCAAAGTCACAATTTCTGCCTGGAAATACTCTCTCCATGTTCTGAAACCACTCCCACAACTCACTACTTTAGGCCAGGGGATAACGCTACCCCATTGTACTAGGTCAAGATACTGCATCATCCCTGTGGGTACCCTACATCCTTTCACACATTTCTATAAATAGTCCCTTTACGGAACTTTCCTCAGACTTAGTGTGCCACTTGGGTACTTATACAGACACTAAATGATACAAGTGACAGGAAAATCCAAACAGAAGATGGCAGAGGTAGAGCCAGAGCTGGTGAGGTCCTAAAATGCTACAAGGGATCTCCCATATGGTTCTTGAGCAGCCAAGTCAATGCTACACAGATTTACTGACTCCATATGCTTTGGTTCAGATGGGATATGTCACGTAAGGAGCTCACACACAGTCTAATGGTAGACACAGAGCTGTCATAGACAATGCAAGACTCTGATTGGTACAACAGTGGTAAGAACAAAGAGTGGGCCTGGGAGAGGGAGTATCTAATTCTGCCTTGAAAGAAAGCCTTCAAAGAGGAGATGACATTGAATAGATAAGTAGAATTTTGCAGGCAGAGAGAGTGAAAAGTCTAACTTGTAGGTAGCTACAAGAGTTGACTGGCACCTGGAATCTCATATGTGGGTAGATACAGACTCATCTCTTCCAAGCCTCTCCCAAAGGCGCATTGAAGTCAACAGACCTCAGGGGCTGACAGTGACAGCCCTGTTCTCATTCTTTGGCCCAGGGCTGCATGAGGCTGATTTGTCTTCACAGAGAGATTCATTTTCCTGGAAGCCCCTCCCCAGCTGGGAACAGAAACCCAGCAAATGGATTTCATAAAACTTTAAGACTTAAAGACAAACTTTTGTCATATAACCTGTCTTAGACCAAAACTGGAGAATTCTGCCTTCATTAACACATTATACCACATAGTACATGCATGCCCCATTACTGTTCAGATATGCAAATTCTACACAGGGCAAGTGATATTGCCCCCACCCCCTCTCAAACACAACTCCAAACAGTGAATCAAGACTTGCAAAGCCAGTTGTCTTCCAACACAGCACTGTTTCTTCCCACCTGCTTCTTCCTCTCTACACAGTAGTATTCAACTCAGTGTGCTTCAAGCACAAATTGTTAGTCAAAGGCAAGGTCCTGGAAGCCTCCAATATGACCAGCAAATTGACTGCCTCTAAAAGATAAAAAGGGCCACTGCTTACGTGGCTATGAGTTTCTTGAGCTGGCGTGATTTCATTCCCAAGATCCCTACACCAAACCTTGAGCAAAACCCTAGGTCTGGTGACCTATTTCCCAGAGAGACTGAGAGAGCCTCGTTTCCTGTGGATTTTACAATGATATAGATGCTGTCATTTGGCTACATTGAATCCCTTAATTTTTATCTGGGGAACAGCAATATTAGTCTAATGAATGTGATAGATGTCTCAGGCCAAGAGCAGGATTATGGAGTAAGGGCTCATATCCAGCCTGGGAGTCCAACAGATAGAGACTCCATTCCCTGACTCACCAGCTGACCTTGAGCAAGCCACTTAACGAACCCATTCCTCAGTTTCTCCAGCCATAAAATGGGGATAATCATAGTTCCCACCAGAGCTACTCTTTGTGAGGACTTTGATGTCAGTTTCCACAGACAAAGGGCTGTTATAATTATCCCGGGTGCAATAATAAGGAAGGCAAAAAGCCAGACAGATTTTTATAAGATTTCTCAGGTGCCAATTTCCAGCTGCTCCTCAGGAGACAGGTTGATCAAGAGGCCCACTTGCTCACAGAGAGAAGCCCACTCCCGAGGTAGGAAAGAGTGAGGCCAGAGGGACGTAGTTCAAAACTTTACAGGTTTCAGGGGTACTGCACTTAAATGAAGACAAACACAGACTTCAGAGCTTGACACATGTGCACACCACCTTTTTGCTGTTCCTTATCTTTTTCCAGGACCTTAGACAAGTTAGTTAAACTTTCTGAGCCCAGATTCTTTAATTTACGACTCACCTGTTAAATGAATCAATGAGCGGTGTATGTAAAGTGCCCACCATGATACCTGGAGCATTGTAGGCACAAAAATATTCATTCCTTTTTTTTAAATAGACTTCACTGTTTGAATGATTTTAGGGTCACATCAAAGTTGACTATAAAGTATAGAGAGTTCTCATGTACTCCTTGCCTCCACACACCCAGGGTCTCCCTGGCTGTCAATTTCCCAATGAGCGTGATACATTTGTTGCAACTGATGAATGTACATATTGACACATCATTATCACCCAAAGCACAGAGTTCACACTAAAGTTCACCCTTAGTATTGTACATTCTATAGTTTTAAAAAATGTATACCATAATTATAGTATAATACAGAATAGTTTCACTGTCCAAAAATTCCACTGTTATCCCTTCTTCCCAACCATTGGCAACCACTGATCTTTCACTTTCTTCATAGTCATGCCTTTTCCAGAATGAAATAACACAATATTTAGCCTTTTCAGATTGGCTTCTTTCACTTGGTAATATGCATTTAAGGTTTCCCTGTATTTTCTTGTGGCTTGATAACCTCATTTCTTTACAGCGCTGAATAATACTCTATTACCTAAAGGTACTGCAGTCTAATTATCCATTCTCCTACTGAAGGACATCTTAGTGGCTTCCAAGTTTTGACAAAGATTAATAGAGCTGCTATCAATATCTATGTGCAGCTTCTGTGTAAACATAAGTTTTCAACTCCTTCGGGTAAATACCAAGGAGCACAATTGCTGGATCATGTGATGAGAGCATGCTTAGTTTTGTAAGAAACTGCCAAAATGTCTTCCAATGTGGCTAAACCTTTTGCCTCTCACTGACAATGAGTGTTCCTGTCCCTCCACATACTCATCAGCATTTGTTGTTGTCAGTGTTTAGGACTTTCATCATTCTAATAGATAATATATGTGTATGTTCTCTCTTTTGGAATTATAAATATAATTATAAATGCCAACAGACAGGCATTGATCCAAGACCTAGTGAGCAGTAGTACCTCCAAATATTAATAATATATAAATATAATATAAATATAATAACGATAACCCCCAACCTCTACATTTTACAGGGTATTTCTCTCCATTGTTCAATACATAACCAAATGGTATTTATCACACCATCTGTCTAGTCTGTCTCGATGGCATTATGAATCAATTCTAGCCACAGAATCCATGTCCAGAATCCATAGGCACACTCTCCTCATGCCCAGAGCCAAAAAAGTGAACAAAATTTAGAACTACACAGTCCCCTACTTTTCATTTATTCCACTTGTAAGTATTTATACAGTGCCTACGAGATTCTCAAAAGACTTTGACAAAAAGAGCAAATGTTTTTGCAGAGAAATGGGACCAGGGATCCTCAAAGTAAAGGTCAGATTGGGATTAGGCAAGGATTGAAGCTCTTCCATTTGGAGAAAGTTACATAAGCCAGGGTAGTGAGAAAAGTTTGCTCTTGGAGCAATAAGACAAAGGAGAATGGCCAAGGCTCTAGCTTGTCTAGACCTTGACTCATGACTGGTACACTCTAATTGGATTCCAGTCCACCTTGCTGATCAAACAGAGTTGAGAGGAAAGATGCATGCTGTAGTCAACACACTTTGCATAAGGACACCTGCTGACATCTCATGAAACACACTTTAATACATTTGTTATGGTGCATTGCTTTCATTAGCTTGTGGAGAATACATTTCAGAATTTATTTAAATAAGGCCAAAAACAGAGTTGTGTCTGTGCAGTTTAACTAAAATATAGGATAATTTGGGTGGCCAACCAGTTGAAATATTTGACATTCCCGTTTTCTTTCTTTGTGTTGTTTTTTTTTTCTCCAAAATGAGGACATGAGAGAGAACAACCTCATAGGTCCTTGCTATTCTATACATATATGATTTTGTCTTAAGATAGGATAAATTAATTTACATCTGCTGACTACCCATTTATTTTGAGAGTCATCTTAACTAGCAGTTAAGATTAGCATACTACTCAAGGTCACAGAGGAAGTAGATAGTCCAGATAAGGACATGGGTTTCATTCTCTTTGTCCAATTTATTTGCCTCTTTCAGTGATACTGACCAAAAAAATAAAATAAAATAAATAAGTTATAATAAAAAAGGTAACTGATTTTGACTTAATAGAAAAGAGAGAGGGAATCATGACTGAAATTTGTCTTTCCTCAGACCCTAAGAGTAATTTGCCCAGCTTTATTAATGGGCATCTTCACATCCTTACCAACTTTAATTGCTAATTAATTAAAAGATTATTGGATAAACAATAGGTTATAAGACAATACAAAGATAACAAAATTTGCTGTCATGGTGCCTAATGAACATTCTTTACCTTATTGTCCTACTAATCTTTCCACTCCTGGATTTCTGAAATAAAGAAACCCAAGAGCTATTTCCTAAAAATTAGAGTTAAATCACATCAACATTAAGACTCCTGGGTCAAACTGTATGGAGGTCCAGCCCCAGGCAATCATAATTTAATTAAAGCAGAATAGAAAAAAAAAAATCACAGCAAGTGAAACAGTCAGGAATAGTGTTAAGAATCTTGGCCTTAAAATCTGAATACCTATGTCCCTAACATTTGCTATTGGGGACACTGGACAGATAACTTCAATTTTTCTGCATCTCACTTTTCTCATTTGTAAAATGGAGATAATTGGTTCAACTGAAAGTAACAGAGACACAGAAATAACAGTGGTCGAAACAAAGTAGAAGTTTATTTCCTTAACTTGTAGATTCAGAGGTTGACAGTCAAGGACTTTGGCAGCTCCGCTCTACAGAGATTTCGGAACCTAGGTTCCTCCTATCTTGCTTTCCCTCCATGCAAGGGGCCTCTATTTCCAAGATCACCTCGCAGCCTTCATACATTCAAACCAACATAAATCAATGCATAAGGGGAGCAAAACATCTATACCAGATCTCTATTAAGGAAAGTTTCTGGAAGCTTCCAGGTAACACCACAGCTTCCATCCCATGGACCAGAATTTAGTCATGCGGCCACATATATCCACAAGGAAGGCTGGAAAAATTAGTGTTATTTTGGACAGTTATGTGTCTAGGATGGGGAATTTTACCACTATATAAATAGTGGGGAGTGGAAATTGGGATATACCTAGCTGTCTCAAACCCAAGATATACCTCAAAGGATTGTTATGAGAGCCTAATAAGATAATGGGTGTGGAATAGTTAGCAAGGTGTCTGGTTTATAGAAGGTGTTCAGTAATTGCTGGTTGAACCTGATGAACAAAAGAGAAAATAAAGTTTCTGAGAATCTTGAACCCTCTAAAGAGTATGGGAGGGTGCTCCCTTAGAACATGCATAGACAAAGTGATCTGAATTTCCCCAGGGGCACTAATGAGCCAGGGAATGACCTGTCTTTGACCCAAGCTTCTGTTCAAGTCTTCAAGGGACCAAGAAGTGTTAATTGTCTTATGCATCTCAATCCTCCCTGTCTTTGATCACAGTTTTTGCTCTCCAAAATCTTCTCTTGCTCCATCTCCACCTTGCCAAGACTCAGTCCAAACAGCACTTCCTTCAAGAAGCCTTCCTAACACCCTAGGCTGGGTTAGGTGCACTTTCTGCTGAATTATCGTAAGTTGGCATATACTGCTCTCATAGAAATAATTGTATTTAGATTTACTTGTTAATATCTATCTCTCTACCTAATAATATCTCTCTATCACTGAACCGTGACATCCTTGAGGGACAAAATGAAGCCTCATACATCTCTTTGTATTCCCAAAATTGACCAAATCCCTTATCGAATCTCTTATTCTCATCCAGGGAGTTCAAACGTATGTTGGATGAATGTTACAGGGAATTGTTGGCAAAATAGTGATATAAAGTTTTATGTCCAACTTGGGAAAAAAATGGATAAAACTCTCTTCCCTGACGCGCTGAATGCTCACGGTCAGGACCTGGCACATATCGCGTGCTTAGCAAAATCCTGTTCTCCCAACTAAATGGATTGAAGATTAAAATTCATTGAGAAACCAGCATTCCAGAGTAGACAATGACAAGTTTGGGAAAGACAGAAATCATGTGTAAACTCTGTATGTACACGAACTTGGATAGAAAGAGAAGAATGGGAGAAACAAAACCAAAAAATATGCTTTGATGTTGTATGTCACCTATGCTCAAATTTAAAAATAAATAAATAAATAATTGCAAAAGTCAGATCTGGCCTCTTTAGGAAGTTGAAGATTTTTGGTTACCTCCTAAAATTACATTAAGGGAGTAGCTAATCATTATCACAGTAAACTTCCAGAATCAAAATAACTAACAGTCTTAAATAAGGTATTTAGGATGAAATGGAATTAATGGATGTTTTTCATAACAGTCAACTAATTTTAAAATAAGAGTCACAGATTTATATCCACACACCCCCCACACACACTGTCTAAGGTACATCCTAGGGTTAGGAATGTTTGCAGACAGCTGATTGAGGACCATGTAAATAGAAAACAATGCCTAAAGGGAAAAGAAAGATAGGCATGGAGAGTGAGTTAGAAAGCAGGGTCATGAGAATTGGGTAACTGAATAAATATGACAGAAGATGAGGAAAGAAAGACATCAGGGAAACTAGTTTAAAATTTGAGAAAGCATTAAGAAAACAAGGGAAGTATGGCTTAGAAAGAAGCGTTCATGTAGACAAACCTGTTGTTTTCATGGATCAAGGACTTCATTCCACGAAAATAAATGTTGGGTTTATTGGGCATAATACCAAAGGTTAAATAAAACCTTTGGTTTTAACAGGGTTGGAACAGGGTTGGAAGTACAGAAATATTCTGCTTGAATGACATGAAGAATTTTCAGAGCTCCACGACTACCCCAAAATGAACAGCAAGAGGTGGGGAGCTTCTCATCAAGACCATGACCAAGCAGATGTTAGATAGACTTAGTCTAGAGGACATCTCTAGACTTGGACTGCCCACCTCTCATCTCACATCTTCTGGTAACATCCTGACAGTCTTCGAAGAACCGCCCCTTCCCTTCTCAGTCCATGGGAGTCAGGTAAGGTAGGATCCTCTCTGCCACTCCCGGGGTGATCTCATGGCCCAGGTCTGCAGGTGAAGAGTCTCAGAGAATGGCTATGAAGAGAGCATGGAACCCATGCCTGGCAAATAAGAACCCCCGTCTGAGGAATCACAGGGAAGTTTGGCTTTCTGTGTGGAACACTTAGGGTGGTAGACAGAAAGGTAAGCCAGCCAGCTGCAACCTAGGGAAAGAGCCCTAGGAATGAAGACAACACCAAGGAAAGCCAGTGGAGAAACAGAAACAGAGAGAGATGGGCAAAGAGAGATACAGAATCAGGAGAGAGAAAGCAGAGACTGAGACAGAAGGAAAGAGAGAGATTCAGAGGGAGAGAGAAAGGGAAGGAAGAAGGAAAGAAGAGAGTTAAGAGACTCAGAGAGAGGAACAAAGGCTGAGAGAGAGAGGGAAAGGAAGAAAGAAAGGGAACAGAAGAAAGAAACTCAAAGGACTTTCCATGAGAGTCTTGTACATAGTTTTCCTCAGACTGGTTGTGTCTTTTTAGAGACTTAAAAAAAAAAAAAAAAAAAACTTTTTCTTTTTTTTCTTTAGCCAGCCAGTCTGAGATAGGCTTATTGTCACTTGTCCCCCAAAGAATCCTTTCTGCAGACATTGTAACATTGTATAGAAAATCCAAGTAAAAAGTGAGAAGTGTCTCTCAGACAAAAGATCAATGTCAATGAGGCTTTGAAACCAGTGTATTTTGACAAAAATTGGATGCCTTTAGGTTAAAGAATAATAAAAAAAATGATATTTGACATTCTATAAAGATTAAAATAAACCTGGAAAAATACGTTGGTTCCTAACCCTCCTGGGAGCATCTCCGGTGTAATCTGAACTCGGGCAGGAGGGCAGAAAGAGACTGAAGAAAAGCAACAGGCCACTCCAGGTTGGTGACAGTTTTGATAATAACAAAGGCCCTAACTGAGCACAGCCACATACACCATGCAGATGGTCTCAACGGCACACCACTGTCTCAAGACTGCATCCTTGGAGAAGCCTCTGGGAGCTGGGAGTGGGAAAGGCAAGCAGAACCCACATTCCAAGGACAGGGAAGGGGTGAGGAGTCCAGTTCAGGGTCAGTCTTTTTGGTGACATTCCCCAGCAAATAGCAGTAATGATGATATCTTTCCTTTAACGGTACTTAGAGAATTTACCAAGACCTTTCTAATGCATTTGTCTCCTGATTCTGGTAGTTCTTTGTAGAAGTTACAGCCATTCCTTTTAGGAATACACTCCCAAAAAAAGGAAAGGAAAAAGGGAGTAAAAATTTCCAAACCCGGAACAATGGAATTGGGAGAAAAAAATACAAAAAGCAACATTTTAATTCTAAATACTCTGGGCCTTCCAAATACCATAACATTCTGGTGTGGCTCTTCCTCTCCGCAGATGCCTTTCAGTGCCTTTGAGGGCCTCCCCCTAAGACCAACAGCATACTAAGTAGAACTGAAATGTTCTTTATTACACTACTGGATCATGCTTTTAATAGGAGAGTATAATCTCATTACAAGCTCTAGTAGTCATCCAGATTACAATCTTAATTGCCAGTATAGGTAAAAGTGTAATAATATATGCTTATGCCTCTTTTTTTTTTTTTTGTAATGGCATAATTAAAGAAGAGCGAAAAAATTTTTTTTGCCCTGTGAGCCAACCTTCCTGGCCTCAGGCTATTACAGACTTTGTTCTGCTTTTAAATGTGGTATTTATATGGTTATCAATTTTTGGAAAACTATACCATATTTTAAAGAGTCTCTTACACTTTCGGGAAGTCATAGAGTGGGTCATTCTTTCCCCTCCCCAAATCCCTCTCCCTCCTTCTCTTCAAATGCTTCTGTGTAAACCATGTTAGGAGAATGAACTTTGGAAATGGAAGATCTATGTTTATCTGCTGACATATCATCACTTCCTATTTCTGTTGACCATGATTATATCCGTCAATAACTCTGGGACTCAGTCTTCCTCATCCATGACATGGGACTGTAAATGCCCACTGCATGCGTGGACCAAAGGGTGAAAAAAAATGTGTAAGCTCTCTACAACTGTAAACTATGTTTTATTTACTTAAATTCAATTAGTCAACATATAGAACATCATTAGTTTCAGATGTAGAGTTCAGTAATTCATTAGTTGCATATAACAATCAGTGTTCATCACATCACGTGCCCTCCTTCATGCCCATCATCCAATTACCCCATCTCCCCTCTATCTCCTGTCCAGCAATCCTCAGTTTCTTTAATTGTCTTTCTCTGATTGACTTACTTTGCTCAGCATAATACCCTCCAGTTCCACCCATGTCATTGCAAATGGCAAGATTTCAATTTTTGGAGGAGATATATAGATATAGATATAGATATAGATATAGATATAGATATAGACACCATAACTTCTTTATCCATTCATCTGTTGATGGACATTTGGGCTCTTTCTATAGTTCTGCCATTATAAGACACTGCTGCTATAAACATTAGTGTGCAGATGTCCTTTTGGATTTGGGGTAAATGCCTAGTAGTGCAATTGCTGGGTCCTAGGATAGCTCTATTTTAACTTCTTGAGGAACCTCCATACTATTTTCCAGAATGGCTGTACCAGCTTGCATTCCCATCAGCAGTATAAGAGGGTTCCCCTTTCTCTGCATCTTTGCCAACATTTGTTGTTTCCTGTCTTGTTTCTGACTCGTGTAATGTGGTATCTCATTGTGGTTTTGATTTGGATTTTCCTGATGCCAACTGTGAACTATTATATCTCCTTAAAGTGGATTTTCACTAAGTGTTTGGTATGAGTGATACACTGAGGTGACACAGAATATATATATATATATATATATATATATATATATATATATATTTACTCTTCTGGTATAGAACCTCAATGGAAGGGATCTTAAATACTCCCAAGTACTAGATACATTCTTGAGAGTTAAGTAGCCATCTTCTCATGGTTTCCTCTGTAAACTGGATGTCAAGTCTCTATGGAGGAATGGATTTGAACATGTAGCTAGCAATGCTATGACTGGGAATGGAAGCCAACCAACCTCAGAGTCTGGGACAAGAAGATACCTGCAGGCATTAATGAAGATCAGAGATGGGAACACACACAAGCCAATGACAGGAATCAGATCAAGATGGAGGAATGAATATATGCTCAATGTAGATTATGAGGGTGAGGACCAGGAGCTGGACATGGGTCAGAAGAAACAAGGATCCCTAGATGCCATGAGATTGTGGATCTAGATTGAACAGGAGCATCTCCAAGACGTACTCGAGTTTTGGAACCTATGTGAATTACCAAACCTTTGAATATTGAGGGCCTTTGGCAGAATAGGAACTTCTAAGGGTCCTTACTACTTCTGAAAGATCCCCAACTCAGTCAGGATCCTTGATACCCAATTGCAATGATTGCATGAACTTTTAATAATGTATGACTTCAAGTCTCTAATTTTAAGTTTCCTTGCTCTTCCTTCCTTTTAACTACGTTATCAGCACCTGATGCATAGTCAGGGTTGAGCACAGCCTCCATCCAAAGGTTAATAAATATGATAGATAGTTCATGTACCACACACTGAGCATGGCAAGGGAAATATGAAGCTGAAAAGAACAGGCATGGTCCTGCCCTCATGGAACTTATGGTCTGACCATGAAGATAGGCACTTAAAAGCAATTTTTCAAGCACTGCTGTGGGTAAAGCACCAGAAATAAAAGGGAAGTATATACAAAGGGGAGATAATCAGGTGAAATAGGGCTGATGGACAGATATGGCAACAGGAGGAAGAGCTTGGTTAGAGACCACATCCCTGGGCTCGGGTGTGGGGCATGGAATGTGTGATCAGGGTCCAATCTAGTCATCACACCCAAGAAATGTTTCCTCTGAGGAAGAGCATGTAACCTCAGTGTATAAAGGATAGAGCACTGGGGCGCCTATTGGCACAATTGGTTAAGCATCTGCCTTCTACTCAGGTCATGATCCCAGGGTACTGGCATTTGAGACCAGCCAACATCAGGCTGCCTACTCAGTGGGGCATAAATATATATATATATATAATTTATATTAATTTATATTGTATATATTTATATACATCAGGCTGCCTACTCAGTGGGGCATAAATATATATATATATAATTTATATTAATTTATATTGTATATATTTATTTACATATTTATATTTATATATATTTTAGAGACAGAGAGAAAGCATGAACAGGAGGGGAAGGGCAGAGAGAGATGGAGAATCAGATATATATATATATATATATATATATATATATATATATATATAATTTTTAAAGTGTGGAGCATGGCAGAGCTGCCCCAGTGTCCATGTCTTGTGTGCCATGCACAGCTCCAGAGGCCTCCCTTCACAAAGACTAGCAGTCTTACAGCCAAGATAACAAGGGCAGTGGATGTGTGCCAAGTTAGCCAAGGGGACTTTTCTAAGATATGACAGGGAGGGGAGAACAAGATGGAGGTCCATCAGGGCACATTGTCAAGAATGGTGTGTAGTCATGTGCAAAAATCCACAATGTAATATAGCTCAGGTTTCCTGTCCACCTACAATGTGCTTAGTGCTCTTCTAAGACAGGTATATACCTTAGAAGAGAATATTCATTTATGTGTTTATGTGTATAAAAATTTTTATTTAACCTTCTTAGCAATTTTTTAAGATAGGTACTATTTTTACCCCCATTTGGCAGATGAGAAAATTGAGATTCAGAGGAAACGTGAGCTGATAAAGGTCACAAAGCTAGGAACAGGGCTGGGGCACAAACCAGGAAGTCTGGCTCCAGAGCCCATGAGAACAGGTGCCTGGGGATGGAGAACAATCACCAAGGACCAAAGTGAGGCAGCAGAGAAGGGCTAACAGAAGCATCCTTCCCCCCAGTGTTTGGAGACCAGCAGCTTTTGCCATAGTGATTGCTCTTGGGGTTCACAGCCATTCTCTCAAGAGTAATCCAACAAAACCTATTTCTAAACCCAATAGTTTATGAAACCAGGACCATTAATACCGTGGCTTCTGCTAATCTAGAAAGAACTGGAATAACCTACATCTCACTGGATGCTTCTGGGGAACAGCTTGCGCAGGGACAGCTGACAGGGTCTGACAGGAGCCTCCGGCAGCATCGACACAAATAATACTTCTGAATTGGAAGTAATGTGACTCTAGCGCTGGTCAGCTGTCCCAGAAATCAAATTCAGGTCCAAAACATCTACCCTATATTAACCTTTTATGTTTCCAAATTGCAGCCTTAATCTCTTTCCATCAGCTTACTTGTAATTGCATCAGAGACCCCACAAACCTATCATTATTCCTCTCTGAGGCCCTGAGGCAAATCATTTGTGTGCTCTCTGATTGAGTGCCCTGTTAGTTAAGTGGGGAAAAGGAAAAAACCTTCTTCACTACAGTGCTGTGTAAATTCACAAGATTCCTGCACACTTTGAAGATATTGTATACCCTTCAAAGAAAATGTGTCCCTTGATTTTCAAGATGCACAGGATGTAGGAGGAAAGGGAAAAACCAAGGTTTTGATTCTTGCTTGCAGAAATCTCTCATTCATTCATTCATTCATTCATTCAAAAAGCATTTCGTGAGCCCTCACTTTATGCTAGGCCCTGTGCTAGGTGCTAAGGAGTCAATGACGAGGAGAGCACACCTTGAAGCAGCTCTCAAGCAGCTGATGATCTACTTAGAGCAATGGTTCTCTGTCCTGGCTGCATATCACAATAGGCCAGAAGACTTTTTAAAAAGACCCATGTCCAATAGCCCTATTCCAGACCAATTAAATAAAAATCTGTAAGTTAGGCCTCTGGCATTTGTTTTTTTAATCTTGCTAAATGATTATGATAGTTAGAGATAGTTGAGAACCACTGGTGTAGAATGAATGACTTATCCTCTCTGCCCTTGGCATGGCCTTTGTTAGAGCACCATTATAATTACAGACCTTCGGCACCTGTAAGAAATGCATTTGTCATTTCCTTCTATATGACAGGTGGTCATTTGTAGCTTTTCTGAGGCATGCCCTGGAACTCTTGAATTGGAAGCATGGCTACAGAAATAAAGCCAACATCTAGTGACCCAGTCTGGGTGAACCTTTGGTATCCATAATTCCATGCCCTTTGAAGGGAGGGATTAACAATCTCTGTATTCTCTGTGACTAAACAAGAAACTGAACTTAATAAATGTTCAATTAATTAATATATGCAGGTGGAAATGGACACCCTTTGTTTTTATTTACCTGGATCCTTTTGTCCAAGAATTGTCCTCTACCATTTGGAGAATGACTCATTCTTCTCTCTCTCTAAATCCATACAGTTTCTGATAGGACTGCCCTCAATCCCTTGGCTCCAAAGGATCACCTGCCACATATCAAGCCAATGTGTCACATTGTATACTCTTTGCCTATGACCTCACCAACTCAATCAATGTCCATCATCAGGCTTTTGCTGAAACAACTAGACATCATTTTTGTTCATGGTTACTCATCTGGCATATGGTAAATCGAAATTGCTGGTAGGCTCATTAGCCATCATCTGGAAAGACTCTGGCTGAGAATAAGGTCTATGCAGATTTCTGATGATCTAGTTTGAATGCCTGGATCCAGGTAAGCCTGAATATCTACTCTTGATCTTTTCATTATGTGAAATAATAATTTCCAATTTTTGGCTGAAGCCTCTTTGAATCAGATTTCATCTCTTACGGTCAAAAGGGTGTTCACTAATAAAGTGGATAAGTGAATGAATTCTCTGTTCCTTACTCTTCAAGTAGGGAAACTACATAGCTTCTTCCCTTGTCCTCCAAATTACTGAGAAGGTTTTGGTGACCACTGAAAGCACTGACCTGCGTGTCTAGTGCAACTTTTCTCAAAATGTGCTCCACAGAACATTACCTTTTCCCATGTTCAAATAAGTTGAGAGTGGAACTATTAAGTTATCTTTGGTGAAAAGTTTCTCAAACCTTGAGTGTGTCAGAGAGAACTATAAATCTTTCTTAAGATCTGAAGTATACTGTATTTTGCCAACTTATTTAAGTATGAGCCTTTTTTTCATCTTATGTCTCCTGGGACTAGAGTTTTGGAGGGAGTGGCATTCAAGCTGCAACCTAAGGAATGTTCTTCCTTCTGCTTGGGACACTCTTCCCACATGCTTACTCCCAAGCCTGTCCATTTCCTGCTCTATAGTCATGCCTCAGCTTAAATTCCATTTTCTCCAAAAAGTCTTTAACAGAATGTCACTAATGTCATGCTCCCCCAACTCCAGAGTGGGTTATTTATACTTATCTTTTTCCCTCGTAAGCTCCATATTTCCTATTTCATGTGATTTATCACACAGAATAATAATTATCCATACTTTTCCCACTTAGATTACATGGAAGCCACTCTACAATATGGCTACCAAAGATCCTCACATACTAGTATTCATGCTTTTGTGAATCATCTCCCACATTGATTCATGGCTAGCCAGTTAAATATGGCAGAAGTGAAGATGTGTGACACCCAAGGTTAGGTCATAAAAGGCATTTCAGCTTCTGGCTTGGGTTCACGAATTGCTCACTCTGAGGAGAGCCAACCACCAGTGCCATGAGGGCACTCAAACATCCTCATGGAGAAGCACTAGGCCTCTGGCCAGCAGCCAGCACCAACTTGCCAGTGCTTTGATTGAGAGTATCAACTTGGATCTGGATTTTTCAGCTCCAGGGTAGATGTTCAGCCCAGTTAAGCCTTCAGAAGAATGAAGCTCCAGCTAACATCAGCCTGCAATCCAGTAGGAGACCATAAATATCTACCCAGGTGAGCCCTTCTCCAGTTTCTGACCCACAGAAATCATGAATCTATAAATCCATAAGAGCCAAAACTGAACTGCTTGCTATTATACCATACCCTCCCCAAAACACACTCATGCATCCACGCACACACACAATTACACACACACATATATACAACATAGATTCTAAATACAGCACTAGAAACAAAAAAAAGGCACTCAAAATTTATGAAATGGATAAATGATGAATGAATATTTAAATTATAAATAGGTATACATATATATACATAAATACCTATGTGTGTGTGTATTCATATGTTGTGAGAACTGGCTGATAATTTATATTATGAGGTAAGAGAGGAGAATTATTCCTTCTAAGTTATTCACTACTTAAATCCTTGGAAAACTCTCAAGCAGAAATTCATGTACCTCACTGTGACAATGGCCTCAAAATGGGAAATTCAGAAGACCTGACTTTAGCATGAGATCTGCATAGTTTGAGGCAACTGCCATATTCTCTCTGGACCTCGCTCAGCCTGCTATGGTGGAAAGCAAGAGTTAGACTAAGGTATTTTCAAAGTCCATGTCAGCTCTAACTTTCAAAGACTCAAAGATAGCAAGCTTGGTAGAGGTCTTGTACCAACAGAGGAAATAGAAGTCAGCCTGGCTAGCACAGGGTCTTTTTGTGACACAGCCCTAGAAGGAAACCCAAGTCACCTGCTGATGTTCTGTTGTCTTCTGTCCCTCTTCTTCTGTGTTTTGTCTTGGGCTGGGAAGAGTTAATGGGGCCCAAATATGCAGAGAGCAGGTGAAGACACTGTCAGGACAGCTGCCAAATCTCTGGAGCACACCATCCTTCCCGGATTGTCTTGTAGTGGTATTGGTCCTTGGCTATGGAGGTGGTGGTGGTGTTGTCACCTAAAGCCTTTGGAGCTAAGTGTCTCAGAGTCAGTCCTAAAACAAAACAAAACAAACAAACAAACAAACAAACAAAAAAAAAACAAAAAACCTCCTGCCAATGGTCTCACATAGTCAACTCTTAACAGATACAACAGCTGCTTTCTAAGAACATAGTGTAGATTTTAGGCAATTTGCCTAGAAATTCTTTTTCACTGAATTCCTGGAAGAGGCTGCTTGATTTTCTCCACACCCAAGACTCAGAGGAGCCCAACAGGCCAGAAAGCCAAGAACAGCCACACATTGCACCTGAGGAAATTATGTTGGCCCAGCCCAGGCTTGTGGGGGGAGTAGAAAAAGCTGTTCTGTGAGGACTTTGTGAGTGTGAGCAAAGAAGGAGACTGTCATTCTGGTTCTATGGCACATTAGGGATTACAATAGAGGTGAGAGTTGCAAATAGATATGTAATGAGCACTTAACATGTATCAACCATGTGACATGTGTGTCTCCTTTAATTCCTGAGTCCTGAAAGGAATGCATATTTTTTATCCACTGTATGATTTACAAAACAATGGATAGGACTGCACAGAAGACTCTTATCCCCATCTGAGCCTTCCTTAACCACCAGGCTATCTTGCTTCCCAAACAAAGTAACTGAGAGTGTGTGGGAGCATGTGGTATAGAAGAAAGGGTAAAAAAATAAATACATTTTCAAGCAGGGTTTGGCATACTGGCCTGGTGGCCAAATCAAACCCATCACCTGATTTCATAAATAAAGTCCTACAGGAGCAGTGGCAAGCTCATTCATTCCATTGCCAGTGGTTGCCTCCATATGACCATACTCAAGTTGTAGGTATGGTATGCAAAGCCTAAAATGTTTACCATCTTTCCATTAGGGTAAAAGTTGATCAGTCCCTTATCCATTTGTCTGTTGAAGGGCATCTTGGTTCTTTCCACAGTTTGGCGACCATGGCCATTGCTGCTATACATTGGGATAGAGATGGCCCTTCTTTTCACGACATCTGTATCTTTGGGGTAAATACCCAGTAGTGCAATTGCAGGGTCAGAGGGAAGCTCTATTTTTAATTTCTTGAGGAATCTCCACACTGTTCTCCAAAGTGGCTGCACCAACTTGCATTCCCATCCACAGTGTAAGAGGGTTCCCCTTTCTCCACATCCTCTCCAACACATATTGTTTCCTGCCTTGCTAATTTTGGCCATTCTGACCGGTGTAAGGTGGTATCTCAATGTGGTTTTAATTTGAATCTCCCTGATGGCTAGTGATGATGAACATTTTTTCATGTGTTTGATAGCCATTTGTATGTCTTCATTGGAGAAGTGTCTGTTCATGTCTTCTGCCCAGTTTTTTTGACATGATTATCTGTTTTGTGTGTGTTGAGTTTGAGAAGTTCTTTATAGATCCTGGATACCAATCTTTTGTCTGTACTGTCATTTGCAAATATCTTCTCCCATTCTGTGGGTTGCCCCTTTGTTTTGTTGACTCAGAAAGGATGAATACCAAACTTTTGTATCAACATGGACGGGACTGGAAGAGATCACGCTGACTGAAATAAGTCAAGCAGAGAGAGTCAATTATCATATGGTTTCACTTATTTGTGGAGCATAACAAATAACATGGAGGACATGGGGAGATGGAGAAGAAAAGGGAGTTGAGGGAAATTGGAAGGGGAGATGAACCATGAGAGACTATGGACTCTGAGAAACAACCTGAGGGTTTTGAACAGGCAGGGGGTGGGAGGTTGGGGGATCCATGTGGTGGGTATTATGGAGGGCACGTATTGCATGGAGCACTGGGTGTGGTGCATAAACAATGAACTCTGTTACGCTGAAAATAAATAAATAAAGTTGATCAGTCCCTATAAGGCTGTGATAATATAAGGTCTTAAATATAATATAAGATATAGATATATATTATATATTATAGATCTAGATATAGATCTATTTTATATATATATATAAAATATATATATAATATATATAAAATATATATATATTATATATATATATTTCTGTGGGTCCCAGGCTAAAAAGTTATAATTAAAATTTCTAATTAGCTTTGCTTAAATACTGAAAAGAGTTGGAAAATTGACCAAATATTATTCACTATTTAATGTCCATTCACAGGACAAATTGGACCAACATTGTCCTTGTATTCTGGAAGTCACTAAGAGAGCTAAAGCCGTTGGTAAAATAAAATCAGACCTTAAGTCCAGATCCATGCTGCATAAAGTGGGCTGTCTGAGGGGTCAAATCCCACACCATTCAACAAAGGGCTCAGCAATATATTTGTTGAAAAGAGCCACCCCTTTACCCAATTCTGTGGGGAAGTTGGAGCCGTCACTCAGATAAGAGAGAATGCTAATGAGCCTGAATGAGTGGTGACCTTTGCCATGGTCCCCACCATTCCTAATTCCTGAAACCAGCTCCCAAACCCAGATCATGAGGCTTCCCACTAAAAATTATTGAGTTCAAGGAGCAAAAGCAGGGTGGCGGGTGCAGATATCCCCACAGAAATTTGGAAACTACTGCAGAACCCCAGAGATCAGTGTAATTCAGCAGAAACAAAGTTCTGAGAAGGCAAGTGACTTCCCTGAGGGCAGAATTATTGCTCAAGCCCCAAAGTCCCATGCAGGTCTTGCTCCAAAGTAAATCTGAACAGGGACGTTTGTAGGCAAATGAGGGACTTCTCACTTGTGTTCTGATCTCTGCCATAAATGAACAATATGGGCATGGATCAGTGTTTCCCAAGCTTTATATATTTCTGGAGCAATTTTGACAGGTCTGTGAATGGCACACACCACCATTGGCTTCAGATATTTAATCCAATCACTTTTAATTTACCATACATGGAAACTATACTGTTACATAAATAGAAAACCAGTATCAGTTTCCCTAAATAGAAAATACTATGTAAATATCACAATGGTATTAAATTGCAGGTAGACCACATTGCTCACCCAAACTCTGCTCTGGAGCCCTCCTCTCTCTTCCTTCAGAAAGAATGGAGCAAATGTTGGAAAAGTCAAAAGGAATAGCACCAAACTGAGCATCTCCCCAGAAAGAATGGAAGAGAATCAAAAAGAGAACAACTTTCTCACAGCCTCATACCATTAGCAGTATTCTCCCCAGACATTTGGGAAACACTGAAACCAGACAGTCTGATTTCGTGAGAATTACAAATCCAGCCAAAGACTTGGGGAGAGGGAGTAGAACATCAGAAGGAAAGATTCTCTTCCTAAAATGGATTACATCCCTCCAGTTCCTTGGTTGGAGTCTCGTGTACAGCAGAACCTGATCAATGTTTGGTAACCCTGGTGGAAACAGCACGGTAAACCAGAGCTTGGATAGCAGAGTCCGATCTGAATTTGGATTCTGATTACCGTAATTTGACTGCATGTCTTTGGGTAGGTTATATAATACTCTCTCTGAGCTCATTTTCTCATCTAGTTAAAAGAAGTGGCAGGGGGAATTAACAGTAGCTACCTGAAGAATTCAATAACTAGCATATGAAAAAGTGTCTGCTGTCACCCTGTGCCTTCCCAGTCAGAATTTATTTCTCCCATTTTGGACTTCCTGCTTTTGAACTTTTCTTACCTGGTCTTAGAGCACTTACCAAGTGAATTATGTTCTAATTTTGGAAATGAGTCAACAGTTTTCCAAGACAAACAAGGACAGCCAGAGATCTTCTCTCTCCTCTAAGTTCTACAAGTTGCCCAAATACAGAACTGAGTGCTATAGTTAGGGTGTGAGAGTCCTTAGCCCCTGCTAACCACCACACAGTGACCCCCTCATGGAATGCTAAGGGGCTGAAAGAGAATGCCATCTTTAATGCCAAGCACAGCCCTGGGGGATATATATTCTACAGGATTGAATAGTCGAGATCACCTTTAATGTTGAAACTTTAGTCCCACTTAAGATATGGCAAAACCAAGGCCCGGAGAGATTAAATAATATACTCAAGGTCATAAGTTTTGTAAGTGGACAGGGTTTGAACAGAAGTGTGTTTGATGTCATAGTCCTCTTCTTTCTTCTCTTCAATTTAATAGCTGAATTTTATCTCCATAATTTCAGTTGTCCTGCCAGAGATCAAGCCCCTGCTTCACGGCTAATGAGAATAATTGGTCCCTGTCCTTCTCAGCACATTCCTTTCATGTGTCTGCTACAGTATGAACACCTTACGTGGCTCAGTCTTCTCTGTGCATCACCAAGTCCATCTTTCCCAACCTCTTCACATAAATCAAGCCCTGTCAACCTTTTCTTACTCTCTGCTGCCTCCTTTTAACTGGTTCCAATCTCTCAGTGTCTGCTCATTAGTGGGATGTCCGGGACCAAAGGCTGTCCGTTGGGACACCCCGAAGGCACATCAGCATTGGATTGGGTAATTACCTGGTGCATCGTGGAAAGAATTTCTTACTGATTCCAGCAACAGGAAGGTGCCAACAAGAGGCTCAGGGGGACAAGTGAGGGCCAATGGGCAAAGGAAGAGAGTGTCACTTACATCACTGTGGTAGGAGAAGGTGGAAGTAAGCTGCTTGAGCAAAAGTGTGAAATGGAACTCAAATCCATGCAATAGAAGGCCGGATGCTGAGTCAGCATAGAGCATGCCCTAGGCACAAGGATGAGTAGAGTGGAGATACAAAGAAGACAAGGGGCAGCCGGATGGCTCTGTCTGACCCTTGATTTCAGCTAGGGCTGTGATATCAGAGTGGTGGGATCAAGCCCCACATCAGGCTTTGTGCTGAATGGGGAGTCTGCTTGAGATTGTCTCTCTCCCTCTCCTTCTGCCTCTCCCCGCCAAATAAATAAGTAAATCTTAAAGAAGAAGAAAAGACAGGTCTCTTGCCCCAAAGGACTCAGCATCCAGCACTCCACTATCCAACATGGAGTCACTTGCCATGGGCAGTTACAAGTACTTGAAATGAGACTAGTTGAAACTGAGATGTGCTCTATCAATACACAGCATGTTTTGAAGACTTCGTATGGGAAAAAATATGTAAAATATCACACTAGTAATTTTCTACATTGATAACGAGTTGAACTGATAATATTGTTAATATACTGGCTTCAATGAAGTAAATTGTAAGTAATTTCATGAGGGGCACCTGGGTGGCTCAGTCGGTCAAGCATCTGCCTTCAGCTCAGGTCAAGATCCTGGGTCCTGGCATCTAGCCCTGCATTGGGCTTCCTGCTCAGAAGGGAGTCTGCTTCTCTCTCTTCTTCTGCCCCTCCCCCCACCTGTGCACTTGTTCTCTCTCTGTCTCTCTCTCTCTCAGGTAAATAAATAAAATCTTTTAAAAAAATAATTCCATGTGTATCTTTACACCTTTTTTACATGAGGCTGCTAGAAAATCTAAAGTTGCATGTGTGGCCTTCATTATATTTCTGCTAAATAGGACTGGTCAATTCAGCAGGGCAAACACAGAGACGACATACAAGACACGTCAAATTATAACACGTGTTTAACTAGATCCAGTTCTCTATTGTGGGATGGGCACCCTTCCAAGTGGGGGGATCACAGCTATCACTTCTTTACACAATTCACATCATTTCCAAAACATTCATTTTCTACCAATTTTTTCCACTTTTCTTACTATTTCCTTTATGTATATCTCCATCAGAGGACAAACGTGGTATACATGACATTGTCTCCCACTTTATGGTCACCCAGCACCACCCCAAGAAGTTATGACAATTCTAGGCACACAAGAAACACCTGTAGCAGGAGATGAATCCAACACATGTTTATCTAGACCCAATTTCACATGAGTCACTTCTATGGGGACAACTACCCAAATGGTAAAGACAGTCTCTAGATTTGAGTGCAGAAACAATAGACATCTGGAGACCCTCAAAGAGAGGATGGAGAAAGTATTGCTACTCTGCAGTGAGCTCTCAGTCTGTTAGAAGTGTGTGATACCTGACATCCACTTCGGGGAACTCTGTATTTTTAAAAAACCCACTTCTCCTACTTTACAAATGAGGAAACTGAGGCCCTACAGCTATGTAACTGCCTTAGGTTAGTGCAGTTAGCAAGAAGGCAGCACTGGGAGAAGAGATCACGTCTGCCTGTCTTCGAAGCTCAGAGATATCCCTTTATGGGGCAAACCCACACAAGGATTTCAGCTTCAGCTTTGGATAACATCACTGACTTTTGTACAAGAGACTTTTCTGAGCACCGGAGGAAAGACCCTGAGTAAATACTTATGTCTCTCTGTAGGAGGAAAATCCACAGAGACAGAGATACAGGCCACATGACTTTGCTCCCTTCTGGGTCCAACTGCCAAGAGCAGCTTCCTTTGAGGCTCCAAATTGTGTCTTATCCCACAGGTTCACAGTGTGTAGACTCCCAGACCCATAACCTAACACTTGGAAACCAGCCAGCGGAGGAGGGAGGGAAAGAATATTTTCGCAATTGCTAAAGAGCTATTCCTGGAGCTAGGGAGTGTTGACACCAGGCTGTCAGAGAGAGAACAGAGAAGGACTCTAATTTGGAAACATTTTACACTGTGTACTTGACAACGTTTACTAGGTGGCAAAAAAAACAGTGAGGGAGGCTCAGACTGGGTAACTGAATACGGGCTGGCTTACTGTTGGCCTTCACATATACTGGGTGACAAAAAAAAAGGAGCTGCAGTGGCTTAGACTGAGTAACTGAATATGGGCTGGCTCACTGGTGGCCTTATTAGCATAATTAACTCCAACTTTAGAAGGTAATGTGGGATATGGGTTGCCGGGGTTCAAATCCCAGCTTTGCCACTTACAAGCCGTGTCACTTTGAATAAATCAAGCTCCCTCTACTTCATTCCCACATCTATCCAATGAGGGCAATGATCGTCCTTTCCTCATGAAGACATTATGAGATTGAACTCAAGTCAAATATATAACATACTTTCAACAATGTAAGTGGCAGCTATAATTATGATAGAGACATTGGGTGGGCTGTCCCAGAGGTAACTCCCCCCACCAGCCTCTTCAATAATAGAGTAAAACTAGGTAACACTAGCCAAAAGGGCATTCTCTTCCCACGGATGCATGGGAGTGGCGAGGTTTACTTCTTATGTTAACATTTAGCAGGGAAAGAAGTAGAAAATGTCGGTAGAGAGGCAGATACCAACAGAAGGCATAAAACAGTAGAAATGAAAGGGAAAAAAGTAAATAAGGATGTAAACTTTAATAGGATGAGCTCCTGCGTTATCCACGTAAGCATGACCATACAGTTTCCCCATCTCTGTAACTCGTGATTATTTCCTCCCCTATACATCTTGCTTATAAATGCTGTATCCAGTAAGGTGCTATTAAGTAATAATTACAAAGCGTTAATAGCATGCGTATGTAAAGATGGGGCTGAGTGCCCAACAGACCTCTTGGAAACATTGAAAGTGCCAAGTTATCCTGAGCTGACAGAATTCTACTCTGGAGGGTGGTGGCTAGTCTCAACTATCCAAAATGCTCCCTGGGTTCTTTAAGAATCCTGAAGCTGGTTCAATCCGTCACCAACGCTAGCCTGAAATAGAGTGTCAGGAACCACCATATCTGGAGCTATTTCTCTTTCCTTGATTAGTCAGAAGGCTCAGGACAATGCAGAGCCGGACAACAAATTTCCGACTGGTGGTGTTTGGACCACGAGCTGCAGGTGTATAGCCTGCAATGTCTGCCTTGAACAGCGATTCTCTTATCCAGTAACCGTCTATGACCTCCCACTTGTTTCAAGCACTTGTGAGAAAGATAGAAGCAGCCCCAAAAGCACCACTCTCTTGATTGTTACCTCCAAGTATGCTTTTGCCTCTTCTTCATGATTAGTGTCCGATGGTCAAATGGGGATTTCTTCCATGAATCACCAGCATCACCACAGCTCATCACAGACTGGCCACGAAACATTTGGTGTCAGCGTTTGTGAAATGAAGCTGAAGCATTCCCTCTTGTAAGAGGTTTATGGATTAGGCCTGGACCGCCACCTCGTGCTTATTTTTTCCCTCTCTCAGGGCTGCAAATATACAAAATAAGCAATTATGGGTGCAAGCATGGGCTTTGGAGCCAGCTCTGAGGTCTGGGTCCTAGCTCCATCATCCCATAACTGTCACCCTGGGCAAGGTGCCTCTCAGAACCTCCATGTCCTCTTCTAGAAATTTCCCAACCAGCGTACTCTGCTGGCTAGCACCGTGTCCTCCCTGCCATGAAGAGGCAAGGAGACTACTTGGCTGTCAAATTCAGGAGGGATGGGGTCTTTTTTCCTTCATTCTTCAATGAATATTTATTGAGACCTTATGCATACATTAACTATGCTGTGAAACAAGCCTCCCAAAACATTGTGACCTAAACCTCTGACCATGAGGTCAGTGACTTTGACTGGGCTCAGTGTGGTGGTTCTTCTCACTTCCACCGAGCTTCCTCGTGGGTTTACAGTCGGCTGCGGGTGACCGTCAGATCAGGGTGGCTGGTGCTTCACCGTGTCTTGATTCTCATCCGTGTGTTTCCTGCTCTATATGTTCCCCTTTCCTTCAGCAGGCTAGGCCAAGCAAGTTAATAGAGCAAAGCCTTGTGAACACAAGGAAGCCTAACTGTGCACAAAGAATGAATGGAAGCATACCAGGCCTCTTGGGGCCTAAGCTTGAAACCAGCACATTAGGCCTGACCTTACTCACTTTACTGGAGGAGAGGAACAATTGCACACTTGAAATGCAATGGGACGAATCTGGGATCCTAAAATCCTCAGAAATACTGAGTGGGTGGGTTTCCCATTGTTCAGCCACTCCATCATCTGAAATCCTCCCCTCATGGAATGGAGGGAAAAACATGTTAGAATAATCTAGGCCAAATTTCAGGAGAAACACTTTGACATTTTCTGGGTTCAGAAACTAGACGCGAATCTTGGCTCCACCACTTGATAGCTGTGTGACCCAGGACAACTGATGGACCGTCTCTAGGCCTTGTTTCCTCTTCCAAACCATGGGGAAAATATATGCTTTTTTAAAGCATATATTAAACTTTAGACAAGCTGCTTACATATGCTAAACTCAATTTCTTTATCTGTCAAATGAGGTTAATAACGCATTCTCTCACCCAATAGTCTATGAGATGATGTGACAACTTGGTACATGTCCTGGCACTTAGAAGGTAATAAAATTTTAAAAAAATAGACTTCATTTTTTTCAAAGCACATTAAGGTTCACAGCATGGTTGAGAGGCAGGTACAGTTTTCATATACCCCTGTCCCAGTCACGCATAGCCTCCCTATTGTTAATGTCCCACACCAGAGGGGATATTAGTCACAACAGATGAACATGCACTGACACAACATTATCACCAAAAGCCCATCGTTTACATCAGGGTTCACTCTTGGTGTTGTTCATTCTATGGATTTTGAAAAATCTATTATGACACTACCCCCTATTATAATTCCATATAGAACAGATCCACTGCCCTAAAACTCCTCTGTGCTCTGTCTGTTCATCTCCCCCTTACCTCGTAACTCCTTGAAACCACTGATTTTCTTATTTTCTTCATAGCTTTGCCTCTCAGAAGGTCATATAGTTGGAATCATACAGAATGTGGCCTTTTGAGATTGGCTCCTTTCACTTGATAATGTAAATTTCCATGTCTTTTTGATGAACTTAATGGCTCATTTCTTTTTAAGCACTGAATAATGTTCCATTGTCTGGATGGACCACAGCCTTTTTATTCATCTACCTATTGAAGGACATCTTGGTTGCTTCCAAGTTTTGGTAATAATGGATAAAGCTACTAAACACATCCCTGTCCAGGTTTTTTGTGTGGACATAAATTTTCAACTCCCCTGCATAAATACTAAGGAGCACAGTTGCGGGATCATATAGCAAGAGTATATTTAGTTTTGTAAGGAGCTGCCAAACTGTCTTCCAAAGTAGCTGTATCATTTTGCATTCCCACCAGCAGTGAATGAGAGTTCCTGTTGCCCCACCTCCTCACCATCCTTCCTAGCATTTGGTGAGCTCAGTGTTGTGGATTTTGACCGTCCTAATAGGTAGTACTAGTACCTCATTGTTGTTCTAATGAGCAACTCCCTGAAGACACACAATGTGACACATATTTTCATATGCTAATTTGTCTTCTGTACATCTTCTTTGGGCACAAATCTTTAGCACATTTTTAATCAGGCTATTTGCTTTCTTATTGTTACATTTTAAGCGCTTTTTATATATTTTGGATACAACCATTTATCAGATATGTATTTTTCAAATATTTTCTCCCACTCTATGGCTTGTCTTCTCATTCTCTTGAGAAAGTTTTGTTTTTTTTTTTGTTTTGTTTTGTTTTTTAAGTCTGAATTCCTTCACTTGGAAACCCATGGTCTGCTCTTCCATGATTTGTCCCCTCTCTCCCCCTCAGGTTTATTTTCCCGCCATGGGCTTGAATCTTCCATCCACACGCAACTACTCAAAGTCCTCCACTGACCTCAGGCTCTGGGATGCCCCTGTGCCTTTTCTCAAAGGGCTTCTTCTGCATGCAAACACCCGTCTGCCATTACCCCTTGGGCCTACACCCCTGCTCCTTCAAAACATGGCTCAAAACTTGCCCTCTGTGAAGTGTCCTCACAACCCTGGAGAAAGGTCCACTTTCCCTTGAGCCTCCACAGTCCCCTGTGTAGATTTCTCTTGGTCTATACTGAGAAGCTATGTATTGTAATCCTGTTGAGCTCTGAGCTCTCCATAAGAACCACAATAGGTTATCTCATACACCTACACCCCTTCTAGAGACTGTGTCTTTGAGGACAGGCTGTAGTGTATCAGCAGATACCACCGGGCCTGGCGCACAATGCACCTTTGACAAATGTTAATGAGTAGACTATATAAATTGAGTAAATGAAGGATCACTTAATGCTTTGAGTCCAATTTATGAGGAAGAAGGAGTAAATATGATTGAACCAGGAGTCAGTTAGTTTTCTAATCACCCCCAAACCATGCTCCTTTTTCCTTATGGAGATCATGGTATTAGGTACCTATTGCTGATAGAACAAATTACCACACATGTACGGGCTTAAAACTACCAAAACTTATTATCTTAAATTTCTGAAGATTAGAAATCCAAAATGGGATTCACTGGGCTTAAAGCAAAGCTTCAGTGGGACTGGGCTCCTTCTAGACTCTAGGGAAGAATGCCCTCTGCTTCTTCACCTTCCTACTTTGTAGAGGCTGCCTTGCATTCTTTGGCTCATGGCCACATCCTCTGTCTTCAAATCCTGCAGTGAAGCATTTTCCAATCTCTGTATGTCCCTCTCTCTCTGCTGTCACGTGGATTTTTGTCAGACCCTAACACTCCTGCCTCCTTCTTATGAGGACCCTATGATTCATGGAGGCCCAAACAATAATCCGGGATAATCTCCCCATCTCAAGAACCTTACAGTAACCATATCCACAAGCTCCCTTTTTCCACATGAGCTCACACATGCACAGTTTGTAGGGATTAAAATGGGCAGATCTTTTGGGGGCCATTGCTCTATGTACTATAATTACTGATTACAACCCAGCAGATAAATCCAGGGAGAATGCTTGGAGCCAAGTCAGAGAAGAGAATTAAGACAATTACAGAATTTACAGGGAGCATCAGAATGGAGCATCAGAAGAGAAAGAAGGGAAACATGCAGCAGAGAGCTAGAAGCAGAAGCAGGTGGGATTCCTGTCCCAGAAGCCTTAGACGAGGGGATTTCCAGACTCTGGGACCATGGAACCAAATGCTCAGAGCTTGGGAGAGGGCAGAAGGATGCCATGCCATGTGGAAGACCACAGAGACCTTAGTGAGGGGGAAGTTTGGACAAGAGGGCGGTAGCAGAATGGAAGCCACACTGCAAGGTTGGGCCCAGCCCAGGCCCTCTGCTCCCAGGAAACCTCAGCACTGCCTCTTCCCTCGGTCAGCCCCCTGCCTACTGTGAACTCAGCTTATTGGAACACAAAGAGCCTGCAGCTGTCACTTGGATATAATTTGAAAAGTCAGGAGTTAGCCTTTGGAAAAGTTGCTTCAGACAGCAAGAATATTTTAGTTCAGGGAGAAATATATTCATCTGATGAAAGGGGTGGGGACAGGGGGCAGGAGGAAACCGTGATCCCCTGGGTACCTGCTGGAGCCTCTGTGCCCATTTTATTTTATGTGGCATTGCTGCCACTTTCTGACACTAATGGCGTGACTGTTCAATGAATATTTAATCACGGCAGGGTTCCCTTCTCTGTCGCACCTCCAGTCCCCTAGCTGGAGCCCTTCGAAAGCAATAACTCTTTTCATCAAACACCAATATCGACACCTTCCCATCTCCATGCTGGGTGTGTGGCAGAGACTTTATTGGGGTTCTGAGCGACAGGTGGCTGGTTAGGCAGCGAGGGGCAACTCCCAAAGATGCCAATCGATGCTGGCCTAGATTACCCCAGGGAGGATCGTTAAACCTCAGAAGCCATTTGGCAGTTCTATTAAGGCACCTGCATGCAGGGCCGCTGCCAACAGACTCGTCTCAATTAGGCTCACGCACACTGATTTCTCCCTGCTGCGCTCACTGACGCGCGCGGGGTGTCAGGGAAGACGTGAGCCCCCGCAGAGTGCTGGAGAGAGGAAGGAGGCTTGGGGGACTGTTAGGGAAATCTTTCCTCCTCCTGCACGGAGATGGGAGAGGAAATGGAGCACATCTTTCTTTAGGTAGGTGGAGAAGGCTACTAATAATAGGAAACCGGCATTGTTCCAGCCCTTACCCCTTGGTACTCCAGGCCACACCCACCCAGGGACGTTGGGTACCTTTTCTCCCATTTTTAGGCATGTCGAAATCAAGACTTAACTAGTTTACGTAAAGTCTCTAGGCTCCTTAGGATGATGAAGGGCAGTGACACAGTTCAAGGCGTAAGCCACCTCTGTCTGACTGCAGGACTGATGTGGGTACTTACCACAGTGCATTGGTTCTTACAGAGTCAGACTTAAAGATCCATAAGCCCAGGGTTCTGTCCTGTCTTGCTTGTCATTTATCTGACCAGCTCTGCACCTGCTCACCAGACAAGCACAGGATAAGGCACAAGGGACAGAGCTGCTTCTTCTCTCTGAATCACTAGCTTTTCTTCTGGACAATGGTGATTAAAAAAACCCATCACATGACTCCATAAATTCCATTCTATCTCCAAGAAAGAAGACAGGGGCTGTGTGTGCACTTACTTCAGGTGTACTGAAGGGGAACGTGCTGTGTGTGCTGGACTGTGCATGGTGCACAAGTGATATAGGACTGCAGATTAAAGGGTCAGTACTATAGACACGCAGCAGTGCTACTACCCTGCTAAGTGCTTTTCCTGGGCCTGCTACTGGGATCCTGGCCTATTAAGTGCATTACTTCACTTAAAAGGTATAACTTAATAGATGTGTTTGTGCATGTGTATATATGGGAGAGAGAGAGAAAGAGAACATTCCTGACTGGCTAAACACAGAAATGAACAGATCAATGTAGAAATGGGCAAAGACTGGGTGGCTTAGTCAGTTAAGTGTCTGCCTTCAGCTCAGGTCACAGTCCTGGGGTCTAGGGATCAAACACCATGTTGGGCTCCTTGCTCAGCAGGGATGCTGTTTCTCCCTCTGCCTGCTGCTCCCCCTGCTTTTGCTCTGTCTCTCTGTCTCTACCTCTCTCTGACAAATAAATAAATAAAATTTTAAAAACAGAGAAATGGGCAATGCATGTACAGGGGACTGAACAGTTTAGAACATTCTTTTGCTTCCTTGCTTAACAAATATTTACTGACATTTTCTATGTGCCTGGTAATGTGCTGGTAGAAGGAAAATATTCATGAACCAGACATCACCCAGGAAAGAGACTGAAAATAAATACATCAATATCATGATAACTGTGGTAGGATTACAAAGTTAATGAACAAAGATACGAGATCAGAAGAGATGCCATGGTCTCACCCTCTGTGGGAGCTTAGAAAAATCTTCTTGGAAATGGAATCTATGAGCACATTAGTAAGTAGGAAAGTAGAATTTTCCCCTCCTGGATATGGGGTAAATGTTAATTCAACAGCATACTCCTCAGGCAGGTAAGTCTAGGTCTCAAGTCACCCCAGCACTGGGATGGAATCAAAAGCAGGAACTAGCCTGCACTTTCATTAGCAAACAGAAGACATATCATCAATCAAATGAGACTCTAGGGTTGGGACTAGAAATCTCAGGCAAGAGCCAAGAGCATGGGCCTCCCAGGAGACTGTCAGGCTCCCTGGAGGAAGCACCATGCATTTGGGAAGCTCCAGAGCCTTCTCCAGACATTGTAACCGCAACGGATGTTTAACAAGCATTATCTCATCTGGGCCTCCCAACAAACACAGAGAGGTGGGCGTGGCCAGAAATAAGCAAACATAACCCAGAAGGGAACTGGGCGAAGGTTTGCCTGAATGCACCCAGCTCCTGGGATGAGACAGGAGACTACCCATCCTCAGTCAAGATCCTATCCATAGACCATAGTAATGGAGCAAGACCAGATGGAAACTCACCTGCTACTTAGTTTTCAGTTAATAATAACTGTATAAAGAATGCTCACATAGAATTTCATTTTTATTTCACAAAGCATTTTGCTTTCCATGATCTCATTGGAGCTTCTCAACCAACCTGCTAAAAAAAAAAAAAAAGAAAAAAAAAAAAAAGAAAAAGAAATACAAAAATCAAACAACAACAAAAACCTACAAAACACACACACACACACACACACACACACACACACAAGTCTCCAAGACATCATGTGCTCAAAGCTGTGCAGGTAAAACAATGGAGAAACCAAATCATGAGTTCAGGTGTTCTTCCATAGAACACTTTGCTCTCTTCCATACACCACACCACGCCATCCCTCCATCCATCTAGTCAACAAATATTTACTGAACAGCCCCTGTGTGCCTTCCAGGTACTGAAGATGACATTCTCATGAGGCATTGACAGAGAGCAAACAACCCAATACATTACCGAACCACAGGGTCAGGGCTCTAACCGTGGTGGGAACAAAGCAAAGAAAGTTGGGGTCCTTAGGGGGAGAAGCAACAAAGGCTGAGGGATGGGGTTTAGGGAAATGGAAAAGGAAGGGCTCCCTAAGGAGCTGGCATTTGGCTAAAGTGGATGAGTCCTTTAATGTGTTCTTTAATGGATGAGCAGGAATTTTCCCATCCAACCAAGCTGGACAAATATTTGAAGCAGAAGGAACACGGGCACAGATATTCCAGGAAACGTGACGGGGTGGGTATGGGTGAGACATGAGAGGAGGCTGGAAACAAAGGAGCTGGTACGCCCCAGAAGCAAAGGAAAGCTGTAGAGGTATTTTCAGGAGGGGCTGGCACATTTGCCTTTGTAATTTGAGGAAATGGGCCATGTGAATTTAGAATTAAAAGTGGGGAAAAGCCTGAAAAGTGAAAGCTCAGGAAAATGGTGAGGGTGACAGTGCAGAAGGAGGGACATTGCCTCTGAGGGAAATCTGAGGCTATAATCAGCAGAAATGAATGACTTATTGTGTGAATTTATGAGAAAGAAGGTAAAGAATGACACCAAACCTTCTATATGAAGAGGCTGGGGAAACAGCAAAGCCATTGAGATCCCTGCTTCTTCAACACACACACACACACACACACACACACAAGACAAATGGAAACATACTTGCACATTAGCATTACTTAGCCTTGACACTTATCAGAATTTTCCAAATGTTATAAAATAAGCCTGGATGATGATGATGATGATGATGAATTTTAAAATTACGATTCATAACAAGTTACATTCTAAACAACTACAACATTTTCATGATCTATGAGGTAAAGACATCATTATCCTCATTTTACAGAAGGAAAAATTGATGTTTGGGGAAGTGAAGTTACCTTCTCAATGACACACCTCTTTTAGGTGGCTGGTCATTGTTTGAGACTGGATCTGTCTGATCTCAGGAGCTGAGGTTTCACTGACTACCAATACTGCCATAAAAGGAACACAGAAGTTGCTCAGGAAGTTTGAAGCATCAAGATGCATGGAGATTTTTTTTTATTTATTTATTCACTTGACAGACAGAGATAGCAAGCAGGCAGAGAGGCAGGCAGAGGGAGAGGAAGAAGCAGGCTCCCTGTTGAGCAGAGAGCTCAATGTGGGGCTCCATCCCAGGACCCTGGGATCATGACCTGAGGTGAAGGCAGAAGCTTTAACGCACTGAGACACCCAGGCACCCCTGCATGGAGATATTTGATGGGCAGGTTAATTTTAGGCCTGGATCTTAGCAGGAAATCCCTCACTAGAGAGTTGGATGCAGGTCTCATCCCCACAATGATGGGGAAAGGAAACCATCCATGCATAGCCTGGGAAGAGAAGGAAACTGTGAAAGACGACCCACTGGGGAAGGAGATAGCAGGGAAGGAGATAGAGGAGAATTTCAGTGAGTTGAGAAGAAGCCCGTGGAATGAAGTGGACTTTGGATGGAGTTTTGTGATGAGGCTCACAGAGAACATCCAACAGCCTAACCCAGACTCTGCCTGGTCAAAGTGGGAAGTACGGGAAATCCTTTCAAGAATGGAACTGATAGGTCAAGAAAGGATTGCTAGGTCACCAAGATGGTGGTGATAAAAGAAGGGCTTTTTCTCATTGGAGAAGGCTTGACACCTGTCAAGGGCTTGTAAGGTTGAGCAAGCAAGACAGAAGAGTCAGAAAAGAGGGGAGAGGAAAGCCAGAAACGATTTCCCTGACAAAGTGGAGAGGAGCAAATCTCTCACAGGTGAGGGATTTCTCTGAAGTGCTTCTCAAGTGAAATCATATGATATTCTAGCTATTGACTCTCTGGCCGCAAAATAGACCCCTCCGAATGTAAAATGTAGTCGGCAACCATTTTTATTAGGCTCCCTGCTTCCGTGGGGCAGGAACTGGGACAGGCCATGGCAGGGACAGCTTTTCTCTGCCCTGCTGTGCATGGAGCCTCATCTGGGAGGACTCCCATAGCTGAGGATGATTCCAAAGACTGGGGACAAGAATCACTTGTGGACTTTCTCAAGCACGTGACTGGTGCCTGGGCTGGGATGGTTTGAAGGCTGAGCTCCACCAGAAGTCACATTATATTGTCATGTTCCTTGGCCTTCCACAGCACGGTAGCAGGGTCCTGAGAGGGGATAATAACCTTCTGGGTGTCATCACTCCTGTTTTGTTGAAACCAAAAACCAAAAACTAAAACCAAATGAACAAAAAACTAAGTTCAGGGAGGCTTGGCCATTGGCTCAGTTTCCCAGAGCTTTATATCATGATGTCTCTTTCATTTCAAAAGTACATTCACACTACAGATAGGAAAAGAGTCTGGAAGTACACACTCTAAAATCTTAGAAGTGGTTGTCCTTGAATGGTGATTTTTATCTTCCAGTACATTGTATGGGTGTTTTGTTTTCCTTTTTCAACAACAGTTATGCATTACTCATCTATTAAAAATATTTTTAATAAAGCATTTTCAAAGCAGCTTAACCACCTCTTGGACTTGGCTGACTTCAGAACTCACCCTGGGTGACATCGCTTGGATGGAAACACAAACCAGCCTCTGCCAGGCACGTATCAAGGGCTTCATTCCTGGCACCACCTTGTCTGAGAGGTGAGGTTCCCACACTGCGGGACTGAATCAGACATCATGCCGGGCAGAGAAAACGACTTCGGACTCAGAACGTCCTGCGTATGCTGCACAACGGGTGGGGCATGAAGAGGCTGGGGTGTCACTGATCATCATGCCTTGTCAGTGGACATACAAGGACAGTGACCAAAAACCTGCATGCCTTTTTTGACACAACAGACTTGACCCTGGGCAAAGGTCCTTTCCACCTTCTGAAATTCCTCCAAGATTTCCCCGGACCAACTTGTACTATAAGCCCATTAAGGCATCTTGATACACAATAGCATCTCCTGTTAAATCACGTCCCTAGCTTATGCAGTTTTAAATTTGGGCTTTCATAACGATGTACTGTATGGTGACTAACATAACATAATAATTTTTTTTAAATAGGGTTTTCATTCATTGAAATGAAAACGGAAGAATTGTATGTGAATTGAAGTTTTTAAATGACAGGTTTTGAAATGGCTTTCCATGAACTATAATGCAGGTTCAAATTCAGCTAGCCCTTCCTGAGAGCAGTCCCTGGCCCTGTGCCTTGTTCATAGCCATGCTTGTGCACTCCTACCTTCTCCCTGGTCACCCTGCCTCCTCTGTCACCCAGAACTGAGAGAGACCAGCAAGTGATCTCTGAATGCAACTGCTGAGTTCACTCAGAATCTAGTTGGCCTGAGGCAGCTGGGAGGCTCAGTCAGTTAAGCCTGGGCCTTCAACTCTGGTCATGAACCCACGGTTCTGGGATTGAGTCTCTCATCAGGATCCCTGCTCCGTAGGGAACCTGCTTCTCCCTCTTCCTCTGCTGCTCCCCCTGCTTGTGCTCTCTCATGCTCTCTCTCTGACAAATAAATAAAATCTTTTAAAAATAATAATGATAATAAAGAATCTAGTTGGTCTTAACTGGACAGCATGTTTGGGTGACAAGTCAAGAGATCGACCAGCTAAAAGGCTTAGGATCAGTCCTCCACTTAGCTGCCTGCAACAGGAGGAAAAGAGGACGAGGAACCAGACCAGACCATCTCAAAGACCCTTCCAGCCCCAAAGTTTTGTGTTTCTTCAACCCCCAGATGCAAACATGTCTCTTGTTACATCAGAGCCGCCCTTCATCTGTCATCAGACAGCCACACACCCACAAATTACCCACTGAGAGACATACAAACACACCTCCACACACATCCTGAGCCCACACCCCTGCGGCAAACAGCCCCACCCCGGCTCACAGCCAAAGAGAAAACACCTGTGGCCATCAGACCCCAGCAGCCACCCACCAATGGCTCTTCTCACATCTCTCAAGGTAGTTTAAGAGATGTATTTTTCTCAATGAAATTTTCATTGCACAGAAAAAAGTTTGAAGCCACTGCCTCCTCTCTTGCCCTCCCATTACCTAGAATTTAAACCTATCATGGCAGTTGCCTATTTACCTGTCTATATATTCCATCAGATTGTAAATCCCATGAGGATAACAGCCGTGTGTCATGTTATTGAGTGCTGTATCTCCAGCAACTAGCTCAGAGCTGGGTGTGAAGTGCCTGAGTACTGGAAGTCTCTGTCATGTCTCCAGGTCCACGTCTTCTCTGACTCTCCTCCCACAGAGAACTGGGATCTGTGTCCCCTCCCCTTCAGGAAGGGAGATGCCATTTTTTACTATATCTTGTTTATAGAGAGAAAACCAAGGGTACGAGATGTGAAACCCTGTTCAAGGTCACTCAACAAGCAGGTAGCAAAGCCAAGATCAGAGCTGAGTGTAACTCCAAAGTCTGAACCCTCCATAACTGCCGGGGTATCTTGTTTCCTACACAAGGTTACAGAGGTTGCATGCATGTGATATTGAGGGTGGAGTTGAAAAAATAAATACCTTCTATAGCAAGTGTTGGCAAAGTATAGCCAAGGGACCAAATCCAGCTCATATTTATGGGCAGCATTTTATTGAGATATGGTCATGCTCATCTATGAATATATTGACTGTGACTATTTTCCACACACCATGGCTGAGTTAAGTGATTGCAACAGAGACCCTATGCTCACAAAACCTGAAGTACTTACTAACTGGTCTTTACAAAAGTTGTGAATACGTGTTCTAGAGGCCCAGCATAAAGGATTATTGATAGCCTTTCAAGGGTACTATCAGCTTTGTTATACCCAAGGCATGATATAGGGTGACCAACTTGTCCTGGTTTGCCCTGAACTTCCTGAGTTTTTTCAGGGAACTTTCTGCCCAGTCCTGGGCAAACCAGGACAGTTGGTCATGCTGGTTTTAGATAATGCAATGCAGACTGGAAAAGGGGACAACCCTGCCCACCTGGAAATGCCCTAAGTGTAATTCCATAGATGTCAGTGAGGAATCAGATGCCCTGAGCACAGGAAGGCACTTATTTTTTCTTCCCAGGTCCTGCTGTAGAGCTGACCCAAGGCAAGGTCATCCCACCAATGACCTTAGTTGGATTTTGCCAGCTGGGCCATGAGTTCTTTGTCCCTGTCAATCCCGTGCCTTCAAGTGCCAAGAAAAATTCCTGGAGGAAATGATAATGACACCTTGTCTGGGCCTGAGCCCTTTGTGTTCCCCTCCTGCCCTGGAAAGGCATAGGCAGTGTCTTGCCCTCACACATCCCAGGACAGTAAGGAGATAATATCAATGATGGAATCTTCTTGGGAGGTTACATTTTAATACTGAAATAAGATTTAGTCTTTTTTTTTAATTTTTATTTATTTTTTTATTTTCTTTTCAGTGTTACAGAATTCATTATTTATGCATCACACCCAGTGCTCCATGCAATATGTGCCCTCCTTAATACTCACAACCAGGCTCACCCAACCTCCCACACCACCCACCGGTCCCTCCCAAACCTTCAGATTGTATTTCAGAGTCCACAGTCTCTCATGGTTTGTCTTCCCCTCCAATTTCCCCCAACTCCCTTCTCCTCTCCATCTTTTTCTTTTCTTTTCTTTTTTAATTTCTCAAACCATTAAGTTCCATGCTTTAGGGGTGTGTAGGACAGGAAGGGGGTAGATAAGACTTTGGGTAATGTGTATATACACCATCCATGCGAGCTTTTCTTCAGAAACATGAACTTTTATAGGTCTAGCAGTCATCCTAAGAGTCCCCTCACCTTATAAATTTGCTTCTCGATGTGCAGGGGACCAACATACATGAGGTTGTACGAAGAGGCCAAATGCTCACATAATTACCAGACGTGACACTGAATAGCCAGATATGAGCTAAGACTTGAAGGGAAGCAATCCCCAAACACACCTGTCCCCATACAGTTACCCAGGAATGACCAGAGCCATGTGAACAGAGCCTAGAACAGTGCTTCTGGCCTTTTCTTCAAGGGATTCTCCAAGGACAGGATCAGCTTCTGCAGCACTGAAGGCAGAGCTGATAGAAGGAGGAAAAGACTGGAATAGGGGTAGCAAACTATAGTCCACAGGGCAATCTGGCCCAAACCTGTTTTGGCACAGCCCACAAGCTAAAAATGAAAAAAAAAAGAAAAGATTTATTTATTTATTTATTTATTTATGTTAGAGAGAAAGGCAGGACTTGAGAGAGAGCAAATGTGTGTGCAGGGGGAGGAGCAGAAGGAGAGACAGAATCTCAAGCGGACTCTCCATCCAGGGTGGATTGTAATGCAGGGCTCCATCCCATGACCCTGAAATCATGACCTGAGCCAAAATCAAGAACTGGACACCTAATTGACAGAGCCACGCACATTCCCATTGTTTTTACATTTTTAAATGGTTAAAAAAAAAAAAGTTAAAAGAATAATATTATTTTGTGACATGCAAAAATCATATACAATTCAAAGTTCAAAGTCCAAATTCCACCATTAAAGTTTTACTGAAAGGGGCCAAACTCATTTTTTTTTGTTTTGGGGTTTTTTGTTTTGTTTTGTTTTGTTTTGTTTTTGTCTATAGATGCTTTCCATTTTGTAGATGAAGATACTGAGGTCCAGAGAGGTAAAATAAATAAATTATCCCAACATAACACCATTTGTAAAAGCCAACACTAATTTTGAGCCCAACAAAAACTTCTTAACTCCTATAAATAATCATCTTGAAAGAAAGGCAAAGAAGTAGGGTGCTGAGTTAGTGGGGAATGGGGAGAAATTTAGATGAACAATATGAATACAGGCCTGAGACTCACCTAGCATTCATCTGTGAGCAATGGCTAGCTAGACCAGTGTATACAAACAGAAGAAGATGACCAAATAGAAGCAAAAGGGACTTTGAAAAAATACTATAAGCTCTTCATTTTACAGAAGGCAAAATGAAGGGCATGAAAGAATTTGCCCAAGCTTACCAGGCACTAAGAACAGGATGTAGAGACCACCTCATCGTCAACCCTAAAAGGGGAGGGATGGGTGCCCGCCATAAGAGATGGAGTAAGAGGGTAACTCATTAGCAGTCAAGAACTCTGGCTGGTAGATTCCAGTGCCAAGGTGGCCTCACACAAGGCTGGATAGAGCCTGTGAGTCAGAGGCTAACCTGAGACTGAATACATTTACCCTTTCTTACCCCAGAGTTCCAGAAAACAAAAGAAATGAGTATTTAAACTATTTAACAATATATGTGAAATAAATCACACATGTGAAAGTGTGATCTGTTGGAAAAAGAAAGAAAATCTCATGAGAAGGACCCAATATTGGAGCCTGATATTTGCAATTAGAATATGAGCACCTAACTTCCTCTGTGCTGGCTGCATGCCTCTCCTGGTCTCTACTGGAGTCTCTGAAACTGGTGCACAGACCAGAGGGGCATGCACAGAAGCTGCCAACCCCAGTCCAAGCATCTGTTGCATACAGAGCTGTCTGCATGTGCTATCATTGCTGAGCCCAAATGGTTGGTGCATGATTCCCATTCCACTCAGGAAGAAACTAACTCTCAGGGTGATGAAGTAACCACCAAGGGTCAACAGAATAAAACCAGAACCAGATACCTCTGCATTTAGAGGAGGGTGACCCTGGATAAAAAGAGAAAGACTTATTTCTCCTCTACAAACTGGATTTGTCTTTGCCTGGCTGCAATGGCCAAATCTCACCTCCCTGGTAGACTGTGCTTAGGATGTCTTCTGTCTAGTTCTGATAGCTGAAACCAGATTATTGGTGGAGGAGCTGCTGCCTTAAGAAACTGGTGCTCAGCAGATGCAGAGGAAAGTGCCAGAATTACCATTACATGGCCCAGATTCCCCTTTGGGGTCAAATGCCACCACAAATGTCTTTCTCATACAGACTTAAGGAGCTGATAGTGCAAACATTAACAACTTGGGCAGGGCACTTTTCATCTCCCTGTGAGTGACGATGCTCATCTCAGGATGAAATGGGCCGCGAAGGAAGGGTTTGCAAGTCAACTCAAAACTCCAAAGGCTCCCGAAAGATAAGCCCACACCCTGTGCAAAGTTATGACAGGAAGCTCCACCGGGCCCTTGAGATAAGCTCTCCGAGCCCATGGCCAGGGACAGACAATTGTTTGGCAAAGGGGTGGTATCCACACTTTCAACTGTGACTTTGGACCAGAGAATTCTAACAGACGTGCCCCTGGCCAGTAACAGCATTATATCTGGTGTTAGGGCCTGGCTGAGATTACTTTAAGAGGGAAATACATGCTATTAAACCCCTACTTGGTATGAGTAACAGTCCCAGTGGCAGGTGACAACCCTGGATACATATCAAAGATGTGAGGGAACACGTGCTGAATAGGCCGTAGTTGACTCTGGGGCTGGGGAGGGGTATTATAACCAGGCTTCCACTGAGCTTCAGCCCCAGACTTTCAATTCTGCATAACAGATGACTCCCTGCTACTCCCAGATATCTGGTCATGTGTTTAACCACTGAGAAAACAAGTGGGCATGCATTCACCAGAACAATCTGTGGAATCCTGTTTTATCCCCTTCAGGGGAAGCAATGACATGGGCCAACCACCCAGAGAAATGCTAAAGATGCTGGCACCTTGGACTGTGGGAATCCACCTCACCCATTTCTATAAGGCTGTCCTAGCTGATCTCTAGCACTTTGTTCCATGCTCCAAGAGGACCGAACATCTAGGAGTTCCCACAAAGAGATATAGGATGCTATTTCCTGTCCCCGGGCCTTTGCACATGCTGTGCTCTCTGCCCAACACTCTGCTTCTCTCCTTGTCCCCCTGTCTACCCCTTCCTCCTCCTCCATGACGTGGCTCAGATATCATCTCTGAGCTGACCTTTCCCTGAGCCTCCAGGGTGAGCTTGGACCCCTTTTCTAAATTCTCACAGCTCCCCACCATGACCTCTATCCCACTTCTCCTGGGAAACTCAACTGGCTTGCAGGACAGTCTTCATCCCCAGCCAACCTCTCTGAGAGCAAAGACCTTGTCTTCAACATCTCCGTAGCTGCACAGAAGCCACTGGACCACAAGAGGTGTTCCATAAATGCTTACCTCATTAGGCAGAGTGAAGAAACGAGCTGAAACTACAAACCAGATAGAGAGTCGCCCCTTTAAGAAATCTCTTCCCTTACCTGTCCAGCAAACGTTTTTTGCATACCTGAGGGGGACAGGCAGAGTGAGAGCATGGGGACCATGGTGGAGAGCAAAGTGGGCCTTCTCCCTGCCCTGGGGAGTTTATGTGCAGGTGAATCCGAAAGGTAGTGACACAACTCTCATTGCAGATGCGATCAGGGCCAGCAAAGAAGAGGGCCAGGATTAAGGGGAGGCGAGTGAGGCACTCACCCAGAGTGCAAAAAAAAAAAAAAAAAGAAAGGCAAAAAGAGACCTTAAGGGAACATTTTTCAAATCAAAATTAGGGCAAAAACATGCATGATAAACAAAATATCCAAAATTTAAACATATATCAGTGCCGTGACAAACTCTGTGGGAGTCTAAAGAAGGAAATATGTACCTCAGTGTACATCATATACATGTTTTCATGTATTTTCATAGTTATTCCCCCCCCAGAGCATTTAAGTACTTGAAAACATTGAAAAACTTATAAGTAAGTGTATTAAAACTCACATCATTTTATGTTTAAATATTTTTTTTCCTTTCTTTTTTTAGAGAGAGAGAGAGCGCTTGTGCATGAGCAGGGAGGGAATCGAGGGGAGGCAGAGGGAGAGGAGAGAGAATCTCAAGCAGGCTCCACCCCAGGCACAGAGCTCAACACGAGGACCCTGAAATCATGATCTGAGTGAAATCAAAAGTCAGACCTTAATGGACTGAGCCACGCAGGTGTCCCTATTTTTTTTTTATTTCAAAACAAAATTTATTGTCATTTTACTTCAGCTTAAGTTAATTCAGAAATCACTTAAGTTTGCCACTTGGTCATGAGAGATTGCCAAATGTGGCAATCTCTCTAATGACAGCAAGATAAGCAAAGACAGAGATGCTGAAAATATGATAGAGAGTTTGCTTCCACTAAAGCCAGGAGCACACATTTTCCCTCTGGCCTCAGGCAATAACTTGCCTCAGCACGGAATAAGCCTTGAGTTAAGATTTGTTATTTTGTTCATCATGGATTTTTTTGCATTAATTTTGATATTTTAAAATATCGAATTACAATATCATTATTTATCTTGATTATTTATCTCAAATATTTTGCATTAATTTTGGTATTTTATTTTATTTATTTTTTTTTAATTTTTTATTTTTTATAAACATAGATTTTTATCCCCAGGGGTATTTTGGTATTTTAAAATATTGAATGAGAATATTATTTATCTTGGGGTTGGGGGACATCCCTTATATTTTGCACCCAAAGCGAATACCTCACCCATTTTACCCTAATCCCAGTCTTGCCAGAGATTAGAGGAGCCTATCCTAACCTGGAAAGCTCAGAAAAGCTCCGCCGCCAATGCAACAGTGAGCTTGAAGCCTATAGGGAGCCTATAGGGAGTGTAAGGCTATGAGGACTGGAGAGAGTCCTGCCTACAGTTCAGCCTGAGCTGGGATGAGTCTTAGCAAAGCATATGAATAATAAAGGCAAACATATATAAGGCTAATACATGCACAGGCAGGCAGTATTACCCCATCCTGAAGCTTCAAACTGACACACAGGGTAAGCCACTTGTTCAAAATCACACAGCCCTGAAGTGATAGAAACAGGATGAGAACCCAGGCATTCTGGAAACCCTCTGCTTTGTCACTCAGAAAAAAGTTACTTTGGCTGCAGTGGAGTGAGCCACCAGGCGGCTAGCACGGGAGAGAGATACGGGGCCTGAGGTTTGAGCTTCAGGAAAGTCCCCACAGGGATCATAGAGCCTTGGAGGGCAAGTACATGGTGCCATGTGAAAGCTCTCACTCTCATCTTTATAGGGGTCTTGTGCCTTCATCTTTGAAATCTGAAAACGCTTGGCTCAAGCGGTCCCTGGAAAGAAGTAGAAGAGGGGCATGTCAATATAATTTACTTTAGGGGTGCCTGGGGGCTCAGTGGATTAAAGCTTCTGCCTGCAGCTCAGGTCATGATCTCAGGGTCCTGGGATCAAGCTCCGCATCAGGCTCTTTGCTCAGCAGGGAGCCTGCTTCCCCCTCTTTCTCTGCCTGCCTCTCTGCCTACTTGTGATCTCTCTCTCTCTCTCTCTCTCTCTCTGTCAAATAAATAAATAAAATCTTTAAAAATGTATATATATATATATATATATATATATATATATATATATATATATATATAGTTTACTTTAATTCAAATGAGGGATCCTCAGCCAAGCCAGAGTGGGCTCCGTGCACTGGTGACGGAGCGCCCTGCCTGGGCAGCCCAGAGCCAAGGCACCTGCCACACTCAGGCACCACAGCATCGTCCATCACTGAGACTTTCGGAGCACTTTCACTGCATGGTGTGCAGTCAGAGGGCACTGATTCTGGCATCAGACTGTGTTTGCAATCTTGACTTTGTGACCCCTTCCCTACAACCTCGAAACCCCAGTGTCTCACCTTCAAGAGGTCTCATGACCGAACTGGCTTAGCTGGCCACAAACTCATTCTCCTCTTCTCCTGGCACACAGCTGGACAGCAGTCACAGCCCCCTCGCCATTAGGCATGGCTGTGACTTAAGGATTGGCAAACCGAGTGTGGGAAGGAGACATGGGTGTCACTTCCAGACCTGACTCGAACACCCTCCTCTGCCATCCTCCTTGCTCCCTCTGGCCCAGGCTGTTGGCAGGAGGATGAGCCCAGGGGGACCTGGGAAGCTCTGAGTTGAACACAGAGCCTTGCCAGCTGAATCCCTGATTAACTGTGTGCAGCAGGGAGCTGAGATGTCTTGAGCAGGGCCTGAGATGGGGCCAGGAGTCAATGTGAGCTTTGGAAGAAGGGTCTCAGGAAAGGGAGTGGGGAAGCAAAAGCCAGGCCAGGGAGAGGAGTTAAGCAAGAGTATGGTTTCAGCAGGGGACTAACCTTGGCCTGACGTGCCCCCAGGGAGCTCTGGGGCATGAAGGAACCCCTCCCCCAGCTGGTTCCACCCCAAGCAGGAAGGAGAGGGGTGGTGTCCTCTGTACCTGTCATCAACAGCAGACCACCCCCAGCACCCCGAGAGGTGGGAGCTGTCATCTCCCTCCCAGGCAAAGATGCCCTTTCTGCCCTCCTCACACTATTCAGCAGAAGTCAGTTTTCAAGAAAAGGGAGTCAGCTCTTGGGGAAGGGACATGGAGTAGGGTGCCGGTAACATCCACGACAGTGCCCCTCAACCTCCCACTCAGGAATTTCTTGGGGACTTCATGTGAGCAACAAAGGAGCTTGTTCTTTCTTAAACCACTACAATCTCTGTGTTTCTATGCACCACCACAGCAAACATTAGAAATATCTATCTCATTAAGCTGTGTGATGATTAAATGAGATGCTATCTGATTGTGGTGATTAGTACCACGGGTGATACATTATATCTAAATTCATCAAATCATATGCACTAAATATATGCAGCTTTTTTGGATCTCAGTTATGCTACCAATAAAGATTTAAATTTTTTTTCTGGATAGAAAATGAGCAGAAAAAAATATAATTCATGAAAGCTTTCATTTAAATATAATACTTAAATAAAATGCATATTGAAAGGGATTTCATGTGCCTGGGAAAAGAGACCCAAAGCATCCAAGATAGTAACATGTTCTAATAAATCTGCCTTTCAAGAAAAATAAAATAAAGTATTTGACCACCTCCCACAAAAATGAGATGCCACGCTCAAATTTCTTAGCACATGGTGTGTGCTTAAGGGCTATTAGCCACCATTAGCAATGATTTCTCTGTGGCACATACTGAAGATGCAGAGATACCCACTCTGTCCTGCTCTGGTGAGCCTCACAGTCTTGGGAGCAGAAGACACACAGAAACAGATGATTAATACATAAATACGGTAAGTAAGGGTCACGTCTGAATTATGGACAGGAGAGCTCCCACCTGAATCTACCTAGTGATGAAATAAAAAATTTCAAGGCAGAAGTTTCAAAGCTTCAACTGACTTTTCAAGGATAAGTAGGTGCTCTTGGGCAGACAAAGGGAAGAAAACACTCTCAAAGGAGGACCATGCATTTACAGTGATGCTGGGCACCTCTCCTCTGAGCTCCAGAACTCCCTGTATGTATTTACACATGTATTGGTGCAACCTGTTGTACTGGTAACTTCTAGACTTTGAAGTCCCACTTACCACTTGGCTGTATGATCTGGGATAAGTATGAAACCTCTTGAGACTCAGGGGCTGCCGTTGTCATGGGGGAATGATGGCACCTGCCTCTGAGGCTGGGGTTTGATTGCAGGACTGGGCAGCACAATGCCTGGCCAGAGTAGATGTAAGATTAATTTAATGTTAACCCCTCCTCCTACCCCGTATCCCTCCTCACCCCCACCCCCACGGCTTCCCAAGTTCTACCTGCCTTAGGAGCCTCTTAGTCACACAAGACCTCCCACCTCCTTAAACTATACATTTGTTACCCAAAACCAGAGCCTGAACTACCTGCTCTGGGCCAGGCATTCTACATCAGCAGCCCCCTTTGCTCCCCAGCCAGTCCCTGCTCACACCCAAGCCATTCCTCCCCTTCTCCTCCCCCACCCGCCTGCCCCATTCATCAGCAGAAGTTTGGGAAAGTGGATGGCCTGCCTCATTTCTAGTGGTCCCAGCCTCCTGCTCAGCTTGCCCAAGATCCTTGGGTGCCAGCCCTTTTAATAGGAAATGAGACGTCCCCAGATACAAACAAGATTCGAACTCTAAGTCCCTTCTACTTAAATATTTGCAACTCCAGCCAGCAAGTCTAACAGATCAAGCTTTTGTTTGGGAACTTGTTTCCACTTCTGCACTCCCCAAACCGTTTCTGTTCCTGTCTTGGGGTCACCACTAGGAACAATTGTTTCTATTTCCCTGTAAATCGGTAGGGAGAAGCTCCCCTCTCTAAATACAGAGGTAGTGGAGTGAATGGGGCAGTGGAACCATGCTGGGCAGTTCAGCAGGACTGGGGAAAACTGACAAAGGGACACATCACACAGGAGAGAAGGCTTAAGACTTTAAAGATAAAAATTTGCAAAGAAACTAGGGGTTAAGTCTAATACATTGCTTCAATCCCCAGAGTCTAATAGCCCCAGTTAAAATCAGGACATCTGGGCTCTGGCATCATTGAACACAAACTACAACAGCCAACCTGCACTGCTCCCCAAAGCATTTGAGAGCAAGCCCCAGACCTGGGGTGCAGGCCAAACCTCGGTCCCGTTACCCAACCTTTCTCTGAGCCTTACTTCACTCATCTGCAAAATGAAGTTGCCAATGATGCCTTCCTCTCCAAGTTCCTGTAGGCCTTGAGTGAGATCATTTATGAAGGTGCTTCTCCCTGAGCACTGCCCCGCTCACCATCAGTACTCAGTAAAGAGTTGTTACTACTATTTTCAGTTGGTTTTTAAAGATTTATTTATTTATTTATTTTAAAGAGATGGTGGGGCCAGGGGAGTGGAGAGCACAAGCAGGGGGAGGGGCAGAGGGAGAGAGGGACTCTCAAGCAGATTCCATGCTAAGCGTGGAGCCCAGTGTTGGGCTCGATCTCACGACCCCGGGATCACAGCTCGAGCTGAAATCAAGAGTCAGACACTTCACCGACTGAGCCACCCAGGCATCCCTATTATTTTCAGTTTGACATTCATCTAAAAAATAAATAAATAAATAAAAATAAGAACCCCCCCAAACTTACCAAACATGGATATCTCCCACGTTTTGGCCCAAAGCCAACTGTGTTCATTTTCTTTCTACTTTACATCTTAGGGATTGGGATCTCTTCTATATCTGAAGCTTCAACATTAAGTGCCTTGAGAATGAACCCTGGCCCCAAATCTCCAACAGGGTCTTATAGATGGTAGACAGATCCCTACAGTTCTGCTAAATTACCAGAATGTTATTGGTTGATATTTTAAAGCCTTTCTATAAGACCAGATTTCTAGTTCTATAGGACAGTTTAGCTAAGTCTTGCTGTAAGCTAAGATTGCCACAAGTGTATCAAAGTACCAAACAAAGAAGTCAAAAGTAGCATCCATAGATACTATTTTACATATCAAATAGATCTTCACTCTCTTTATCAGGTGTTTACTGGGAACCTATTCAATATCCAAACTTGTGCTGGGCAATGCAAAAAAACACAAGGGCAGCCTTCAGCCCTGTTCTTTCTTTGAAGTGCTTCCACCTCACTGGAATCAGCACAGAAGACAAGGGGACATTGCAACCAAGAGTACAAGCTTTGCATTTGCATGCCTGCTCCTTTGAACATGATCTTGGGAAAGTGATTTCACCTCTCTGTGCCCATAGTCATATTGGCCTCAGAACTGGGGCACATGGTGATGGATATTCGCATCTAGCAGAGGGTCTGGACCATAATAGGAGCAATCAAAAGCCCTTTCCCTTCCTTTCTTCCTGGAATCTGCAAAACGTTTAAATCCAATCTTAGACCCTGACACTGTACCTTCTACAATTGGCCCCTTAGCCCTGGAAAGGAATTGATTGTGCCAGCTAGACTCCTTAACATGTGTTCATTAGATGAGGGGCAATTTCAGACATCCAGTCCTGGATTGTTAGAATAAGTTGGCGGGGAGAGATGCTGGAACTGATTTTGTCCTGGCTCTCAGACCCATGGTGGTCATTGCCTAGGTTAGCACAGGCAGCACACAGAGATCCAGCCCCACGCCAGGCTGTAAAACCCGGTAGCTACGGACACTCTGTGGAGGTTCTTGGCCAAAACCTTCATCTTCCTGGCAAAGCAGAGAACCTGGAGGCTCTGGTTCCAAGCAGTTTGAATTTCCCAGGGAACCTCAGAGTCCCTACCCCTGACCACCTAGTGTTTCCTCGGTTGTCTTTACAAAATGGAAGGCAAATTCCTCTGAGAAACCGAAAGCCAGAATCCACTGGGCTGGGGAGTGAACAATTCAGACTCTGCCTTTTGCCTTCCCATTCGGAGCCCACGATATCCCGCTGCACAAATGAAAACTCAAACCAAAAGCCCTTCCCTTGCACTTCCCATCTTCTCATGTGCGAATATCCTGTTGTAGTCTTTCTCCTATGATAGAGAAAATACAGAGATATCTTTGTTATCTTTTCCCATCTTTTCTCCCCCATCTACTTTTCCGCATTGCTCAGTGCAATATCAGATACATTTATCTAATCGTTTATTCAATAAATATTTATGGAGCACCTGCCATGTGCGAGACACAGTGCTTTACCCCAGGCATGCTTAGAGATCGGCACATGGAAGACAATCCACCAAGTAACTGTTGAGATGAATTAAATTTATTTAGAGCCCACCCATACCAGCAAACCGGTTTGCAGGTAGAATATTAGCTCAACTTGTATGGGCCATGATGTTCTCCTATGTCCTGAGCGAAATATGTGATTCCATAAGGAAGCCACTATCAGCACTTTAAATCTAAACCATGAAAGGAATCTTAGAGCTCATTTAGAACCCTGGATCCCATCTCTGGGTCCCCAGGTGACTGCAATGCACAATCAGAGTTGAAAAACCCTCATCTAGTTCAACCTCTCATTCCCCCCCTCCCAAAAATAAAACATGTCCCTTCTATGACTCCCCATTGCCCTTTTTATAAAATACCCAACTGTTTTGCCATGGTTTACAATGCCTTACATGATCTGGTCCCTGCCTGATCTCATCCCTTTGCTCACTGTGCCTAGCCACATGGTCCTTTTTCCATTCCTGAGAACACCAGCCTAGCTCTTTGCTCTTGCTGGTCCTTCTGTTCATGTAGGACTTCCTCAAAACTCATCCCATCAGAGATGGCTTCTCTGAGCATGCAATATGAGGTACAATCCACTACACACACATACACACACACACACACACACACAAGTCATTCCGGTACATCCTTTTCTTTTGTTGTGCTAGGACACTCATTACTAGCTACAACTATTTTTGTATCTGTGCCTTCACTTCTCTCCTGATTGTCTCTGCCACTAGAAAGGAAAGTTCAGGAAAGCAGGGACCCTGTGTGTTTTGTTCATCACAGTATCCATGGGCCTGCTGCTTAGAAGATGTTCAGTAAGTGCCAGTTGAATCAATCAACAAATCATTCATTCAGCAGGAACCCTTACCTACACTCTTCTAGAGACAGAGGGGAAAATCTTTCTCCCTCCCAAGGCAGCCTCATTCCACTGTTGGCCAGTTGAGATTGTTAGAAAATTGTTTCCAAACCCATGCTGGTGCCTGTACCCCTCTTACCTCCTAGCTGTCCCTCCCTGCTTCTCTCTCGAACAAGGCCAGTCCTCCTGCCCCAGGACAGGCCTCCTAATATTTGGAGACTGTTATATTTTCTCGCAGCCTTCTATCATCCAGGTGGACAGCTTCTGGGAGACGTCATCAAGAAACACGACTGTGTTTGCCTTCGATGACTGCGCCCATAAAACACTTCAGCTTCCTGAATCTGTAAATGGCCTATGTTTTTATTTTCCAGAACAGCTGCCTACATACTGCCAGGGTGGGGCTCGCGTACATTTGCATTTTCCCCATCTCTGAGCTGTCACTGGGTCCTCTTCAGAGGTCCCTGAGAATTATGCTTTTGGCCATTCTCCGTTTCAACTGAGGTTTTTAGGGTCTTCTTAAATACGGGGAAGGATGGCCCTACAGGAGCCCTCTGCTGTGTGGGCGTAAGGAAGGGGGCAAAGAATTTGTCTTTCTTCAAATTCTACCCTATCTTTTCCACTATGCTTCCCTCATTGTCCTTTCCAAAGTCAGCACATACACCTCCACGATGACCCCCACGACGACCCCCACGACGACCCCCACCAGCGCCCTCTCTCCAGTTCCACTGCTTGTTTCCTTTGCAACACATCATCCTATTTACTTAGTCATTTGGGGTTTTTTGTTCTTCCAACTAGAATGTAAGATATAAGAAGACAAGGCCCTCACCTGCCTAAGGAAACATGGTGTCACAGGGGCTAACATGGTGGCTGGAGCCGTGTCAGTGCTTGATAGCCAGTGAGAGAATGAATAAAAAGATGAGTGACTGAACGTGAGATGTTAGACAAATCGGATCCTCAGTTTCCTCTTCTATAGAATGGGGAGACAGTCAGCCCCTCTTTATCAGATAATTATAAAAACCAGTTCAGACAGTGTCTGTGGAAGTATGTCACCAGCTGTGACTCTGTCAAATGTTCAGGGTTATGGTGCCATACACCCAGATGGGGCTGCATTTATAAGCAGTGGCTACCCCTTGATTGTGATTTGAAGGGTCTGCTTGCCCCAAGTCTCCCTTATTGCTTTACTGACTGAAAATTCTACCATTAGACATTCCTTTCAGTAAAGGCATCGTGTGTCCCCTCACAGAGAAAGGCTTCCCTCAATCTGGAGATGGGAGCGTAGCGATAAGGTGGGGAGAAGAATAGCTTCCTTTCTCTTCTCTGAAGCTTTGTTCCTTTCAGCCCCCTAGTCTTGCTAATTTTTACAACACTTCAGATGCATGATCCTGGATTACTTTCACTGCCAACTATTTTTAAAATGGAAGGATAAACTTCACTATCAACGGCCTATCTTTCCAGCTTGGCTTAAGACTTAGGAGGCATTTTCCATCTGGACCTCTGTTCTGTCGCAACTCACATTCCATAGGAGAACCTCGCCGTCAAGTGTTTCCTGTCTGTCTTGCAAAAAAAAAAAAAAAAAAAAAACAACTGAACTCCAAAGATGAGACTCTAGGCATGGCTTTGCCCCAGACGGGTCCGGAAGGATTTTCACTGTCTGGAAGCCGAGGGGATCCCCCTGTGTCTTCTGGAGTGGCAGGAAGAAGTCAACTTGGGAGAAGCCTTTTGCCAAATCCCCACAGTGATACCTACACTATAGCCAACCCAACTGCCTGCCCGTCCCAATGACCTCCCTTCTGCACCTGCATTCCGACCTTGGTGCTGGCTCTCCCTCAGAATCCAATCACTGATTCAATAGGCAGGACCTTACCTCCTGCTCCAAGCTAGGGTCATACATGATCTCTGTCCTCCAAGACCTCAGAATCAAGTGAGGGCACCAGAAGAAAGGGGCAAGCAGGATGCAGAGTGACTATGGGGTACTCAGAGGAGGAATGTAGAAGGGTGCCATTTAATAAGGTCTCAGAAGGGTTGGGATACTTGTGAGAGGAGGGGGGTAAATTGAAACTTAAAGAGTAAGTGTGAATTAGCCCAGGTTGGAAGAAGAACACCGTAACTTCAGGGAACACAATATGCAAAATGAGAGAAGGACATCTTCAGGAAAATGTAGGAGGTTGGTTTGGCTAGAGAGAAGAGAGTATGAGGCAGTAGCCAAAAAGGGCCTGGAACAGCAAGTGAGGTCAGATAATGAAAGCCCCACAAGGTGTGCTAAGGAGAATGGGTTTATCTCATGGAATGTCATATCCCTTTAAGCCACTGAAGGATGTTTAAATGACCAGAGTTGTATTCAGATAAATCACTACAGCTGTAATTTGGAAGACAGATCCCGGGGAAGGGGGCTTAACAGAAGAATGGAGATCAAATAAAAGCTATGGCAAAACCCACTCAAAGGGTATGGGAAGAAGCTCATTTGGGGGCATGTTGAGTCCCAGCGCTTTGGAGTCATATGGCCGTTGGTCTTTATCTGGGCAGCACTCTGCCTACTCATGTGGCCCAGGCACGGAAACAAGCTTTCAACCTAGTCACTTTGTCTGGAAAAAGAAGATCACAATGCCTAGCTTGCCAGATTGTGAGAATTTGAACTACAAATGTCAACTACCTGTCCAGTGCAGAGCCAGGCTCCCAGTAGGTCTTCAAAGATCAATAGCTATTACTGAGGAAGGATGAATTGTATGAAACTTGGAGCATTAGATTTCCTCCTCAACAGGTATGGACAACTTATTAAACATGTCACACTGTCTTCATAAGGAGAAAAGGCAACAGGAACATGAACAACCATCAATCTCCAGGTATTCAGAGGCTGTTTTCTGCATGCCTAGTCCTGCACTAGAAACCACAGAGACCCAAAAAGAGAACCCAGCAAAGTGTTGGATGTAATACTTGCCTCAATACATTTCCTCTCTGGTTGGGGAAATAAATTAGAAACCCAGGAGATCCTTAAAGAACAATACCTCTTTTCACTTCTTATCTTAGAAGACTTCTTTACAGCTTTTGTCCCTAGTGACCTTGCCTTCCTTCCTGAAACTCACTTCACCCTGAATTGCCAGGGCACTGCTCTCTACGCTGATGATTTTTTTCCCCATTCTCTTTCCTTGGTTCTTCCATCTGCATTTAACTGTCAGTGCTCCCCGGGACTCTTGGGTCCTCTTGTTTTCTCACTGCTCATGGGTCCCGAGTCATAGCTCCAAGGAAGCTGTAGCTTCACAGATTTCCATGCTGAGCTATGGCTGAGCTGCCGTGCCACCTTCCAGGCATAACACATGGGTTTCCCATGTGCACTCCAGACCTAACATCCTCAAGGCGGAACCTACTGTTTTGCCTTCAAACCTGCTCCTCCTTCAGGCCATACCCAAATTTATGTTTTTAACATCTACTTAACTATCCGAATTATTTTATCCAAGGGATAGATAGCACAGTGGTTTAAATCCCACACGCTAGAACTGGGCTATCTGAGTTCAGGTTCTAGTTCTCCTCCTGATTTACTCCATGGCATGCAAATTACTGAACACCTCTGTGCCTCAATTTTCTCACCTATAAAAGGGATACTTGAGAAGTGCCTATCTTAGAGAGGTGCTGGGAGGGTGAAATGATTGACTACTTACATCAAGTGCATCAAATCATGTACAGCGCATTGTGAACTATACATAGGTAAAAGTTTGCATTTATTGCTATTACCTCAGATTCCTCCTCCTCCCTCAAACCTCTGCAAATGATTTTCCCTCAACTCCTGCAAATTTCTGCTGCTTAGATTCTCACTTCTCCACTCCAGGTGCCGCCATCTATGCATGGGCCTTCATTATCTAAGACAAAAGTTCTCAAAGAAGCTACCCCTCATTCTGCACCTGCCTGGGGAAGGGCTGCAGGCTGGAGGCCCAGGTATCATCTAGGTGGTGCTCATGAAACTAATGCCAAGACCTTCTAATCCTCAGATTCTGGCTCTGTATTGTGATGTCCACTCTAGGTCAGTATGGGTTAGTGTGAGGTCAGGAAAGGTTCCCCCTCCACGTTCACCCTCCCCGCAAAGTTCCTCCCCTGTTGGCATTCTTCCTACTTTACTTTCCTGCCCTCAGCCCTTCCTTATTCCTTGGTCCCTTTCAGTCTCAAGACAAGTGGGAAAAGAAAGGAAGATGGCCTTTGACTCCCACTTGCTCTCCCCTAGGACTCCTCCTTCTGGATTGATAAGGGTGAGAACATTCAAGCTGCAGATAAGACCTCAGCTCCCAGCTCCTGTACCTACACTCCCTCCTGCTCAGCTTTGAAGTTCCTAAAACCCTGCCTCTATGGCTGATTGTGTTATCTTCACAGCCAAGGTGAGAGAGCGGAGAATGACTTTATGGTTTCCCGTAAGCAGCTCTCCCCAAAGTCATGATTTCTTATAAGAGGAACAAAAGGAAGTTAGGGAATTTGGAGGGAAGGATACCCAGGAGTTTCACAGGCATTCTGCACAGCGTGAAGGCCCCATGTGGGTTTACAGAATGGATGAGAGAGGCACTTAGCAGGTGCCTCTAAACTTGACTCAAGTTTAGAGCAGTGGTTCTCAACCAGGAGTGATCTTGCCCTCCAGGGAGCATTTGGCAAAGTCTGGAGACACTTTTGATTGTTAAAACATGGGGGGAATATGTGCTACTACTATCTGATTGGTAGAAGCCCGAAGATTCTCCTGAACATCCCATGATCCACACTAAAGCTGCCCGTAACAAAGACTATCTGGCCAACAGCACTGAGGTTCAGAAACATGGTTTAGAGAATGGCAGGAAAAGGAGAAGGAAAGAGAGAAATATCGTTCTGCTAGGGTGAAGGGCAAGGTACAGGAGCATTTTGTTTTGCTTCTTTTTCGTCTTCAAGTATCTATGCTACTAAGAGGTCTCAGATCCATTCTGCTTCCGAAGAGAGTATAGGAAAGTGGGACCTGTGTATTTCCTGTTTCATGAGAGCTCATCTACACAGGAAAGCACACATGTCCATGGTTCCCAGAGACCTTATTCCATCTTGGCTTTGTCCCTGGTAACCAATCACATTTGGGCACATCACCTCAGTTGGCCTTTCTGCATAAGGAAGGCGAGGCACCCAGGGCCCCCTAGAAGATACTGAGTTCTCTAGTTTCAGGGCAGAGTGGGTGTTGCTGGCAGCAAGAACTGGGGGACCTCATGGGGGGCGGGTGTCAGACGTGCAGGCCTGAGAGTATACAAGGCCTTAAGGAGAAGAGGCACCTGAGCCAGACCCAGGGCAGGAAACGGTGGGCCTGATTTAACCCATCGAGAAGGGAAGGAGGTCTCCTTAAGGTGGAACCACAGAAGCAAAGATTTGGAACAGAGATGAAAGATCTGCCTGACACGCTGCTGATGCTCGCAAATACTGCCTCTTTTGCCCTCAGAAAATGAGGTGAGTGGACAAAGCCAACTAGACAGGGACCTCAGCCAGGTCAGCTGACTGATACCATAATCACAGACAGCACCTCACAGCCCTTGGGAACCCCTCAGAATGGGAAAGCTGTGGGTGAGCTCCAAGACTGTCTCCTTCAGGGATCCACCACATTTCCAGGGATAGGAACCTTTTCAACATAATTTCCTCATCACTTTATTCTTCTCTCTGTCATCAATTTACTGGTTCATCAGAGCAAAAATTTTTCTAAATCCTCTGAAATGTAAATGCATGTATGTTTTTGTCATCATCGTGCCCATGTGTTGTTTTTTTTCATTCTTTCTTCTACTAGACTACTTTTTCTTTTTACAGAAGTTTAAGGTTTACAGCAAAATTGGGAGGAAGGTACAAAGAGTTCCCATATCCTCCCTGCCCCCACATATGCACAGAGTCTCCCATGATCAATGTCCCACACCCGAGTGCTACCTCTGTTAAAATCAATGGAGCCACATGGACCCATCATTATCACCGAGACTCCATAGTTCACATCAGGGCTCACTCTTGGGGCTCTGTATTCTCTGGATTTTGACAAATGTGCAATGATGTGCTCCCACCATTATAGTACCATATAGAGTCATTCCACTGCCCTAAAAACCCCCTGTGCTTCACCTATCCGTCCCTCCCTCCCTCTCTTCAACCCCTCGTAACCCCTGGTCATTTACTGTCTCCATGGTTTGGCTTATTCAGGAATGACATATAATTGGAATCATACAGCATGCAGTCTTTCAAACTGTCTTCTCTCTCTTAGCAGTATGCACTTCAGCTGCCCGCATGTCTCTTCGTGGTATGAGCGTGCATTTATTTTTAGCACTGACTAATAGTCCACTCTGTTATCTATAACATTAACATCTATAATGTTCTATTCACCTACTTACTGAAGCACATCTTGGTTGTTTCCAGTTTGGGCAATCGTGAATAAAGCTATTATAAACAAAGTGTGTAGTTTTGTGCAGACATAAGTCTCCACCCATGTGCTTTTGAGGAATGGCCACATATGTATGAGACACCTTGTGCTGTGGTCTCTGGGCAAAGTTCAAAGGAGGAAATGATGGCTGGGTTTTCTCGACAGACCCACTCCCCTCCCAGAGTCTTGGCTGTTAATAAATAGTAGGTTAAAAAAAAAAAAATCATGTTTCAGATCATTCAAACCAGGCTTCAAGAGGGAATGTGACATCTAGACATCCAGAGTTTTTTTTTTAAATGACAGGCTCCAAAGGATAGCCCTGGGCTCCTGCCTACCAGCTTACTCTACCCTCCACCTTTCCTTCCAGATACCCTGGTTTAGAAGTCACTCCCTGAATGAGGGGCATGCCTCAGCCAGTCAGAACAACCCAGCAGTGTGGCTGAACCCAGTGACACTACTGAGTGTAGTTAAGGAAGAGTCACATTCCTTCTCTGACCGATAAGTATCTAGAAGGACCCTGCCAGCTCTGAGGCAGTGGAGCATTATGATAAAGGCCCTGAAATCGGATTCTACCCTTCACTTAGCAAATACTTTGAAAGATCTATCCACATCAGACACCTTTCTAAGAACCACCTGTGGTGGAGAGCAGGGTAGTTCACAACAGCGGAGTTCCTGGCTGCCACTGACCAGCTGGGTGACCTTGAAGTACCATTCTCTGAGTCTCAGCTTCTTCAACTGTGAAATGGGATTTTTGCTAAGTGTCTGCCTCAGAGATGGGCTGAGATAACATCTGGACACTTCTTTGACAATGCTGGCAAAGAGTGAGCACACAATACAAGTTAGCTACTAACATTAAGAGAACAGAAGGAACCGGGACCGTCCAGGTGAAGGTTTATGTTACAAGTCTGAGACAAGTGGATTATAGGCCCCATTAAATGACACCAAGAGTAAAAGCAGGTGCTTTTTTTTTAAATGTGAGTGTTTGTGCACTGGTCCAGACCTCCCTTCTCCTAACCTCCATGCAATGACTTCAAAAAGAAAATACATCCTTTTCCCCAAAGGCTGACTTCCCCTTTCCTTTGCTTACTGAATAGTCATCACAGGTGAGTGAGTCTCCTGTCCAGAATCCTACTTATCTCTGGGATGATTACAATGTTCAACACACTTGAGCCCCTGTTAACTGCATCTCAGAGTCCTCCAGGACCCTCCAAAACCAAGCTCTCGGCTTCAGCATTTATAGGCATGCCTACAAAGGGACTAAGATTTAACAGGAAGCTTCTATACCCTTGACATTTATAATTGTTTCTGTTTTAAGTTCACAATATTTTTCAAGAGCTTAAGTAAAGAAAAAAGCCCTCCTTCTCTTGATTCAGCAGTGGGTCTTCTAAGGCCTGGGCTAATGGAAGACTCAGAAGCTTCTCCATGAGATAAAGCCTACCCATTTTTCTGCTTGAGATTCTTTTGTCCACAGAGAAGCTGTCCTTTTGTGTGTTCTAAATAACTATGAAGGTCATAAAGAGTCAATGGGGCCCTCATAAACCTGTGGGCTGACTTTGTCTTGTCAGTTAGACCCTTTGACATGATGGTCTTGACTTTCACCTAAAGATTCTAGTCACTAGCCTGGCCAAAGTTTTGAGGCACAGCCAACACCTGATCAATGGACCTTGGAAAGTAATGGGGGGTGTCCCTACCACATCCTCAGGGTGCGGGCATCCTTGATGGCATGAACCACTTACGGCTCAGGGAAAAATGAGACAACAGGTGCAGGAGAATAGGAGCCGCACTCCTTGTGTCCAGGTAGAGGGACAGCCAGCCTATCCCCCAAGGAATGTTTAAGGGGGACATGAGGTGAGCCTTTGGGGAACAAATACAGAATTCCAGGAGTTCTCTGCTTCTTAACACTATGAAAGCAAAGATAGCCACAAATCCAGAAAGTGCCCCAGGCACCGTGATAAACACACTCAAATCTTCAAGGCTCTTGAAGCGACTTTCATTGTCTTTGAAGTGCCCTCTTTACCTCCAGGTCCTGTTTAAATTCCTCAACCTGGCTGTCGAAACCCTTCAGAAGTTGATCCAAATCTAAGGAACCCATCGTGATGGCAAAAGTGAGGACACAACGTTACAATCCCTGGAGCCAGAGGAGCCACATTGGAGGCCTGGCCCCAGTATTCCACAGCTCTGAGAGCTTAGGCAAGTCTTGGGCTTCAGCCCCATGAGGTGGGCCTTATATTTATGGGAGAGAAAAGGGTATAGTGGCCAGGGTGATTAGAAGATTTTTAGGTGACTCAAGGGCACCCAGGGACCCAGAACAGGAGTCTGCTTTCTGAACCCTACGTTCCTTTTCCTATGCCACAGCTATGCCTTTCAGAGGGAAGACTCTGAGAGGTCTTTTTGTAGCTTTTGCACTTCTGAAATTTTCCACTGATTAATATCTCCAGCTTTCCATACTCTGTGCTTAGATGTTACTTCTCTCTTGGAATCCATCCACTGTCCATATTTTACTCATTAAATACCCTTTGGAGAGACAATGCAGAGTGATTTTCCTTAGGGGCGCCTGAGTGGCTCAGTCATTATTAAGTGTCTGCCTTTGGCTCAGGTGATGATTCCAGGGTCCCAGGATCCAGCCCTGCATTGGGTTCCCTGCTTGGCGGGAAGCCTGCTTCTCCCTCTTTCATTGCCCCTGCTTGTTTGTCTTCCCTCTCTCGCTGCGTCTCTCTCTGTCACATAAATAAATAGAATATTTTTATTTTTAAATAAAAATAAAATATTCTCATTTAAAAAATGATTTTCCTTATAAAAGTTGCACATTTGTCCTCCCATGAGAATGTTTACTTATTCTTTCCATTTCACTTTTTTTCCTCCTCCCTGACCACAAACCCAACCTCAACTTACAGAAGCTGGAAATTTTCAAGTAATTATCTATTGACTAGACATGGTAAAAAATTACAATATAAATATTATCATGTATATGTAATACAACTGATAGTACAATGCCAGTTATATTAAATATGCATTATAATATTTATATTATAAATATATCACAGATTTGTATATGTGATTTATATACACACACAAAGGACTAAAGTCAGAATGTAGACATAATCAAAAAATAAACTTTCAACATAGACCTCAAGCCTCTAATTTGAAGGGAGACCTCAACACACATGAAGAGAACCCTTGAGAGTTTAGTCAATAGAAGAGGAAAAATGGGAAGTAATTCTTTCTCTGTTCTTCAAAATGAGCAAGTCAGAGACATAGAGATGCAAGGCAGAGGTTTGTGAATGAATGAAGGAAAAGCACAGCGATGAGGGGAACAAACTCAGATGTTCTTTTTGAAGACAGGCAGCAACCTCTCTCACCTCGGCTCTAGCAACTTCTTACTAGACATGTCTCTGGAGGCAAGAGAAACAAAAGCAAAAATGAATTATTGGGACATCATCAAGATAAAAAGCTTCTACACAGCAAAGGCAATAATTGACAAAACTAAAAAACAGCCTATGGGGGCGCGCCTGGGTGACTCAGTGGGTTAAAGCCTCTGCCTTCAGTTCAGGTCATGATCTCAGGGGTCTTCAGCTCAGGTTGTGATCCCGGGGTCCTGGCATGGAGGCCCACATTGGGCTCTCTGCTCAGCAGGAGGTCTGCTTCCCTCTCTCTCTGCCTGCCTCTGTGCCTACTAGTGATCTCCGTCTGTCAAACAAATAAATAAAATCTTAAAAAAAAAAAAGAAAGAAAGAAAGAAAGAAAAGAAAACAGCCTGCAGAATGAGAGAAGATATTTGCAAATGACATAGCAGGTAAGGGGCTAGTATCCAAAATCTAAAAAGAGCTTATCAAACTCAACACCCAAAAAACAAATAATTTCAGTTAAGCAACGGGCAAAAGACATGAACAGACATTTTTCCAAAGAAAACATCCAGATGTCTAACAGACACATGAAAAGATGCTCAACATCACTCATCATCAGGAAAATACAAATCAAAACCACAATAAAAGTCCACCTCACACCCATCGGAATGGCTAAAATTAACAACCCAGGAAACAACAGATTTTGGCAAGGATGTGAAGAAAGGGGAACCCTCTTATACTGTTGGTGGGCATGCAAATGGGTACAGCCATTCTGGAAAACAGTATGGAGGTTCCTCAAAAAGTTAAAAATAAAGCTACCCTGTGACCCAGCAACTGTACTACTAGGTATTCGCCTAAAAGATCAAAAACACAGATTTGATGGGGCACCTGGGTGGCTCAGTTGGTTAAGCCTCTACCTTTGGCTCAGGTCATGATCCCAGGGTCCTGGAATCAAGCCCCGCATCAGGCTCCCTGCTCAGCAGAGAGCCTGGTTCTTCCTCTCCTTCTTCTGCTCTCCCTGCCTGTGCTCTCCCCCCACAAGTAAATAAATAAAATATTTTTTAAAAGATATAGATTTGAAGGGGTACATCCTCCCCTATTTTTATAGCAGCTTTGTCAACAATTGTCAAACTATGGAGAAAGCCCAATTGTCCATTGACTGATGAATGGATAAAAAAGATGTTGTGTATATATGCAACGGACTATTCCTCTGTCATCAAAAAGAATGAAATCTTGCCATTTGCACTGATGTGGATGGAGCTAGAGTATATTGTGCTAAGTAAAATAAGAGAAAGATAAATGCCATATGATTTCACTCATTATGTAATATTTAAGAAACATAACAGATGAACATAGGGGAAGGGGGGAAAAGAGAGGGAGGGAAGCAAGCCATAAGAATAACTCTTAACTGTAGAGAAGAAACTGAAGGTTGAGGGAGGGGGGGTGGGGGACGGGCTAGATGGGTAATGGGACTAAGAGAGACACCTGTTGTGATGAGCACTGGGATTATACATAAGTGATGAATCCCTAAATTCTACACCTAAACCTGATTTTACCCCATATGTTAACTAACTAGAATTTAAATAAAAACTTGAAGTTAAAAAAATAGCAATGTTCTTTTCTTCTACTACTACTCTGGCTGGGTCATTATACCTAGCAGCTTAAGAACACCCCCTAAATCTCAGCACTTTAATACAAAAGAAGCTTGTTTTTGTTTTCCCCTGTAACAATTCTGTGTGAAGATTCAGTGGGCAGCCATCCAAGTGGTCCTGCTTGTCCTCTTTCAACAAGTTGTCCTCTCTCATCCAAGTTGTCCTGTTTGTCCTCTCTCAACAGACCCAGGTGAGGGAAAGCACCTCACCCCAGCCCCTTCAGAGTGTCACAGAGCCCAGCCCACAAGCTTCTTGTGCCATCAAGTCCCCAGCATCTTCATATCCTGATGGGGCTGAGGGGCTTACAACATAGCCAACTGACACTTGACCACCTACTTTGCACAAGTTCTTCTGGGCGGTCATCTCACAGTACTCTATGGTATGTGATAATCTGTTTCCTCAGGGTCTCAGCCAAAAGTTTCACGTTAACATCCTTTTATATAACCCTTTGCTGTTCTGTAACTTCCCCACTAGCAAAGTCCCAGTCTTTTCATCTTGGTAACCTGGGCCCAGACACAATGGTCAAGAGTCATTGGCTGAATGAAGGAACAAATGAACTGATGGGTGTTGGGGACATGTAGAAAGTATGTTTCTCAGACGTTAAGACATAAGTCTGGCTGAAGAGAGTTGGCTTAGGGGAAGATCAGGAACTAAGCTTAGAAGAAAGCTCAGAAAGACTTGGAGCAGAGAAAACTATGAATGAGAGCCTGGGGAAGGGATTGAAAAAGCATGTGAATCAGGAACATAGGGATCCAGGCGGACATCTCGTTCTGCCCCTAAGGTTAACTGCAGGCCAGAAGCAAGTTACGTAACCTTTCTGGCTCTCAGCATTCTCATTTAAATACATACCATCATCATTCCTATCTGGTAAAGTTGATATGAAGTTTCATGAAACAGTAGATACAAACATCTGCAACAGGGCTTATCGCACAAGAGATAATTGACATATGATCCTAATCCTAATTTTTAAAACATATTTGAGTGCACGCTGGTCTCATGAATTGACACAGAGATTGTGTCAAATGCTGTATAGACATTATTTCATATAATCCTTATACAAAACTTGCAAGACAGGGAGAAAGTTCACCTGGTTCTAACACAAGGAATTGTGCTTAGGAATTTGCTCAAAGTTCCAAAAGCTAGTGAAAGACAGAGGGATCTGGACCTGCATCTCTCTTCCAACAAAGTCTGCTGTCTGTTAGCCTGATACCTGCATGCGTCTTTAATGAAGGATCACTGTCTATCTCCCATTTGGAAACTCTAGGAAACAAATGAGAAAGCATGCCAGATCTCAAGGAGCAAGCCATGCTAAGAGAAATTATGAATGCTCTTTTCTTGATTAAAAACAAATTGGTGATGTGTTTGTTGAAAATCTCTAAGAAAATGGGAAAATATTAGTATGAGTGGACCTCACCCTGTTGCCAGTTGCCCATAGAGAATGTCTGACAATTCTGGAAAGCCTGTGGAGTGCTTTGGGAAAAGAGGAGGTAGTAAGGTTTCCAAAGATTTTGGGAGAGCTGAGTTATTTTCCCACAGTCTCGCCACCTCTCCCATTGAAGTGTTCTTCCTGCCAAAAGTAGAACAGAATGCTAAGGAGAGAAGGCAAGGGGAAAAGAGAGGAAGATGTTATGAGAGGACACCCCACTAACTTCACAAAGCCCAAATCCCAAAGTGATAGCCACATTGACCTGGAAAAAAAAAAAAAAACAGAGAAGCCCTCAGTGGGCTGACCCCAGGCACATTTCATCTGACACTAGAACCAAAAGCAAGAGTCACCTGGATATTAAATTCGAAAAAACTTGCAGAATATATTATCAAAAACTGCTGGGGCTCCTGGGTGGCTCGGTCCATTGAGTATCTGCCTCTTAATTTGGCCTCAGGTCATGATCTCAGGGTTCTGGGATGGAGCCCAGGCTCTACATTCAGCGAGGAGTGTACTTGAGATTCTCTCTCCCTCTCCCTTTGACCTCCCCACCCACACGCATGCTCCCTCTCAATCTCTCTCTCTCTCTAATAAATAAATAAATCTTTAAAAAAAATCAGTTGCTGATGCTTAAGGATGCAGATGGCAAGCATCAGGCCATCCAGATCTGATTCATGAGGCCGGGATAGATGGGCAGACACAAAGGCTGGACACCTTTGACTCAGGCAGGAAGAGTAGCTCACAAAGGTCTGGTGGAGCCACTGGGCAGAGTGATAAACACAAGTCACTCCAGTGGAACCTCAGAGCTTTAAACAGACCCATCGCATGATTAACTAATAACAACAAAGATAATATGATATCAACAATATCTACTGTGTGGTGCGCTGAGAATGTGTCGGGCACTATACAGAGCACTTTTCATAGATGAGTCAACTTAGTCCTTATCATAGGCTCACAGTGGCTATTTCAATCCCCATCTTAATAAAGATACAGAAAACAAGTCACATAGGTATTAAAGGACTTGCCCAAGATCACACAGCTGGCAGTGATAGAACCTGAATTCCTAAGTCCATGTTCACAATCATTCTGCCATATTACACATATTAGAGGGTTAGAAGCTAAACCAGAGACCAAGATAAAGATATAACCTCACGGTCACATGAGCAAAAAGCAAAAACAGAAAAGAATTTGGGCTCTAGAAGTAGAGTGCTCCAGCTCTAATCTTTGCTAGTTAAGTGACCCTCTGCAAGTTACTTCATGTTCCTGTCTCTTAGTTTATTCATCCATAAAATGGGTATAATAATATCAACTACCTTCTAGGGTTGTGGTACAGAATCTGTGAGTCAACAATGCACAAAACACTTAGAACTGTAACTGGCACTCGGGAAGTGTTATTTTAGCTACTATGGCTGTTAAGCTGTGTGGGCCAAGCTATGTGTTTGAGACTCCCTTCCTGAGTGCCAAGACCAGATGGTCTCACTGGGAGCTTCAAGGAGTCACAGTGAGCTGGAAGAAGTTAATATTGGTTTACCTACAGTAAGGCTTGGCAAATGCATGGATTTCCCTCTCTTAATAGGGTTTCAAACCAGAAATGTTCTAAGCATAAGAAACAAAGATTTTGAGGCCCCTATGATATTCTGGTAGCAATAGGAAGTATTGTGATCTGGACAAATGCTGCACATGGTGGATTCACAAAAGGTTGAAGAACATACCTTCAGAGAGTCATCAATGGATCCAGGTGGTCATTAATTACTGGCCTGGCCAGGGCTTCAAACTAGTCATCAGTTTTCTTATTAATTTGGAATAAGACCAAAAAAGGCATGTTTGTCCACGCAGGTAACTCAAAACTAGGATACAAAGCAAACGTGTAGGATAATTGACAAATCAACCTCAGTTGTCAAGGTGGGAAGGAGGGACAAACTTGCATATTGAGGGATCCATGTGAAGTCCTGCCCACATATTTTAAAAGTTTAGGCTGAAAGAGGTCTAGAGGAGAGGACTTAGCAATTTTCATTGAAGAAGAGGAATGAGGGAGAAGAAGGAGAAAGAGAGGGGAAGAGGAGAATGAGAAGGAGCACTGGAGATCAAGTGCATTGTCAATCCGGAGAAACAGAAGCTCTAAAGCTAAACAAATCCTGATGATATTTATCAGCATACAAGCCCTTCAGAAGGAGGCAAAGAGAGACCTGAGCCCTGAAGCAATCAGCTCGGGACCAAAGGGCCCTGTTCACTTCTGGGCAGGGCTCACAGGGACCAAACTAGTAACATTCTCAGCTGCATTCAGGAGAGTGGACAGGATCTCAAAATCATGTCACTGCTGGAGCAGCTGAAGGAAGGAGAGGTTTTTTTCCTTGGGTCAGCCCACTGAGACTTTTTCTGTTTGCTTTTCCTGGTCAGGGGTGGCTAAAGAGGACCAGACCAACCACCTTCAAAATTTAACAGGATGTCATAAAGACAGAAATTCAACTAGTGTTCTGTGGCTCCCAATGCAGAGTTAGGATCAAAAATTAGAATTGATGGGGTGGAAGATTTCAACCCCAAATATATCAATGAAGAAACTGAGCTGTTAAAAGGAGTGCATGGTGATGGGCTTCTTGGTGGTGGGGAAATATTTGGACATGTTTCAGGATCTGCAGGGCCATCAGAGAGAGTTACATAGGTTACCTCTCAGGTTGCTTTCAAGTCTGAAATTTCATCATCCTTTGACACAGTGATGAGGGCTCTTCCCAACAGACAGCAACAATAACTACTGACATTTGTGAAGCTCTTTGCAGTTGACAGGTGTCTTTCATATACATTATCTAAAAGAACACTCAGTGCACTCAGACCATTGCAAAGAGGACACTTTTCATTGATTGATTAACTTATTCATTCAAAAGATTGCTTTTGCATGCCTGCTACGTTCCAGTCACTGTTCCAGCTGTAGATGATACAGTTGTTTAAGAATAAAGCAATCCCTCTCTCAGGGGGCTTAAAATACAGTGCCTGGAGGCAATTAATAAATACATGCATTAGGTTCTGTTAACCTCTGTGAATAAAACGAAAGCCATGAAAGGACATAGAAGAAACTTAAATGCATGTCACTGAGAAAAACAAGCCAGTCTGAAAGGCTACGTGCCGTATGATTCCAAATATATGACATTCTGGAAAAGACAAAACTGTGTAGACAGTAAAAAGATCAGGAGTTTCCTGGGGTGGAGGGTGGGGCATGGATGAACAGGCAGAGCACTGAAGATTTTTAGGGCGCTAACACTACTCCGCATGCTACTCTGATGGTGGAGGAGTGTCCTCACACGTTTGTGAAAACCCAAGAAATACAGAACATGAAGAGAAAACCCTAATGCAAACTTGGGCTTCAAGTGATAATGGTGTGTTAATGTGGATTCGCCAATTATAATAAATGTAACTTTGGGGAGTGTTGATAATGGGGGAGGCCATGTGTAGATGGGAAATCTCTGTATCTTCCTCTTAATTTTGCCCTGAATCTAAAACTGCTCTGAAATGATTCATAGATGATGGATGGATAGATAGAGAGATAGAGATGATAGATGGATCAATTGATAGATCAATCGATTGGGCAGGAAAAGAAGACAGAGCATGACAGCTTTTTCCTGTGGGTGCTCATGGAGGCCTCCCTGACAGTGGTACTTTGGAACAGAGATATGAATAACGTTAGAGATAAGTCACCCACACAGAAGTAAGAGGGAAGAGCATTCCAGGCAGAGGGAGCAGGGTCTGCACCACTGGAGGAAACATCAGGGCAGCATGCGCTGGAACAGTAAGAGCAGGAACAAGCTTGAGTGATGAGCTCAGAGGTACAGCAGAAAGTCAGGGGCAGTGAAGTCATTAACCTTGCCAACCACTGTAAGAACTTTGGATTTTACTCTGAGTGTGATGAGAAGCTAGGAGGGTTTTGAGCTAAGGAATGCAATAATCTGATGTGTATTTTCACCCTATCACCCAGAGGACAGGCCAACAAGGAACATAAATGGAAGCAGGGCAATAATTAGGAGACCATCACAGTGGATGAGATGAAAAAGGAAGACAGCTCAGAGCCAGTAGGAACGGTAGTGATGGGAGAAGTATCTCATTTGTCCTGTATTTTAAAGGTGGAGCCACCAGAATTTGCTGATGGATCCAGTGTGGAGAGGAGAGACATCAAGGAATACTCTTGATTTCCTAACTGATCACTTAGAAGATGGGAATAGTCATTACTAAGAATGGGAGACTGGGGCAGGCATGGTCTTGGTCTTGGGACAGACCAGGGTTTCAGTGTCGATCACATTACATTTGAGATGCCAACTGGGCTGGTAGTTGGATATAAAAGTCAGGGGTCCGGAGGAGAGATTCAAGTTTGAGATTACACTCTCGAGTCTTTGGCCAGATAACATTGTAAAATGTGCAACTGTTTGGAAACAGGGAAGAGAACAAAGATAGAGAGAGTTTTGTTGGTGCCCTCCAACATTCAAGGATCTTAGAAGGTGAGGTGAGGTGAGGAGGACTTACTAAGCAAGACCAGAAGCAGCCCATGAAGTGGAAGAGGATGAAAGGAGATGGAGGCTCTTGCCATTGAGTGTGGGAATTCTTCTTCAAGGAGGGTAAAATCAGTTGTGCCAGATGATGCACAGATGGCCGAGTAAGGCTGAGGCTAAAGATGCTGAACCAATGACTACAATTAGCAAGAGGGAGGCTATTGGTGATGTTGATAGAAGCTGGGTTTAATGGAGTCTGGTGGCCAAGGCCTGCTTGGAATGCATTGAGAGGAAGTGGGAAGAGAGGAAATGCTGACCACATGTCCAGACAACACTTTTGAGAATTTTTCTATAACTGTAGGGAAATGGGGTGGTTGCTAGTGGGTGTCCAAAGTCAAGGACAAACTCCAAAGTCTTTTAAGACTATTTTCCAAAGACAACACTTGTGGAAAAGAAATGTTAATTTCTGAGAGCTAGAAATAATCTATTGATTGATCCATGCTGACTATTTAATTATCTACGGGTCTGGAGTAATGAGACACTCCCCTGGAGGTGACACACTGGACTGCCCATGGTTACAAAGACCAAAGAGGCCATGTTAAAAGTGCCCCATGCTGAGGTAGGCACAACACCAATTATCTGCAATATTCCCAAAGAGGAAGGTAGGGACCTAATTTTGTTTTTAATAGAGCAAATATGTAGGACAAGGAAAATACCAAAATTAAAAATCTGGAAACCTTACAAATCATTGTTTAAAAAGAAACAATCTCCTCAGTCATCTCCAGTCTTAAATTAGCCAAAAGTTGGAGTCTCTGAATTTAAAAGCTTCCTTTCAGTTTACCACCTTTAACTCATTCAAACCACACAACAGCCCAGTGATGTAGATAACCACTGCCCCTTAGGTCCTGCCGTGTAACAAACAACCCCAAATGTAGGGACAAGGCAATAGCTCTTTTATCATGCAAACAAAATCTGTGGGTCAGGACACACATGGGGCACAGCATGGGAAGGCTCTTCTCTGCTCCCTGATGTCTGGAGCCTCACTTGGGAAGATGTGAATGACTAGAGACAACTGGAAGGACTTGCAGGAGTGGGCAGGCTGCAATCATCTGCAGGCTGACTTACTCACCTGTCTGGCTCCTGGGCTGGGACACCTCGAAGGCTGTTGACCAGAGGCCCCATCACAATGTCCTCCCACATGGTAGCTGGCCTTCTTAGACGCATCTCAGAGTCCCATGAACAAATATTCCAGCAAAGGAGGCAGAAGCTATGTGGTCTTTTATGACCTTACCTCTGAAGTCAGAGTCGCTTCTGTGTCCTGTGTTGGCCAAGCAGTCACAATGCTACCCCAATTCAAAGACATGGAACACAGACCTCTCAAAGAACTTGCAGCCACTTTTTGAAACCACCACAACCTATTTTGCAGTGGGAGGAAAATTACCACAGGTTAGTTAAGTCACTACCCACAGTCATACAGCTAGGTGGTGAAAGTTTCACTTGGCTTCTTCACAAGCACTCCTCCCTGGGCACCCTCTATCAAGTAGCCACCCCTCTGTGCTCCCCAAGACTCATCCCACCTGCACGTCTTCACTGTCTCTGGAACACCAGTCACCCTTGACAGGGACACCAGACACGGGGACTCTGTCTTGTTCACTTCCACGTTCCCATCCCCTACGACAGTGCCAAGCATGCAACAGCTCCAGAACGTGGTCAACAGAAACAAAATTCGGTTTATTTGCTCAATATCAAATATTTAAAGAAACTCTAAAATCTTCAGAAAGCCAGACTTTTAAAATTAAGCTCCACTCAACCATAAGCCTTCAAGATGGAAATTAGGAGCCCTTCAAACACTCTCCACTCCTTACACAGGTTCTTGGGTTTATCTCAAGGAGGCATTAGGTGGGTTTTGTTCTTACAACACTGTTTGTTTGGCTGCTTATTTACGGATGTGACTTTTGGCAATATAAGGAAATGAAAGCCACAAAACAAAAACGAGAACAAGACATCATTTTTCCAAAATCTACTTTGTGAGAGCCTGCTGTTCTGTCTCTACCTGCTCAGGTCATTTGCTGAGGTTCTCTCATCTCTCATCCCTCCTCTGCTTCCAGCATGAACCCCCTCTTCCCTGCTCAGGCTCTGGCCTTAGCCATCCCCATCTCCTCCACATCCTAACCCCCGCCCCGGGATAACATGTCTCCATGTGTCTCTGTCACTTTTACAGAAATGTGCCTCCCTCCACTCTTGTTTTTCTGACTCAAAGACCTTCCATAGTGGGCTGGAAGGTGCCCTTTCAAAATATCTATTCCTGCAATTTGAAATTGTTCCCTTATATGGTAAAATACTTGCATGCATGATAAAAATTAGGGATCTGGAGATGAAGATGTTATCCTGAATTATCTGTGTGGACTCCAAATGCTATGACAAAGTATTCTTCTAAGAGACAGGCAGGGAGAAGAGGCACAGGGAGGAGGGGAGACCATGTGACCAGGAACTGGAGTGGTACAACCACAAGTAAAAACAAAAACAGACAAACAAAAACCACCTGCTGGCCACCCCCAGAAGCTGGAAGAGAGAAGGAAGGATCCACTCCTAGAGACTCCAGAAGCAGCTCAGTCCTCACAACACATTGATTTCAGCTCCATGCAACTGATTTCCAACTTCCAGCCTCCAGAACTGGGAGAGAATACATTTCTGTTGTTTTAAGCCAAGTGTATGCCAATTTGTTAGAGCCACCGAAGGAAACTAACAAGAAAGGTGACCCTAACCTGCCCTCACTTTCCTCCAAGCCTCAGCTAGGTGGTCCCCGCTGCAATGTGTGCTCCTTTCCAGCAGAAGTCCCCACGAGGGGATGCCAACCCACTTGCCTCCAGAGGACAGTAAGTAGCATCGATGTGTGACATGTCTTGGTGGACACAGTACAAACCGAAGGGCACTTGTCCCTGCAAAGCCAAGAATGTTAGGAACCACAATAGAAAGAGGCGCAGAGAATACACAAGATAACTTACTAATGAGGAGATGCAACTGACCAGTAGGCATATAAAGAGGCAAACACATTCCTAATCAGAAAATAAAATAAACTAAAATAAAATGAGATGTGAAACACAAGTTGATAGGACTTAGGGGGTTTGGAAACATCCACACTAGACTAGTGGCAGCGAAATCCTGCAGCTGTTCTGGAAGGTGGAAGCAGATACACATGCAACCATAAGACCCAGCCCTCCTGCACCTGAATGTATTTCCCCAAAGGACTTTTCCCATAGATCCATCAGGGGAATATGGCTTGCTTCGATCATCACAGCAGATGGCAGAGAATGGATGCATCTGTGTGGCCACCATTGGAGGCGGAAATGAAACTGCACAGTGGACACTCATCCCAGCATAGACAGCAGCAGTCAGAAGCTGTCTCTTTCTCTCTTCCACACACACACACACACACACACACACACACACACACACACCAGTGCTCTAGATCTGAAAACCCCCGGCTGAATCCAAAAGTAAGATACAGGATGAGATCTCTGAAATAGCATCATTTATGTAAATTAAACTGTGCGCACACAAAGCACTATATATCACACCAGAACACCTACACACGGAAAGATAAATGTCCGATACATGAGAATGTTGCTTATGAGGAGAGGAGGATGGGCATTGAAGGGAAAAATAAATAAAAAGATAAATAGATGCAAGCATAAATGAGCAAGGTTTCGCAGGGACTCACGGGGAGGGAGGATGGTTACATGCAGTTACCTGAGGACTTTAATTAACTCAGCCATCTGCATCTGAGGATTGGGTGAAATGAAAAAATTGTACCTACTCTTCAGTGATCTGGGGAGAGAAAGACCTCCAAGTCTTTGACTCCTTCATTGATACAATAGAAATGATGGGACTTCAGGGGCCAGGCCCTAAAAGGGATTTCCCTTCCCAGAACACTCCCCTGAGAATCCAGTCACCAGGTGGTAAGATCAGAAGTGCAGCCACCTGAAGAAACCGAGTGGAGATGCTGGACCGATGGTCCCAGCTGAGCCCCAACTTCAAGGGTACAACACAGAGTAGGAAGCCATGTTGTAAGTGAACCCCCAAACTGCAGCTCTATCCATGCCCAGCTGTTGGGGTCACATCCAGAAAGTCCTCCCAGCTCAGACCCCAGACATCGTGGAGTGAAAAAAAGCCATCCCTCTGTATCCTATTGCAATTCCTAACCCACAAGATCTGTGAGCATAATAATATGGTTGTTCTAGGGCTCTCAGATTGGGAGTAACCGGTTGCCCAGCCATCGACAACCAAAACATGCCTTATCTAAAGGTCAACAACTATCCCACTCCCACTCTTTCCCCAGTGAAATGGTGCCTAAATGAGCCAAATATTCTGATTTTTCAAAAGGACTGGAAGACCCGGATTTTTCTTCTGATTTTTAGATTTTAGAAATTAATTCAGAAATTTTTCTAAAGTTCAGAATTTTTTTTTTTAAAGTTTAGCAGCAGCTAACCAACTCCCATCTCTACTTCCTGAAGGGGCCACAAGTCACCCATTTGCAAACTCTTAAACTGTAATTAAGTACTGTCTGTTGTTCCGCAAAGCTCTGTGAGCTCACTTGTTTATCTCTGTGTCCCTCACACTTTTACAGCATAAAGATGAGACTGGGAGCGAGGAACCTGATCTTCCAGCACTGGCCTAGGTCAGCAGGTTACAGATAACTAGCTGCCCAATCCAGGTTTCATGGCACTTCTGTTAAGTGCCAAACGGGGGCACCAGCAACTCCCTTAGGTGCATCATGGGCAGCAGCGAGACTGGATTCCAGCAAGTGTGTGCATAAAGAAGGAATCTGAAGGACAGCAAGGTAAGCACAAGTAATGGGCTACATGGCAGCTCTTCCAAAAGAAATGTCCATGTCCTAATTCCTGGAACCACTGAATGTGACCTTACTCAGTTAAAGGATCTTTGTAGAGGAGATCTAAAGACAAATGTCCTTTTGAAAGCCTGGTAGCGAGTATTAAGGAGGGCACGTCTTGCATGGAGCACTGGGTGTGGTGCATTAACAAAGAACCTTGGAATACTGAAAAAATAAAATTAAATGTATATAAAAAAAAAAAAAGAAAGACACATAGAGGGAGACAGATGCACACAGAGGAAAAGACCATGTGAAGCTGAAGGTAGAAATTACAGTGATGTAGCCACAGGCCAAGGAATGATGGCAGCCACTAAAAGCTGGAAGAGACAAGCTCCTGTTTGGGCCCATTGAGGAATCAAGGCCCTCCCAGCACCTTGATTTCAGACCTCTGGGTTCCAAAGCTATGAGAGAATACTTTGCTGTTGTTTTGAGCCACTGGGCTCATGGTAATTTGTTATATCATCCCTGTGAAACTAAGCCAGTGCATAAGCAGAATTATCATGACCTCACTATCTATTTCTTTGAGCAGTGCACCATGTTGGCCGTGAAGGCTGGCCACTCTAGCTCAAAGGGACTCCTTGCTGAAGTCACCCATTTGGCCATTAATGAGCAATGACTTGTGAAATCATATCCATTCTGGAATGAATTACTCAAATCTCAAGTTGTTCAACCTTCTCATTTCATCCTGGTGATAAACTCATGCATGCAGGTGGTGAGCCATTACACATAGTAATTGTCCTGGAAGGCTGGTCCCCAAACCAGCCTCATTAGAACCACCTGGAACAGGTCCTAACAAACCTGGCCTTGTCCTAGACTTAGAGAGTCAGCTGCAAGAAGTGACCAGGGTAAGAAAGACTGAGAGGGTATGGTGACTAACATAATATAATTTTTTAAAAAGGAAAAAAAAAAAAAGACTGAGAGGACTGAGAACAAGTATCTTGAGCAAGCTCCTCAGGTGTCTGGTCTGCTCCCTAGAAGTGAGGGAAGGAGCCATGGTAGCCCTGAATCAGGCAGCCTGGGGCTAATTCCAGCCCCACTTCTCACTATCCATTAAATCTGAGGTTCTACAGGACTGTTTCCTCCTCTGTAAAGTGGGGATAATAAGGAAGGTCCAACAAACGTTGTGGCAGAAAAGGGTTTACATGGGATCATGCATGCAAATCTTCTAGAGCAGTGGCTTAATAAATCCTGGGCATTGAGAACATGATGGAGGTGGGATGACGAACCTGCCCCACTAAGTAAGTGCATCAGTCCCCCAAGGTCAGTACCACACAAGCCTCCTGGGTGGTCTCCCAGTTCGAATCCACCATTCTCCATGGGGAGGGACTCACTGCAAAATTCTAATCTGACCATGTTTAATTAAGGGAATCCATATCACCTTCTTTGAGAAGGAAGAAATATGTCATGGTGACTCATCTCTCTATTTAGGCCTTCTCAGACTATCAAAAGACTGATATATTTTCTCCTTAAAGGAGAAAAAAAAAATACTGATTTTGTTAGTCCTCTGCTTAAAGTCATTTGTCTCAGCATGGTATACACAGCCCACATCACGTCCTTCAGCTCACCTCTCTCATCTCAATTTGCACACCATCATCTCTTCTGTGAAGACTTCCCTGTCTCACCCCAATTATCCCTACAGCTGCCCCATTCATCCCATTCTCTGCGCCACCCTTTTCCAGTACATGCCCTACATAGCATGGAATGCTAAGGTCCCCAGACTACCTATGTTAAAATTCTAGGAACGTAACTCACTAGTTGTGTGATCTGATCTTTCTGGGCTTCCATTCCCTTGTCTATACAATCTGAGTTGTTATAAATCTTAAAAGACATGGTTCTTATTAAGTGTCAAACACGGTGTCTGGAATATAGGAAGCAACTAAAACTCTTTGCCACTGTTGTTATTTTTCAGAGAACTCTAGAAATACAAGTAAGGTGACCTCCTTAGTTTGCTCTCCAGACACCCACTTCTGTGATAAAGACAAATCTGTGATTAGCTGTGTGAATCACAGAAGCCCAGTCTCAGGAAGAACCTCCAAGATAATTTGGTCCAACTTCATTTTAACCACAACAGGACAACAGCACTGTGACTGGGGGTGGAAACCAGAGGACTCTGTCTATGTGACTAAACCCAAAACAAACAAAACACATTGCAAACCCCATCCTCACACAAGTTCCTTGAGAAACAGGCATGAGGCAAATACCCAGAGCCCCGATTTCTAGATGAGGAAACTGAGCCACGGGGCAGTATGACCAGCAATATGTTATGCACCCAAAACCTCCTCCATGCTGTCAGTCGACAACCTCAAGACCAGGAAGTTGTTTGTGTCACAAAGACTGTTCCTGTGAGAAATGAACATGCGCTTATGGGAAGTAGAGCAAGGAGGTCATGTCCATATTCTGTTGCTGTTCTTATTGAACCTTGTTCATGGTGAACACTTGTTTCTTTAATTCCAGAAAAGCCTCATAATGAGAACAGGTAGTGAAGCATCTGAGGAGGCAGCATGGGCTCATGGGATGGAAGAAGGGTTTGGAATCTGATTACCCAACGCAGATACCCCCACCCTGCCAGTCATTAGATAGGAGGACTCACATATAGACCCCAGGCCCCTAAAGCTCCAACCTCAGCAGCAAGATGGGGACAATGGTAATACTTCCCTGATGGGGTTATCTTTAGGATCTTAGAGATGTGCTGGAACACTTGACACATGCCAGGCACTCTATAAATAGCTACCATTGCTATGATTGGAGCTCTTTGGGCAACCAGAAATGTAAACTCTCCAAAAGGAGGCAGAAGGTGTTTGAAAAGGCTGGCTTGAGTGTAAGGGAGGTGGTGCCTGTAAGAAATAAATCTTCATTGTGCAATCTGCCATGTGCCAATTATGGGCCAGCACTCTGCAGACATGCTCTCACCTCTGTGTCCTTCACCCATGCACAGGGCCTAGAAATAGTACAACAAATTTGGTTACTTATTTTATGAATTCAATGTGTGAACGAATGAATGAATGAATAAACAAACAAGCAAATGCATTTAATCCTTACAGCACCACCAAGTAAATACTATCATTTGCACCTTGCAAATTAAAAGCACAAAAGCCTTGAGCACAGAAATCACTTCCCCAAAGTCTTACAGTTAATAAGTAGAGGGATCAGGAACCACATAAGGCCTCTTTTGCCAAGTGATTTCAAATGAAACTCAAAAGATGAGGCTGCAGCTAAGGTAAGAGCACAGCGGAGACAATTCCAGGTAGAGGAAATGCCCATGTGAAGGCCCATGGAATGGGGCAGGGACTGGAATGTTGGAGAAGCAGAGAAAGCCAGCATGGCCCGAGCACATGGACCATGGTCTAAGATGAATTCAGGGAGTAAAGGAGGGGTCAGAGCAAGAACGACTCCATGGTCTTAAGTCAAGGCCTTGAATTTTATTCTAGGCACAAGGGTAAGACTTTAAAATATTTTCAGCAGAGGAGAGACATGACTCCGGTTTCATCTTTGTGTGGTGTAGAGAATGGCTGGGAAGAGGGGACAGAAATAGATCCGGGGAAGCTTTCATAGCAGAAGCCTAGACAAGACTTAATGTGCTGGTGCCATGTTGAGGACAGTAGAGATGGAAGAAAATGAACACACTGGGGAAATCTTTGGTTAGTAGACCAAGTAGACCATAACCTGGTATGGGGGATTAAGAAAAACTCAAAAATAAAATTCAGCCTTCTGCCTGAAGCCATTTCTGAGACTTCAAAGGCCAGATGAAAAGCAGGTGGGGGTAGACCAAGCATCTAGATGGGTCACTGTGAGGTGGAAGGACAATGAGACATCCTGCATTTGGATGGAGACATAAGAGCTGGCTAGAGACATGCCTTAGAAAGTCTTTCACATAGGAACAGTATTGCAGCAATGTAGGAAATCACATTGCCTTGGAGAGGAGAATGGGAAAGATAAATATAGTGTGAAAAGTACACCAAGCCCTGAGGAGTATTTAGAAGCTGGAGGAGGAGGAAGAGAAGGAAGAGGACAAGAAAATACAATTAACGACCAACAATGAAAACCAGGAGGATTTGGGATGTTTCAGAAACCAAGAGCCAAAACTGGCATGGACTTGAAGTGCACAGAAGTCTAGAATTACAATGTCAGATGAACTCGTTTAACTGTCTTGTTTTCATATGGGAATCTGCAGCTCAGATAAGGGAAGTGGCTTGCTCAAGATCACACAACCAGATAACCTCAGAAGAACTTTCTAACAATGAGAACTATTGCCCGGTAGTGACCTAGTCTGTCTCCTCCATTAATGGATTCCCTGACATGGACAGATGTGAAGAGAAGCTTGATGCTAGAGGGCAGTCCTGTGTCTGGTGGGGATGGAGGTGAGGCTGGAGGTACGGATGGTGGTATAGGAAATTTATTTTAGCTCTAAGGACTCAGGTACAGCCACAACACTGAGTATTTCAGGATTCTGGCCATATCTTTCATTGTCACATGAATGAAAATATCAAGATCCATAAATGCAAGTAAGTGACCATGTCGATGAACAATAGGATATTTGGACAAAAAGCACATTACTAAAAGCACACATAGCAGAAATTTCTTGCTCATGCTCCATGATGATGCCAGGAAAGTAACCAAGCATATTAACAGGCCTCTGTCTGGTCTCCCCACTCTGTGGGGGAAACCTCAGTGTCTGCACCACAATTTAAAAGTAGATGGATGATTCTGCCTCTCCATTGTTGAACCCACGATGTGAATGCCAGACTCTAGAATCCCTGGGGTCAGAGATCTATCCTCACCACCAAGATTCATGGGACAGGGCCTCTATGCAGGCATTTGCAGGACAGAGCACAAAACCTTTTGTAAACATTATCTTCATAACTTCCCTATGAGACAGATGGGTGAGGCAACCTGCCCCCCAACGCTCAGAGGGAGCAGAGAAAGATAAGGCCATTGAGAGAACACTCAGCGGTAAACCAAACATTTAAAGGAAGGGCTAGGTACCTCTTTCACTTTTCTTTCTCTCACCACTCTACTCACCTCCCTACTGGCTTTCCCTTTTTTCCATTCTCTCCCTTCTCCTTCCTGCCTTCTGTTCTTGTAGGCCTACATGCCCATGTCCTCTCGTCACTCTGTTTAGTCCCAGAGGCTAGGAGTGTGATGGTTTCTGACATGACAAGAGTCATATGGCCCCCAGAACATAAAAGAAGGAGGTAAAGGTGGGTACAAATGAAGATAAAGTTTGTATAAAAGGTGGAAGAAGCAGAGGGAAATCCCACCAGGGGCATTGATTTGATGTTCTCCCAAAATAACAGTAAAATTGAAGAGGACATGGAAACTGAGGAGAAGTTACAGGGTAGAATAAGCAAGAGAGCTGGCCAAAGACCTACAGCAGGAATGTCAGGTGACACTGGAACCCAGCTCAGGGGTGATGCTGGGAAACTGTGGGGGCACCAGTTAGCACAGCAGTGTGACTTGCCACAACTGTGTCCATAAACCAGGGTCCAGGAGGGAAGAATGTAGGACTGAGCAGATCTGGTGTTTGGATGAGTGGTTGTGGCAGGCAGGGAGGAAACAAAGCCGTCATGGTCAGAGGATCCTTCTGATGATCCACCAAGTTGTCAAGGCCTGGTAGGGAAGGGGTAAAGCTGGGAGCCACAGACTGATGAGGAGAAGATGGAGGGGAGAACATGAAGGAAACAGATATCTAGAAGCCAGGGTCATCGCTTCTCAGCCTTTTGGCTAAGATCAAGTGTAGAAGCCAGGGTCAAAGTGGGACATGCTGAACTGAAGCTTGCAAAGATGGAGCTGTCGGTGTTGACAATAGACAGGGTATGACTCTGGGGCTGGGAAGATGGCTAAGGTGGAGCTTAGAGGAAGGACACTGGAGTTGACAAAGTCAGGAAAGGAAGAAGCAGCGATGCAGGGTTCCCAGGGGCAGTGAGGTCAATTGTGATGACAACAACAACAAAAAAAAAAAAAAAAAAAAAAACCATGAGAAGGGAAAAGCACTGAGTTAGGACCAACATCTCCAGCAAATGATGGGGAAAGGACACCAGCAGTTAAAGGATGGGGTGAGCCTCCAAGGCAAAGGCAGAGGGATAGGAGAAATGAGCAACAAAAATCTAACATGGTGGTAGGGACCATGAGGGAGCCAGATCTCTAGTGTGAATCCACCTCACCTTGCAGGAGCAGGTCCTTGTGAGAAAGCCAGGTCTTCTCTAAGACAGGAGGATCATTTGCTGAGCAGGCTGAGGCAAGGAAGAGTAAGCAGAGGTGAAATATTTGTGAGAAAGGAGGTGGATACAGAATGTGCAGAAGACACAGATGGGCAGTAAACTCATACTTGGGGATTCTTAATGAGAGATGTACAGATACGATGTGTTTCTTTTTTTAACACTTTTTTCTTTTATTTCTTTTCAGTGTTTCGAGATTCATTGTTTATGCACCACATCCAGTGGTCCATGCAATCCGTGCCCTCCATAATACCCACCACCAGGCTCACCCAACCTCACAACCCCTCCCCTCTGGAGCCCCCAGTTTGTTTCTTAGAGTCAACAGTCTCTCGTGATTCATCTCCCTCCAATTTCCCCCAACTCCCTTCTCCTCTCCATCTCCCCATATCCTCCATGTTATTCCTTGTGCTCCACAAGTAAGTAAAACCATATGATAATTGACTCCCTCTGCTTGACTTATTTCACTCAGCATAATCTCTTCCAGTCCCTTCCAAGTTGATACAAAAGATGGGTATTCATGCTTTCTAAAGAAGGTATAATACTCCATAGTATATATGGATCATATCTTCTTTATCCATAAGTTCATCTGTTGAAAGGCATCTTGGTTCTTTCCACAGTTGTGGCGACCATTGCTACTATGAACATTGGGGTACACATGGCCCTTCTTTTTACTACATCTGTACCTTTGGGGTAAATACCCAGTCGTGCAATTGCAGGGTCGTAGGGTAGCTCTATTTTTAATTTCTTAAGGAATCTCCACACTGTTTTCCAAAGTGGCCCCACTAACTTGCATTTCTACCAACAGTGTAAGAGGGTTCCCCTTTCTCTACATCCTCTCCAACACATGTTATTTACTGTCTTGTTGTGTTTCTTATCAAGTACTACCAATGGAGTATTCTTGTCAAATCATCAGAAGCCCAACCCAGATGCCCATGAGAAAATGAATGGATAAAAACAGCATAGTATAGAGACAGAGAATAATCCAGAGGTTACCAGGTGGGGAATGGGATATGGGGAAATGGAGAGTTATTGTTTAACGGATGCAGAGTTTCTGTTTAGAATGATGAAGACATTCAAGAAATGGATGGTAGTGATGACTGCACAGCATTGCAGATGGACTTAAAGCTACTGAGCTGTATATTTGAAAGATTAAAATGGTAAATAATTTGTTATATGTATTTTACCACAATGAGCGAAACATTTAAAATAATCAAAACCAGGGTGCCTGGGTGACACAGTCGGCTAAGTGTCTGACTCTTAGTTTCAGCTCAGGTCATGATCTCAGAGTCATGGATCAAGCCCTGTGTTGGGCTCCCAATTGGGCTCCATGCTTAAGACTCTCTTCTTCTCCCTCTACCCCTCCCCTCTGCTTGCTCTCTCTCCCTCCTTCTATCAAATAAATAAATAAATATTTTTTAAAAATTAAAATAAGATAATCAAAACCAGATTTGATCATGGCATTGGATTCTATGCCCAAGTTATACGAAAACCAAGAGGCAAAATAATGTGTTAAATGACACCACCAGAGTGCAATACAAAATTCCCAATTAAAGAAACTCAACATATAAGAAGAAGCCTGGTTTCTCAAAGAACAACAAAAATTGAGGCAGGAAGGGAGAAATAAAGGGGAAACCTATTAACTAAAAGAGTCTTGAAAGACATATCCACATGGAATCCTAATTTAAACAAAGCAATTGAGATAATTTGAACACTGACTGGATATTTGATATTAAGGAAGTACTGCTAATTTATTTTGACATGATAATGATCTTGCAAGTAAATTTTTTAAAACTCTTTATCTTTTAGAGATACATACTGGAATACAAGTGAACTGGCATGATATCTAGGATTTGGTTTAACACAACTGGGGAGAGGGAAAGGGAGATGAAATGCTGTGAGTGAATGGGATGTTCACAAAACAGGGATGTCCATGAGTTATAATTGGTAAAGTTAATGGTTGTGATGGTTTCACATAGGTTCCCTATACTATAAGTCTCTCTACTTTTGAATAAGTTGTAAGTCATTCATAACAAAAAGTTGGTGGAAAATGGACTTTGATGGGATAAAACCAACAAAAGGATATTTTAATGGGCATAAATGTAAATCCCATATTTTTTAGCTCAGACTGGGTAAGGGAGGGCAGGTGTAAAAAATTCATGCAAGAATGGCCTAGGGATTTAGTTGGTCCCAATCAGTATGAGCCAGCAAGGTGAGGCGTCAGCTCTAACAGTCAATCCTGCTCTCGGCCAAGATTCCCACTGGATCTTCTCTGTCTAGGTTTGCTAAAGAAGGTCTGGAGTATTGGACTCCTTTCTGGACCCCAGAACTTAGAGGGGACCCTGTCAAACTGTAAGCTACTTACTGCCAATTTCAGCTGGAAGGAAAGAAGCTTCTGTTAGGAACATGTAAGGACACAGGGCTGGAGATTCCAGGGAGGCAGCATTTGGCTAAATATAGGGATTTTCTCCACATTGGCAAGTAGCGTGGGACATCAAAGAGCTTTTCAACGTTTTTCACTCTATCAGCCCCAAGAACAGAGGGGAATAAATATATCCCCTGAGGTAGCAGCACAGACTAGAAATGTCTCAGATATTTGTCTGGTCTTTAAAAGTCATGTGGATTTGTGTTCAGTGCAAAAATACCTTGAGCTGTCAAAGACGACGATCAAAAGCATATACTCATCCTGGGGCTCCCTCTGCCACCAGCACAGTATCCCGTAAAAGGGTATAAAAGCAGACTCACATCATGGTGAGACCTACAGAGGGGCAGCTAGGGCCCCTGACGCTTCCTACCTCTATTTCTTGAGTAAGGATGTCAACATCTGTGACTCAGCGACTCTTCTATAAAATGGGATTGCTTATACTACCTTCCTGAGTTTAATGCATGGATGAGAGAAACTCCACATTAACAATTATAATTACCATTGATTGCACATTTGCCGTGAATCCTGGATCATCAGCTCTTCTATAAGGATGATTTTGAAAACACTACTTTGTTCCAGCACAACCGATGTATTAAGGAACAATGGGAGCCAAATGCCGATTCCGTGTTTGCTTACGTGGGATTTCCCCTTGTGAGAAACAGTAGATGCACCAGCTGAACCTTGATAGGTAGGAGCACTCAAAACACACTTCGAATATCCACAGCCACCTCAGGTGGAAAGACAGGGTGTATGTTCACAGCCACACCCATGCACATCTGGTGTAACAGCTTTTCATCTGATCTCAAACTCACTGCCCTCACTGCTTCACAATGTTTCACAAGCTAGAGCCCTTCTGAAACCCACATACACAAGCCAACCTCAGGTCTCTCTGATGATAAAGGGCCTTATTTATTGTAGCATTTATGCAGTTCTTAACCACTTAGTGTGTAAAACGGTGCTGCCCTTTTAATAGGCCTGTATCATACTCATACATGCTTACAAGTTGCTGGTGAAGTTTGTGTTTTTCCCCTAACCCCATTTTTCCCCTGAGCCCTATGGTTTTATTGTGTGATTCTGCATAGCACAGTGATTTTTAGGAGTGCGTATGTCGCCTTATAGAAAATCTGGCTGTACTAAGGAATTTACATGCTTTCAATTTTCAGTAACTCAATGACAGGGAGGCAATTCTTGTCCTCATGTTCTAGGTGCTCAGTAAATGACAGCTGCTTCTGTGACTAATAATCACAATTAAATCAGTCCAGGATTGGAAAAAGTCCCCTCATCAGCTGCTGTGACACTTCCCTTCATTGATGAATGACTGGTGGCAAGTTTTTGTTTGGGTGGTGTAGGTCCTTCCGTTTCTCAGAGTCTGCAATTCTGCAGCCCTTTGACCAAAGAGACCCAATCAGGGTCCTCAGCACATGAGCTCCCAGCCTGTCATTCACCCATCAGACAGGCCAGGGAAGTCCATGGCCTGGTTTTTCCCCCTGTTCGTTCTGGGAGTTTTGGGGTTTTTTTGTTTTGTTTTGGGGTTTTTTTTAATTTGCTCCTTCCTCAGTGACTCAGTACCTTCCCTGAAAGATCAACTTATCAATTTGCTGGAGAAGCTGATCACAGTTCAGTCAAATACTTTCCATAAAATCCACATAATTATTTATGGCCCAGATGTGTGCAGCGTAGGTCACTTCCTGTCCTGCGTTCTCTGTGGAATGGGGACCCCAAGTGAATCATTAGAAGATTCACACAGTGGACCCGAATTTGATCCAGAAGCCCTCCCCAGTACCCGTGATTATCTGTTTCTACAGGCTTCCCTTCTGGAGAGCTTTTTTGGAATAAGTGGCCTCATGAAACCAAAAGCTAAGAAGCTTATTTATTCATGTGTCCACACCTGCAGTTGAGAGCCATGTTTGTGGGGAGCTTAGTGCAGGTGATAGAGAGAGAGCTGAAAGCCCCACAGCCGACACCAAACACCCTCACTGAGCATACCATCTAGTGAGTTCATAGAAATAATAGAACACAAGTTTATACATTTTAGACACATTTTTAAAATAAATTGTGGGAAAAATACCCACAGTTCTTCCCTTCACTCAGATTTCTAGGTCAAAATGTGGCAAGTTAAAAATCCCAGCTCTGTGGCCTTTTGGATTTATCACCATGTATCTTATCTTCTCTGAGGCTCAGTCTTCTCATCTGTACATGGGGACCTTGTCCACGTTAAAGGGTTTCTATGCAGATTACAAAGTTTATGGCATGTGAGGCATCCAGCCCAGTGGCACATGATGTTAAAAACCTGTTCATTGCCTCCCCCTCTCAACTCAGATAGCCCTCAGTCTCCAGGATAGCATGCACTTGGCACAGGGAACTGTAAGCCAGAGCATTCTGAAGGTTCATCCGTTAAGGAGCACTTGGGAGCCTCACTCAAGCACAGATACTCATGGTTCGGGATTCAGAAGACAGAAGTAGCCTTGGGTTGAGTCTGAAGGAGACAATTTACCCAAAGGTCCTGGTAGAGAGCCTCACCACACTGCAGGTCCCCCAGCTTGGGCCCTGGAGAAGCTTCCAGAGTTCCAGGTATGATGAAAACCATCCAGTCACTTTATTATTTTTTTTTAAGATTTTATTTACTTATTTGAGAGAGAGAGAGAGAGTGGGGTGGAATAAAGAGCAGAGAGAAAGAGAGATAATCACCAGCAGACTCTGCACTGAGTATGGGGCTCGATTCCAGCACCCCCAAGATCATGACCTGAGCCAAAACCAAGAGTTGGACACTTAACTGACTGAGCCACCCAGATGCCCCTCAACCAGTCATTTTAGTGGAAAAAGAAGCAACACAAGCCACCAGCCTTCCCCACCTGCATCGGCAATTGCTCCTCTGAAACTTTCTCTTCATCTCCTTCAAAACATTGCCTTAACCCATTAATCCACTTTTGACTGTGTGCAACATGAACCTTTAGTTGCTGGCTAATTTTTTGCCAGGAGCTAAGGAGGGAATAATTCTGATATCAGTCAAGCTCAGGAAAGTTGGGGTTTTTTGTTTTGTTTTGTTTTGTTTTGTTTCATTAAGAAGTGTAAGAATGCCTTATTTTTCCAGCATTGTCAGGAAGTGAGTTTTGAGAAATCCCCACGAGTTACTTGAAAGCTGTGGCTCTAGGTTTGGATCTAGGCGTGATGTGCAAGAGAATTCCAAGTTGCAGTATCTTCCCAATTGGTGATTCTTCCTGCAGACGTACCTGAACTGCATTTAAGAAAACTATTTCATGTACTATATGCTAGAAACTTTAAATATATTATCTCTAAGCTCTTGGCAACCCTTGGGAATAAGAATTATCATTTTCAGCTTACAAATTAGAAAAGTGAGGCCCTTATTAAGACCAAAAAAGTGCTTACTGGCCTCTTTCCCTGGATTGCCATTCTTGAGTTTCTTAGGTCCCCACAGAATTTGGGTTCAGAGCACCGAAGTATGATCATATAATTATACTCATCAAAGTTATGTTCAATGATCTTTCATTTTTTGTTAAGTGCCTATTTTCTCCCTGGTCAGCAGAGTCCTCACAGGTAAGAGATGCTGTTTGCTTTGTTCATTTGGGCAACAATGATGGAGGTTCCCTGACTGCCAAACTCCAGTCCAACCATCGGAGACTCAGTGGTGACCATGATGGTATTAGGCCCTCGGGACACTACAGTGGGGCACTCAGTACTGCAGCCCCAGCTCCCAGCTCAGACAGAGTCTGGCACACAGCAGACATTCAATAAATACCACTGACTGCATGCATGCCTAAGACTCAAGCTCCCTGTTCCTGGGTCTTGATGTGCCCATGCCTCGGCCACCATGCCTCTTTGTGTGTCCTCACCAACTCCTTCATGATCACAGCCTCATTTGCTCCCTTTCCAACCCAGTAGCGCCAAAACAAACAAGGCTTAATCAAATATGCTTTCAGATCTCCCTGCCTTTGAATGCACCATTCCCTCCGCCTGGATTACAAGGCCCATCTGGCTCAAGCCTCCACTGAAAGCCACCTCCTCTCTGAAGCCTTCCACAACCTTCCATGGAAAACCAAGCTCATTCCCCTGTGCCATCCTGAGGCACCCTCTTTATACCTGTATTATGGCATGAATTGGACCACACAAGCATTAATCATTGCCTTGTGGCCTTTCAAGCCAGGCTGTGAGATAATGGAGGATAGATAAATTCCACAGGTTGCTCCTTGTTCCATCATCTTGTATCTGTTAGGAAGCTTCAAACTGAAAGGGATAGCCAACTCAACATGGTCAAACAATAAACACATCCATTTTCTCACTAGATAATAAAGCTGGGTGCAGATACAAGTAGTTCAAAATGTCAGAGAGCCCTTCACGAAACCAGCACTTTCCACAGTCCCACTCAGCCATCTCTGTTGGCAATATCTCTACTGTGATGATAAGATGGCGGCCAGAGTTTCAGACATGATACATGGACACAGCAGGGTCAGCAAAGGGGAAACAGGAAAAATAGGGAAGCATCCCCTCTCTAGTGTCTCTTGTTAAGTTTGAAAAACCTTTCTTAGTTGTCCAAATTTCCCACCCATATCCTATGGACCAGAAATGTCTCACATGTCCACACCTAAACCAATCCCTGGTAAGGAGAATGAGACCACTTCATGGCTGAAACTAATTCTCTCTTTCTGAAAGACACAGTCTCAAAGGAAGGTGAAGGGAAACACGAAAGAAAGGTTGGGAATAGATTAATAGACACAGCAGTGGCATCCACCACACCCCTTGTGATTTCTTAATACCCAAACTCGCTGTTCTCCTAAATGGCATAGGCTCATTGCCCACAGTGGAACTCTTGTTATGGTAAACCTAGGTGAAAATTGGTTGCTTTATTGGAGGATGTGGCCAGGTTACCTATGGCTGGTTTTTCGCTGTGCATACCCAACTCCCTCTCAGTCCTACCACTTGCTCTTGGTTGGTACAATGAGTTTATTCACTCTCTCAGCAGAATGTGTTAAGTTCCATCATGTGACAGCCCATAGGCTCTGGGGTCCCAGGAAGTAAGCCACAGACTCTGTTCTCAAGTAGCTCACTCTACTTCCCAGGATCATTTGTTTTTTTTCCTCCAAAATATGAGACATGCAGGGAAGATATCCCCTTTGCACAGATTAGGAAATCCAGATACAAATTAGTGATGCAATATTCCTGACAATACGGAAGCTCTTTTCCGACAGAAATGATCAGAAATGCAACCAGCCAATTATAGGACTTCTTCTAATTCTAGTCAGCTTACAGACAATGACCCGGTCTGACGTCTAGTCCACAGGCTAAGGGGAAAAAAGTATCTCATCCCATGAAATATTCCTGAGAAGAAAAGGGTTTCATGGTCAAACATTTTTATGAAATGTTGTCTACTAGCCCTACCTCCCCATAAGAGTCACAATTCACATTAATGCACTGAAAACTCTAAGAAGTTCCACAAGAAATTAGCTGGTTCAGCTCAGCGGTTAAAATTGTATTTGCTCACAGGACACTTTCTCATTGCATAGACCTCCTACGTCATTCATTCATCATTACATAGTTATTGAACATCTTCCTTGTGACAAGCACTATATATTTTTGAACAAAATAGACATGGCTCCTGACTTCATGAACTTTATAAAGTAAATGGAACAAAGTTCCATACCACAAAGAACAGTGCTTACTGGGATAATGAATATGATTATGAAACTTTATGATTTCACAAGTGTTTTTATGACTAATTACTTTACATTGATTCCCAAAGATATTATTATTAACCCATCCCAGGTGGCACAGATGAGAATCAAATCCAGGACCATCTCCCTGAGATTATTATCATCTTAATGATCCATGGGTCTCAGAATACCCTTGGACATATTGGTCAGATTTAAGTGCAGCCACAAAAAATACCAAAACCTTGGTAGCTTAGCACAAGAACAAAAACTTATTTCTAGCTCATGTTGCATGTTAATGCCTGCAGGTCAGCAGTGGTGGCTCCGTGCTATGTATTAAATATTTGTATCCCCCCATGATTCATATATTGAAACCTAATGACCAATATGAGTATATTTGGGGGTAGGAACTTTGGGAGGTGACTGGGTCATGAGGTTGGAGCCCTCATGAATGGAAGAGACTCCAGAGAACTCTCCCATCTCATCCACACTGTGAGGGCACAGCAAAGAGATGGTCACCTATGTACCAGGAAGCAGGCTATTATAAGACAACAGATCTTCCAGAGCCTTCATCTTGGGCTTCCCAGCCCCCAGAATGGTGAGAATAAATTTCAGGTGTTCATAAGCCACCCGGTGTATGATATTTCTCTTATAGCAGCCTGAACAGACTGAGACACTTTGCTCCACATGTCTTCTCATGCTGGGATCCAAACTGAAGGAATAGCCTCTGTGTGGAGTGTGCCACTTTCATGGGAAAAGCAAGAGAGCTGACAGAAACTCTTATGATTCATAAAGTGGCACGTGTCACATCTACTTGCAATCTACTGACTGAACCAAGTCATACAGCCAAACCCAAAGTCAGGCAAGGTGGCTGGGAGGTAACTCCCTCCCTTCTACATGGGACACTGCCAGTCAAGTGGTATGAGGAGGATGGATATGTGCAATCCTCTCACAGGACAAAGACCAGCAGTGAGTAGTTATGGACAACGTCACCACATGGGGAAGAGAAGAACAGTGAGAAGGACAGGCTCTGAAGCCAGATCAACCTCAGTTTGAATTCAGCCCTGCCAGTTATTAGGTGAGTGGGCTTGTGTTGTCAGATAAACCCTAATCCTCAGTCCCTCCAATTATAAAATGGAAAAAAAGGGTCTCTACCCCATTAAATCGTCACTAGATGATTTAATGAAAGCTATGTCATCATCTCAAGTCCTTCACCCAGTGCCTGATGTAGTAAAATACTCAGGGAGTGACAAATATTATCATGCCAGAGTTTTCTTGACATCTAAAACAGTGTTCTCAAACTAGACCTCAAAATGTCTGTGATTCTCATCCCTTCTCACGCCATTCTGACCGCCCCTTAGCAGGGCTCTGTCTCTCAGCCTTTCTAGAAAAGGCCACTGGGTCCACAGTGAAGTGAGGAAGAAAAACAAAGAAAAAGATAACGCATTCGACAAGTTGTTCCTTTAGCAGCCGCTTAATCATAGACAAGTCAAACCTAGTGACATATGCAAATGACATGCCTGGGACAAGTAAATATACCTTGGCCTCTTGATATCTGAATCTGGCTTTCGAAGGGGAAGAAAATTCACCCAGGAGTCAAAAATGAGTAAGTGACGGCTTATAGGAGTTGGATCAATGTAGAATATTCCAAACTCTCAGCTACCAGCCTGGGTACTGAGAAGACAGACCATCCTTACCCTCTCTTCTCAAGGAGGAAAAGCAGCCCTATTCCCATGAGTTCTGACTCAAAAGGGCCCCGGCCGTGGGTGTTGCTTGCCTCTTTGATAAGGGAGACTGGTTTCAGCAACATGAACTTGTGCCCTGGCAAACTAAGTCAAGGGCGTTAGCAATGGAGAAGTTTCCTTGCCATCTTCAGTCTTACCTATCCAATCTTTGAGGTGATACTCCCAGGAAGTAGTGCAGCAGAGTCTCGGGGAGCCCTAGGAATCCTCCCCTGTGCTGTCAGAGAGAGGATGGGTCTCAGAGAAATTCTTCCCACTTCTCACCAGAGCTTCTGCATGGAGAGCCGAACACCTGCCCGCCTCACACCAGCCCACAGCCACTACAGATCTTGATGGCTGGGAACACAGAGCCTTGCATCAGCCAACTGGATCAAATGCCAACTATGAGACCTTGTCCAAATTACATAACATGTGGATTCTGGTGTCCCCGTCAGTAAAACCGGGGATGTTCATAGGCTTCTTATTCTTCATCCTCAGTCACCATCAATACTCTTGTCATACCGTCACACCGATGACTCACATATCACTCCCTGAGTTAATCCATAACTTCAGATGGTTTACTAAATACAACTGAAGGAAGTCAGAATTTTCTCTCTTTTTCCATCCAGTTTTATTAAGATTTTATTAACATACAGCATATGTAAGTTTAAGGTATACAATCTGATGATTTGATAAAAGTATATATTGCACAATGATGAAAACAATAAGGTTAGTTAGCAGCTCCATCCCCTCACATAAGTACCACTTTTTTGTGTGTGTGATTACATTTAAGACCCACTCTCTCAACACCTTTCAAGTCTATAATATGGTATTGATAATTATAGTCACCATGTTGTACATTAGATCCCCAGAACTTATTCATCTTAAAGTTGGGAGTTTGTGCCCTTGACCAACATCTTCTCCCACCCCCACCCCAGGCAATCACTACTCTACTCTTTGTTTCTATGAGTTCAGCATTTTGGGATTTCACATAGAAGTAAGAACAAACATTATTTGTCTTTCTCTGTCTGATTTATTTCACTTAGCATAATGCCTTCAAGTCAATCCATGTGATTGCAAATGGCAGGATTTCCTTATTCTTTATGCCTGAATAAAAGAATATTTCCATGTGTGTGCGTGAGAGAGAGTGTGTGAGTGTGTGTGTGTTGCCTTTTCTTTATCCATTCATCCACTGATAGACACTTGGGTTGTTTCCATGTCTTCACTATTATAAAGAATGCTGCAAGGAGCATGGGGGATTATTTCTTAATGCTTGCAATTGAACTTACATTGGACAAGAAATTTAACCTAGCTACCTAAACTGATTTTCACATCTGTGACTTGTATCATTTGTTTTAAAGTACTTGCTACCTTAATAAATACACCCTTCATAAGTTTATTATTGGCACACAACATATGTAAATTTTCAGCAAAAGTTTTTTGAATAGTTCATTTTTTAATGTGACATTGAAAAAGTGGATCTTTCAAAGTTCAAAGGAAAGTCATGAAAATATCTTCAAAATAAGTCAATAACACTTTTTTTGACCTTTGAGATTAACACTTGATAAGAATTCTTTAAATAAAATGGAAAAGTATTTAAGAATTAGCAAAATGTTTTTTTGGTTTTTTTTTTTTTTTAATGAAGGGGGAAAGCAGAGGGGGAGATGAACCATGAAACACTATGGACTCTGGAAATCAAACTGAAGGTTTCAGAGGGGAGGTGGGTAGGGTTTGGGTTGGCCCTAGTGTTGGGTATTAAGGAGGGCATGGATTGCATGGAGCACTGGGTGTTATATACAAACAATGAATCATGGAACACTACATCAAAAACTAATGATGTACTGTATGGTGACTAATATAAGATAGTAAAATAAAATTTTAAACAAACAAACAAATAAATAAACAAATAAAAAGAAAAGTGAGTCGGCATTTCCTACCATGTTTCTCCCACTGTTCTCCTAGTGGAAGAGAACCTCACACCCCAGACCAAACCACAAGAGATTCTTTGGACAGCAGAATCCAAGTGAAGTTCTGTGCCATGTCCAAGCAGAAACAGTAAGAGGCATGTGGCTCCAACATTACCCTTCATCCCTGCCACAGAAATACCAATGTTCCAGATACCAGCTGCCCCTTTCAGAGACAAGGGGACAAGGTACAGAGGTGTAGCTTACCTGCAACAAATATGAATTGTGATCAAGAAACCCATTTCATTCTTATGAGTCACCAAGAGGTGGGCATGCTCTGTTATCACAGCATCGCTCAGCCAAAATCATACAACAGCTGTGAGGTATGAGGGGAAATCTCATTTCACACATAAGGGAACTAAGGAAATCCATGTCTCTTTTCTCCAAACCTTGTGGTCATCCCACTATACTGTCTCTTTCCTAAACAAAGTTTGGTTCCGTCACAGAACTTCTCATAGTTCAGAATTTCTTTTTTTTTCTTTTTTTGTCTGATTTCCCCCATGATCCAAGCTCCATGAAAGCTAGAACCACATCTATCTGTTTCATCAATTCATCTTTAGCCCTTAGTATAGGTTAGACACCACATCTGGATGAATGAATGAATGAATGAATGAATGAATGAATGAATATATCAGCCTGTTCATTGCCTTGATTCCTGACCATGCTGGAGATACAAAATGACCTCACAAAGAAGTGGAAATATTTTAGACTAAGGACAGACATTGCAGCCAATGACCTGGCCAGAACCAGGAGATTTGGATGGGCAGCATGCTTATTGCCCAGATTATTCACTTCCCCTCCCACTGCCACCCCCGTGGCTCAGGCCCTGCCTAAGGAAGGGGTGTCTATAGTTCTGCCTCTTGACACCTCACATGGAGCACATGCAGACCCACCTCTATTCTTCTTCCTCAGACCTGCCCTTCATCTGCATCTGCTGCCTTGGTCAGGGTACCATGCTGCCCAGGCACCCCACCCAGAGACCTGGGGGTCCTCCTGGACTCTTCACTTACTTTCCAAATCTGCTCAGTCACCAAGTCCAGCTGATGTGTGGGATTTCTCTACACCTCCCTGGTATGACCTCCAGGTCTCACGTCCTCTCCCCTGGACTTTGGATCTCTCTGCTCCCGCTCTCTGGTTCCTCTAGAACACCCTCCATACCACTGCTGTGGGTCTTTAAAAATAAGCAAACCACACTTGTGAATGTTCGTTCATAAACCACAGTCAGCCTCCTGCTTAAAGTGTTTACAAATATCTGGCACAGTATCTTTCAAACTTTAATCATAAAAATCACTTGTTAAAATGCAGTTCCTAAAAAAAAAAAAAAAATGCAGGTTCCTGGATCCCACCCTTAACCTACTTACTAGGAATCTTTTAGGGAGGGGCCTGGGAATATCTTTTTAATAAATGCCTCTCCTGAGTAGGCAAGTTTGGGAAACACTGACGTAGTCTACTCACTAGAATGAGATTCAGTTGTGTTGGCTAAAAATACAGAATTTTGACATAGAGGAGCTTAAACAATAAACTAATTTAATTGTCTCACACAGTAACAGTAAGTTACAGTATCCCATAGAAGAGAGAAAACCAGAGGGGACAACAACAACAAAAAACCTTTCTTTGTGCCATTTCCTCCCTTTATCAGGGAGAGACTTTTTCCAGAAGTTCCTCAGGCAGGGTACTGGTCAGAGCTGGTCACATGCTCACCTGTAGTCTAGACCCGCCTTAGCAAAGATGAATGGAATCTCAATGACATCATTAGGGCAATAATGATTTGTCCCCCGTGGCTTATCACACTGCAACCCTAATAAAATTAGGTTTCCACAATCAAGGAAGAAAGGGAAGGGGCCACTGGAGTCCCTGGGAATCGTCAGTGCTGTTCACCAAATATTTCTAGTTCTCCACCCCTTCCAGTTCAGGGTGGGATCGCCCTTTTCATCTCTGTCTAGTGAAGCATGAGCAAGAGTAATGTGTGTCGCTTCCAGGAAAAGCTTTAAGAACCAATAGAAGATCTACCACATTCCCTTTTCCTGCCTTGAAATTCATGGAACCAATTTCATAGAACATCTCTCCGTTGGATCCCTGAGGGACCAAAAGGATCCGAGTATCCCCTCCCAACCCCCAGTGGATGAGAAACATGGGGAAGAACCCAAATTTTGCTGTCATAAACCACTAAGGTTTGGGGCCTCTGCATTCCTACAACACAGCACAGGCTGCCCAGCTGGAAAGAGGACCTTCCAGACCACACAGACTAGAAAGTACACCCTGGAAACACCCACTAGGAAAACTGTACAGAAGCACCTGCAGGAAAATTTCCTTTGCAGCAGCTGTCTTAACAGCTGGAACACTTCCTTCTTGACTGCTGTCTTGCTAGGGGGAAAAAAAAAAACCCTCTGAAAGAAGCAAGAAGCAAGTGGTACCTACCCATGAAAAAGCTGATACCATTTTTCTTTCCCCACCCCTCTCCTGTTAATTCTCTCAAAATTAGGAAACAAGTAATCCCTGCAACAAAAGCATGGACTAAGTGCTTGTTATGTACGAAGCCCTGTGTGAAGCAAGGTGGTACCCCAGCAGCTACACAACAGGGCTGCTGTCATCATTACTCTCATTTTTCAAATAATAAATGGAGGCTTATAGAAGTCAACCTGTAGATCTGTAGATGGTACAGATAATGTATGTGGAAACTGCAATTCAGAGCCAGTCAGTTTGACTCTGTTCTGAGTGTGCTGCTATGGTGTCTGTGTCCTAGGGCTGAGGAGAGTGCCAGCTGTGCCACCTGAGAAGCTGTTGCTCCTTTTTCCCAGGGACCAGGTAAGTCCATGATCTGAACGGAGCCTGTCAGGTCACATCTTTCAACTCCGAAGTGCACCAAATCACCAGCAAATGGATGGAATGCAAGGAAATGGCATTCTCCCAAGTACCCCCTGCATCAGCTTCTCTGTTTTACTATGTCCCTCACCAGTAGCCACATGATGATTCCCTAACAGCAACAGCATCCATCAGGATCATTGAGACAGGCCCCACCTGGGCTGGTCCTGGTCACAAGGAATATAGCAATGCAGGGGCGGGGTCTAGATTAACAAACAGCAATGTTCACGAGGCAAAAGATGACCGTTTGCTGCCATGCACTGCCCCTACCTCTATACCTTAGTGCATGCTCTTTTGTTTGTATGGGATGTTCCTCCCAACACTAGCTCCCCTTTGTACATTCTTTATACCTCTGTCTCCCCTGCTGGACTGAAAATGTAGAAAGCCCAGGGAGTACATTTTATAAATTTTCACATACATTGCCTAGTACATAGTAAGGGCTCCATGAACACATAAATGCATACTGTAGCCCAACTGGACCTGGATTTTCATGTTTTTCACAGCACTTTACTGCCTACAAATGCTTTCACTTTCATGACTCTCAACAGCTCTTTGAGTTACTCAGGGCAGAATCCATTCCCCTTTTAAGGAGGAAAATATCAAAGTTGCGAGATTTCTAGTGACTTCGCCACAATCACCAGTGAGTAGTCTATACAGACAGATTCCAGACCACGGTAAACGTGGAGCAGGAATACAGTAATGCTTGCTCAGGACTTAGGAAAAGAGGAGGAGAAGTGGAGAGAGAGAAAGGAAAGACAGAGGTGATTTGGATCCAACCCTGATTCAATGGTCTGACCATCTGCCCATGATAATTTGGCAAGACCCACGTTGAGGGGCTGAATCAATGATTGTTTTTATAGCCAGAGATAAGTGGACACATTTTCACATTGACAAATTATCAAACAGCAAAGTTAGTAATGTCGTTAGACTGTAATAGAGATAAAATGTAATTTAGATATGCATATCCTCTCTCTAATCATCATTTGTCCATCAGCCTTGGGGGTCAAGTTGAGTTTAATCTTCCTCAATGGCCGTACTTTTGGTTTCAGTCTCCCGTCCTCACTGTGCATCCTGTAACTTCCATCGAGCACATCATGGGAAAGGCATGTGTCTGGAGACTGGGGAGGGAGGGTGATTCTTCTTTGTTAAAACAAGACAAGGGAGGTTTGTTGTAATGCTCCTTTTTGCTCAGATCCCCAGCCTTGTCCACACCTCCACAAATACACCCACTTGAATACATCGTTGTATATTTTAGGCAAGTCCCCAATGGTTCTGCAAACACAGATGACTGTGCGTGGATGCTTTCAGCAGCTTTGCAAAGCATGGTGTTTGAATTCTTGAAATCATCTATTTTTTATGTGTAAATAAACAGTGGGAGGAAAGGAGAAGGCATCCATACAATTTTAATGAACAAGATTCCCATCGGTCATCAAAAGAAAACAAAAGGTAGCTTAATGGGCACAAGGAAGCTATTTTTCTAGTGATTTTTCTGCTCAGCTCTCCTGGGAAGAGGAGTGGCTTCTAAATTAAAAAGAAAAAATGATGCTCTGAGTATATTTTTTCCTGCCATTTCATTGTCTTTGATCTAGCATTTCCTAAGAAAGAAGCACTTAACCTCCAGTGTCAGATCAATGTTGGAAATGCATGCTTTATTTTAAAATCCTTTCTGAGTACACAGAAACTCTGTGAATCAGGCCAAATCTGTATCTTCTTATATAAATTTACAAAGATTCGAACAATGGGGGTTACATTCAAACAACCAATATGCTCTAAAACTATTGGCCGAATTCAGATATGTAACTGGTTTTTCATCAACCAGGAATGAGTTATTTTTGAGATAGCCATTATTTTGCCATATTTCCTTAATTTCCAAATTTACTTAACTAAATTTAACTAGTCATGATTTTTTTAAGATTTTATTTTTATTTATTTATTTAACAGAGAGATACGCAACGAGAGAAGGGACACAAGCAGGTGGAGTGGGAGAGGGAGAAGCAGGCTTCCCGCCAAACAGGGAACCCGAGGTGGGGCTCGATCCCAGGACCCTGGGATCATGACCTGAGCCAAAGGCAGACGCTTAATTACTGAGCCGCCCAGGCGCCCCAACTCGCCATGATGTTTTAAAACCATTTTACACATGGACACTAACCAAGTGGATTCTCCCTTGACCAAAATGGCAGATTCTCTACAGATTTCTCTGGAAAGGAGGGGAAAGGCCCCCACAGTCACACAAGCAGTCCATCATGGATCTGTTTGAATTCCCTTTTCAAGTGAAAGAAGTGTATTATGTTGCCAGAAGGATACTCCATCATCTATAATAAATATTCATCTGTGTGTATCATGCACTTGAGCTGCATGACTGATGAACTCCGGCTCCAGAAATGAATGGGAAACTCACGAAGACAAATGTCACCTTTCAGTGCTGTTCTTTCAGATAAATTGCAGTTAGATTTAAACAAAGTCAGTAATTTCATGCTTTCCAACTGGTGCCTTATTCAGGTCAGACAGCCCCCACTGTCTGCATAAGGATGCTAACACCCAATTTGATTAGTTGGGTTTTGGCAATCTCCACCAGGGAACAGTCAACGATTTCTGCTCAGCAATCTTATTATTGGAATACAATAATGCTAAAGGTATTTATGCAATTTGGCCCATTTAAAATGTGGGCAGCTTCATTCATGGTTTGTAGGAACATACAAAGGTATGGCTCTTTCGGAAAACAATTTGGCACTGTGCCATAAGATTGCATTCACTCTTTGATTCAGGAATCCCCCAACTGGAGATTAATCCAAAATCGTTTGTAAGAGGGACTATTTATCTTCCAGTCCTCAGAGTTCTTTTTATAGGGGGGAATTCCATACCCTAGAAGAGTCAGAATCCTCCCGTCTTTCATGTTGCCTCAACTCGGAGAGAAGGCCTCGGGAAATGGGTACATTTTGGACATGAAGCACAACAAGAGCCTTCAGACATATGTTGGACTCCCTTTTCCATGCTGCTTTCAGAAGGCTCGTTTTGTTCTACATTGAGCAAGAAAAGATATAAAGTTGATTCAGGGTGGGGATAACATGAGGAAATCCATATGCCCAAACCTTATTCTCCACCCATCTGACTCTAACACTTCTCTCTCATTGTACTAGATCTTCTGGGTAGAAGAGAAACGTTTCACATATTAGCCTTCATGAAATAACCAACAAGCTTTTGACTCCCAGATATCCACTGTGGTATTATTTACTATCCAACAATGGAAAAATTGGGGGACATAATTCACTCCCTGTAATGCTCAATAGTAGGCAGCCATTACAAATAATGTAAGTGGGATGTGTAGAAGTTATTTTAAAATAATGAAGCCAAAAACTGCAGGATGGGTGAAACAGTGTTAGCAAAACCTCACTATCTGCTAAAACCAAGTCATGCAAATGTTAGTGTTCATCACACTGATTTCTCTCTGAAGATAAATGAGGTAAAATGAGTGTGGGTCACACTTGCCTAAATTCTCTTTGACTATTTATTTTATATACATTTTTTTAAAGATTTTATTTATTTACTTGACACAGAGAGAGAGAGAGAGATCATAAATAAGCAGAGCAGCAGGCAGAGAGAGAGAGAGAAGCAGGCTCCCTGCTGAGCAGAGAGCCCGATGTGGGGCTCAGTCCCAGGACCCTGAGATCATAACCTGAGCCAAAGACAGAGGCTTACCCCAGGCACCCCTATATAGATTTTTTTTAAGATTATTTATTACAGGGGAGAGACACAGAATGAGAGAAAGTTTTAAGCAAGACCCCATGCTGAGTACAGAGCCTGACGCGGGGCTCAATCTCATTACCCTTGCAAGGTTACCACCTGAGCCAAAACCAAGAGTCAGCTGCTTTACAAACTGTGGCACCCAGGCACTCCTGTTTTATATGGATTCTTATTCATTTTTCACATGTAGTAATAAAGGGTGCTCCTTCCCTGCAGAGTTAAGCTTTGTAGCTCGTTGGATGGCAGAATGGCCAAAGTTTATTAATGTAATGGAGTTCAAAACATTGTGTACTGAAATATTGAGGTCTAGAAAGTTTTTATTGAATGTACATGCCAGACCATCCCCTTATTTACTGTTGCGAGGAGGTAGGAGCAAACTACATTTCCATCAGACTCTTCCCCCACAAGCTGAAATGTTTCAAGTACAATTGTTCTGTGTAACTTTGTAGAGAACTCTTACAGTGTACCTAGGCTTTTTTAAATTAAAAAAAAAATTAACATATAATCCAGCAGTTGTGCTCCTTGTTATTTGCCCAAATGAGATGAAAACAGTCCACACAAAAAATCTACACACATATTTACAGAAGCTTTGTTCGTCACCGTCAACACATGAATAAACTGTGGTATATCCATACAGTGAAACATTATTTGGTGATAAAAACGAATGAGTTATCAAATCGTGAAAAGATATGGAGGAAACTTAAATGCGTTCTCCAAGACAAAAAAAAAGAGCCAATCTGAAGAGGGTACATACTGTGTGTTTCCAGCTATGTGACATTCTGGGAAAGGCAAAACTGTGGAGACAGCAAAAGGCCAGTGGTGGCCACGGACCTGAGGAGACGGAGGAAGGGGGACTTAGAGGGAGCCCAGAGGATTTTTAGGGCAGGAAAATGATTCTGTATAATCCTGTAAAGCTGATATATGTCATTCATTGTACATTTGTCCAAAATGCAGAAGATACAACACAAAGAGGGAACCCTAATGTATTCTACGGGACTTAAGCTAATAATAATGTATCGATATTGGTTCTTGAACTATTACAAATATACCAAATTAACGCAAGATGTTAACAATAGGAAAAACTGTGGGTGGGATTGGGGAGGTACAGGAACACTCTACTTTCTGCTCAACTGTTCTAGAGACCTCAAACTGCCCTTAAAAATAGTCTATTAATTATTTCATAAAATGATCATTCTCACACAATGCCTGCAGTATCACTTCTGCCACCAACTATACATAGGGGGCATCTAAAGCGGTGAAGACATGGGTCAAGCCAGCCAGCCATGACTATCAGAGCAATGAGCAATGCTCCTCTGACATTCTTCTCATCGCCAAAGCCAAGAGAAGGGCTCAATGACATCTGAGACCTTGCCAGCATGGACTCTGCCTGCCCCCCTATTCCTTTACTCTTGGGAAATTTACATAATTGGAAATAAGTCGGAACATACAGTGTTTGACAGATGCAAAGCCAGCCAATGCTTACATTCAACAGCAACAACCATGATACTCAGGTGTGTCAAAACTGAGCAGCAATGTCAAAACACTTGTGTTGTGCTGAATTCAAACAGGGAAAAAGAGGACATAAAATTCTATGGGCTTGAAAAAATGAGGTGTGTTCTGAACTGAGATTATGTTTGATATTAGATTCTATGTTTCTAAAAAAAATCATTCTGTGTGTCCTTTGATGGGAATTACAGTTAAAACTGTACTTGAAAACATGACAGGAAAAAAACAAACAAAGAAAGACCAGAAGAAAAGTTCATATAGTGTAAGAGTTGCTATGTTAAGATGCTGAGATTATGTATGATTCTAACAAAGCTTATGACTTTCATCATCACAATGTATTTTTGGAAGCTGATCATCAATCATCTGATTATTGAACCATGACTCTATGTAAAGTACTCTACATTCTCAGGGAGTGAGTCCTTGGGTATGATGAACATCTTTTATGTCTCAGGCTCAAATATAAAATGGGGAAATTAAGGCTGGAAATTAACCAAAATCCCCTCACTTAAAATGAGGGCTAAAATCCAAAGGTCCTCATATTCTTCTTGGAGAAATATTTCTAATATTGATTCTACCACCTGATATTGAAATTCTTGTCTTGGTGTCACGACACTGTGAACAATGTTCTTCTGATTCCTCCCGATGTCACCAGTACACAACCTCGTCCCTGACACACCGTAGCTGTCCAATGAATGAACAAGTGAGTTTGATTACTAGTACCCTGGGCTGCCCTTGAATTAATTCGTCACCAAGAATTGTAAATTCTTTGACAACCAGGATGATCTCAGCTTGTACTTCTTTAGCGTCTTCCCAAAACACAATACAGGGCTGGTAGGTAAACGACCAATGAACTGATGGACGAATGGAGGGAAAATCTAAACTTAATAAACCTACCAATCCGTCTGGTCTCATTGTGGTCATTGACCTTGAACACTTTAAATCTTACGGTTATAATAATGCCTGGATCTGACTCTTGATTTCAGCTTAGGTCATGATCTCAGGATTATGAGATCAAGCCCCACATCAGGCTCCATGGCCAGTGCTTGAGAGTCTCCCCCCATCTGCCCTGCCCCCACACCCACTCATGGGCACAAGCATGCACACTCTCACTCACTCTTTCTCAAAAGTATATATACACACACACACACACACACACACACACACACACACATATATATGAATACATGTTATATATATATATATAAATACATGTAATATATATATGAATATATGTAATATATATATGTATATATATATTTATAAAATACTGATGCTTATGGCTCACTGGATATCTACTGTGCACCAGGCACTGTCCAGAGCATTTTTTGTGCCTTTTCTTAGTCACCACATCTCTGTGCTCTAAATATCACTCACATCCCTCTAGTCCAGCTCAGTAAAATATGAGGCTCAGAGGAGCTAAAGCCAAAGTTCACAGCTACTGAGAGGTGAAGCAGGGGTTCGAACCCAGAGAGTCTGACCCTAGAGCCCAATCTCATAGGCATCTTTTCGTTCTGCTCTTTCCTTATGAGTGAGATCTTCCCTCTGGCAAAATTTGCAGAACAGGAGTAAGAATTTCATCCACAAAGGGTCCTGGTGTATTTTTGTGATTACCAAATAAATCTAACTGGCATCGCAGAGTTATTCATCACGGTTTCCATACAGCAGAAGGCCCGCCAAGACGCTGCCGCACTATTTGACCTCACATTGACACACAGCGATGAGAAGTCAGATCACAGAGGTAATGTTGTCTTGATTTCCAAACAGATGAAGACTGGCAAACAATATATTTTTCCACTCAACACTGAGTCCAACTCCAAAAATTTCTAAAGCTGGCCGCAGCAAAATGTAAACATTGTCAGTGCTTTTAATAAAGGATGGTTAATAAAACCTGAAAAGATTAGAGCCAAGAAGCCTAACTTCCTGTGTTTCCCATTATTTAATAATTTATTATATGAAATCCATTGACCTTTCCGTGGGCTTTTTTTAGAGGAAGCCGGAGCGTTAATTATGGTTTAGCTACTTTATTGAGCAGCATTAGCATACAAATAGGACATCAATAACCAATTATAATCTTCGTTGTGGAAAAGCGGGTCTCTCCCCAGCCTCTGTGACTGCTAACTCAGCCACTGAAAGGTCTTGGCAGTTAATGATGGTGGCATTCAAGGCTCTTCTCAATCGACCCCCAGGGGTGTCTCCAGCCTGACCCCCCACTCCGTCCTTCCAGCCAAGCTGGCCCACCCTCCCTAACCAAGGAAAACCTGTGCTGGCCCACCAGTGCTTCTTATCTCATGCCGATCCTGTGTACCCAATCTCTTGATTTCTTAACTCTGTGCACCACCCCCCATTCTTCATTTATTCAGCAAATGTTTATTGGACCCTGGCTGATCCCAGTCACTAGTGATATTGAGGAAACCCCAGGAACAAGGTAGTCTTGATCTCTCCCCCCTGAGGCTACAGGCTAGTGCAGGAATTGGCAAATGTCCTCTCTAAAGGGCCGCAGAGTGCGTATTTTAAGCTCTGCGGGTCATATGGTGTCTGTCACAACTACTTGATTCTGCCCTTGTAGTGGGAAAGCGACCCTTGACAAAATGTAAGCCAATGGACATGGTGGTATTCCATTGGAAATCTACTTACAAAAACAGGGAGGAGGCTGGATTCGGCCCCTCGAACAAAGTTTGCTCAGAGCCTGGACTCTGGAGTTAGAAAACCAGGTGGACTTCAGCAAGTTAGACTATTTCTCCACGCCTCAGTTTCCTCATCTGTAAAATGGGTATAATAAAATGTTCAGTAGATCCTGGCATTCCCCTGCTAAAACCCCTCCAGCAGCTTCCCTTGAGACAGATGCAGACTCATCACCATGACCTGTGAGGAAGGACTTGAACAAACTCCTTCCCACTTGGCTCTCTTAACCTCTCCGTTAGCAGCCTCCCCAACCCTGACTCCAACTCGGCCATGCTGATCTTCCTTTCACTACCTCTGTGATGCAGCCCCCACCAGCCGAAACCCTCTCTCTCCCGCTGCATTGTGCACCTCGCCCATCCTTCCCGATCGAATCACAAATGCGGTTTTCTCCCAGGGGACCTCCATGACCATCCCAGCTAAAGGCACTCTCACACGTAGGGAAGAATGCCACCACTTCTTCCCGTCTCTGCCCCTTATGAACTTCTTTTGAAGCACCATCCCGATTTGTGTTGAATTCTTCATTGTAAGTCCCTCCACTCAAGTATCACTCCATGTGTGTTTCATCTTTGTGTCTCCAGCACCTAGACCAGTGCCTGGCATTAAGTCAATCAATAGCTATTTGTGTCACTAATAAATCAATACAAATCAGTAGGCGAATGCATCTTGGACAATGGTATTTTATCTCTTCCACTGTTAAACACCAAACACAGTAGACCAATGACTCACATTCCTTCAAAGAACTGATCTTTTTCTAACATACATCTTACCTTATAGCATGATGATATTTGATCTCTGGGATGAATAAGTCATTGACTTGTAGCACTTAATTTGATTGGGCCCCAAATGTCCCACACGGAGCTACCCCTTGGGTTCCTAGGGCTATCTTGTTATTTCTGGGGACATTCCTTTCTACCTATAGAAGAACCACTTCAGACCAAGAACCAGAAGGACCAAGGCATGAAAAGCCGACAGGTCTGGGTTCTGGTCCCAGCTCTCTCAGACTTGCTGTGTGACCCTGGACAATTCAAGCAGCCTCTCTGAACTCAGTTTCGGCAACTGCAGAGGGAGAATAGGAACAGTTTCAGCAACGACAATGTAATATTCTCTGAAGCAGTCTTCAGCTGTTGAGCCACTGGTGTGGACAGATAGAAGTGAGTGAGAAAAATATTCGAACATACCTGCTTCATGGAAAATGGCTTTGAAACAAATACTCCAGTGCTATCCACTCTTGTACAGCTCTCAGCCAGAATGGACTTTCTGGGGCCAAGGCAGTCCCCGAAATGATTAATTATTGTAACAGCAGAAAGGTAGATGAAGAAGCGACAGATGGCCCATGCGAAATAGCCTAGAATCACCTGCTATGAAATTAATTCCACATCTTGGAGGCTTGGGGCTCAGAACACCGTGCAAAAAATGACTGTTGATAAATCGTGTGTGTTTGTGTGTCGGCCTCTCTGCAAACACCTAAATAATATATGTCGTGTCATGTTTTCTTTCCTCCATCTCGTTTTAATACATTATCATTTATAGAAAACTGTGGGGAAACGTGGAACATCAATCAAGCCATTAATTCCTGAGATTATGCTAATGAGCTGCCCGGAGCGCTTGTTCCCGGAATAGCTGCTCCCCCAGGAAGGATGCTCTTGGCTCTCCCCAGCGCAGCCCTCCCTGCCGAGATCGGGGGCCGCGGCGCCGCGGTGCAACTCTGGAAAGGGCGCCCGGCACGTCAGCGCTGGCACAGGTACGGCTGGCCCAGCGGCTTCCCTGGCAAGCTGCGGATGAAACCGGGACGTGTGAAACACGAGGGGGAGGAAGGTGGGAGACCCCAGCTAATGAGCTTAGAGCTTCCGCCACAGCCAGGGCTCCTGCTGGAGAGCAAAGTGGAGGAGGAAGCCCGAAAGGAAATAAAGAGCCTCCTCGATCGGATTGCTCATCAGCTGGCCTGGCGCGAGGGGGCCGGGGCAGCCGTGACTTCCACTCATGTGGAAGGCAATCCGGGTAATGAGGTGGAGGCCGAAGGAGAAAACCTCCATTATAGTAACTATCACTCACGAGGCGCTGATTGGCCGCCCTGCGACCACGGGGCCCCTCCTCCTGAGCCCTGTAGCCCCCTTCTCTGCAGGGACCAAAGAGGTGAGTCAAGGTTACCCAGCTAGGGAGGAGCTGGGGCGTGCGGCAGAGCCAGGAGGCTACATCCGCCGGCGTGTGCCGGCTCTGTCTTGTACCCGGCATGCAGATGAAACTTGTGGCTTTTTCTTTTTTTTTAAGATTTTATTTATTTGAGGGAGAGAGCGAGAGTGAGGGAGAGAGCACAAGCAGGGGCAGAGCGAAGGGAGAAGCAGGCTCCCTGCTGAGCAAGGAGCCCAACGCAGGGCTCCCTCCCAGGACCCTGGGAGCATGACCAGAGAGGAAGTCAGACGCTTATCCCACTGAGCCACTCAGGATCCCAAAACTTTGTGGATTTTAATTCACTCTTTCGAAGTCCTCCAGAGAAACAGAGAATGGGTTTAGCCAGCACCGTCTTTAAGATGCTTCAAAACAAAAATCACAGGCTAGAAATGGATATTAGGCAGGAGTGGGTGTCCTGCATGTAGACTGTGGTGGCAGTTAGTCAAATCTGTATAGGATACAGCTGCATCAACACACACACACACACACACACACACACACACACACACACACACATACGGGCAAAGTAAGCTCGTAAACTCTGAATAAACTCTGTGATTGAACGAACATCACCTTTCCACTTGTGGTACTGTGCTATAGCTGGGCAAGACCTTCCCATGGCGGGGGAGCCAGGTGTTAGGCACACAGAACCTCCCTGTACATTTATTTGCAACAGACTGAAAGTTTGTGTTTCACCCCAAATTCATCTATCGAAGCCCTGAGCTCCAGTGGGATGGTACTTGGAGGTTGAGCCTTTGGGAGGTGATTATGTTTCGATGAGGTCATGAGGTCAGGGCCCCCATGATGAGATCAGTGCCCTCGTAAAGCTAGGAGGAGACACAGCAGCATGATGTGACTACACAGTGAGAAGTCAGCAGTCTACAAGTCAGGAAGGACTCCTAGGCAGTCAGTAAGAAAACAATACACAACCCAATAAAAAAGGGGCGGGGGGCAAAAAAATCAGAAAAGGCAATGGGAACACAAGTGGTCAATAAGCACACGTAGGGGCTCCTGGGTTGCTCAGTGGGTTAAGAGTTGGACTCTTGATTTTGGTTCAGGTCCTGATGTCAGGGTTGTGAGATAAAGTCTCGTGTCAGACTCCCCACTCAGCACAGAGTCTGCTTGAGATCCTCTCTCTCCCTCTGCCTCCCTCCTTGCTTATGCAGGCACGCTGGCTCTCGCTCTCGCTCTCTCTGAAACAATAAAGAAGTAAATCTTAAAAAAAAAAAAAAAAAAAGCACATGAAAAGATGTTCACCTTCACTAGTAGTCTGGGAAACATAAATTCAACCAACAAGGATATGTCATTTCGCATCATCAGATTTATGAAAATTTAAAAATCAGACAATACCAAGAGCAGAGAGAGAGGTCACAAAGAAACAAAATTGTCATAGATTCTGAGGGAGCATGAATTTTTGCAACCAGTCCAGGAGCCATATGGCAACACTAGGTCGACCTGAAGGTGTGCCCATCTGTACGTTGACAATGCCTCTCCAAGAGGATCCCCCAAGATTCTCCCGCAGGCACACGAGCGTGTGCATGGAGCTTCATTTAAGACAGTAAAGCATTCGAAAACAAGCTCAGCATCGATTCACAGGCAGTTCCGACTTCTTCAGCTGGGTCCCGTTCTCTTGGGGTTCAGCTCGGCTGAAGGACAAACTTCCTGCCAGCAGCAGCCTCTCATGGGGGCAGTCTGGGCTGCTGGAGGTCATGCTGAAGTTCTGGCTTTTCTGACGCCAGGTCCAGGGAATTCAAACACATTTGTGAACTGTAAACATACTTCCCTGTTCTAAGGGCCACGGTCAAGTTTGGGAGCTGGACTCTGACCATGACTGTAAGAAGGTGGGCATGTGGAATCTTCCCTAGACCAAGAACACACCAGGGCTGAGAGGAGGGAAGACAGAAGCTGGCAAGCTTCAAAACAGGTGAGCAGGACACCTTGTGTATAAAATCTACAAAGAGAAGGTGGATAAGGCAGCCTGGGGCAGAGGAGGAAGCTTGAGCCCAGGGGCTGCTGGTGAGCAGCTATTAAATGGAAGGATGAAGGAACCACTTATTGGTCCCTCTGTGCCAGGTGCTTTCCAAAGTTTGTCTTGTTCAACGTGTGAACATTCTCCCGGCTTCGCGGAGATGTCAAGATGGAGTTCCACGGCACCTCATCAAGTCGTAGTTGCGAGTGATGGGTCCAGGGTTCAAAGCCAGGCCAGTCACACCCCAGAAGTCACTGTCATTCATCCCTTGTCACCTCATCGCCTTTCCCTAAGGTGAAGTCTTTTGCAAGCAATCTATTCGTTTGCATTTTGGTTAATTCTACCCTGTACCATTAACCCAGATTCAGGGCTGGCTGGGGCACGCATTCATTGAGTTTGGTAGCATCGGTGGGGGTATGAGTAGGGTCTTTGGAGGCAGAGGGATGGAGCTGTCTCTGGAAAGGCCCTAAAACCCTCTTAACTTTCAGTTTCCTGCGCTATGAAATGGGGGTAAGAGCAATAGTCCTTATTCCATCGGATGAAAAGAGGTAACACTTAACAGCAGGAACAGCCCGGTTCCTGAGGCACGGCAAGAGCTCCACGAGAGCCAAATATTCTAAGCATTTCACATGTGTCCGTATTCTTTCCCCTACTAGATTCTACGTACCTCCTGGGAGACACGCTACCTCCTATTGATTTTTTCATGCGCTGCACAAGGTCTAGAACCAGGCTTTCTTTCTGGTGGGGGTTAATCCATAGTACGCTGCACAAGACCAGTCTTTAACTGGACTGCAAAATCCGGAAGTAGTCTTACTATACCCTGTGGCTTTACATGCATGAGTTCTGAAAAACTCCAGCCCCAGAATAAACATCAGGGCTGGCCAGCCTGCGCAGGATTGCCACCAAAAGCTGGAAGTAGTATGAGCACCAGAAATAGAAGGCACATCTCCTAGGTGTTGCTTGGTTTACAGTAGTGGGTCCACCTCGTGCTTATCCAGAAGAGTTTCCCTGTCTGTTTTCCTGAAATGTTGAAATGCTTGTAACACATCCTATTGTAATTGGAAAACATTAAAAAAAAAAAAAAACCCACACTTTTAAGATCTAGGGAGTGAAGGCTTTTGAGAAACAGCCTGCAGAAGCTGCCCAGTCATTTTTGTTGCCGTTCATTACGTCATAGTCAGTTAAAATAGGGGCATCCGAGAGAAGACCGCCAGCAACAAAAGGAGCTGACAGTTGCCTGTCAGCTCGGGCACAGGCCATTTGCCATTTGACCTTCACCATAACACTGGCAAAGGTCATTGTTAGACCCACTCTACAGAAGAGAAAACTGAGATTGCAGAGGAATAGTCATGTGACAAGATACACACACACACACACACACACACACACACACACACACACACACCCGTGCAAGGGAGGAAAGACAAACCAAAGGAAGCTAACTCCAAAACAAAGTTCCTCGCTTTGGCCTTCCTACAGCTACCTCATTACCAAAGGCACCTCTCCTAGCTGATCGACGACCTCTTTCTTTTTTTTTAAAGATTTTATTTATTTATTTATTTATTTTGATTTTTTTATTTTTTTTAATTTATTTTCAGCATAACAGAATTCATTGTTTTTGCACCACACCCAGTGCTCCATGCAATCCGCGCCCTCTCTAATACCCACCACCTGGTTCCCCCAACCTCCCACCCCCCCTCCCCAGACAGAGATCACAAGTAGGCAGAGAAGCAGGCAGAGAGAAGGGTGGCAGGGGAAGCAGGTTCCCGCTGAGCCAAGAGCCTGATGCAGGGCTTGATCCCCTGGGATCATGACCTGAGCCGAAGGCAGGATCATAACCCACTGAGCCACCCAGGTGCCCCTCAATAACTTCTTTTAATGTTTCTCAGCTTAAATGGCTAATTCATGAATCAGTTTCAACTTCTGCTTAAACCTCCACAATGACTTTCTCCCTTCCTCTTGACAACAGGGTAAGCCTTGCCCACCCGGCACACAAGATGCGTCTTTTCTAGTCCGCTAGAACAGCACAGAAGAGAGGCAGGCCGTCTGGATGCCGGGCGGAGCTGGCCAGTTGGTCTGCTGCGTGGTTCACTTCTCTCTGCCTTGGTTTTATCACCTCCGAACGGGAATGCCAGCCCTGAACCATCTCAGTGGGTCGTTGTGAAGACAGAGTGAGATAACGTATGTAAAAGCATTTTGAAAACGTTACAAGCGCTATACAAATGTGGGCATCATTATTACAGAGGCAATAAAGGGATTGATCTTGCTGATAAATGGCGAGTGTGTTTTCGTGCCTTCGCGGTTTCCAAGAACAGCAGTAACTGCTACTTGGCAGATATATCCACAGCAGTTACCCAAAGCCCAGAGTATTGGGGAAAGGCACAACTTGGCCAAATCCAAATGATTTTAAAAGACTCTATAAAAATAAACAAGTATTCCAATATAATTAATTCCAGTCCCGTCAACCCTTCCTGCTACGTGGAGCCGTGTAGCTTGTTATGAAGCAATTACCCTTTGAATCCTTTTAATCCCAGCTGATCATTTTCAGTTTTAATTGTCTTGCTGGGTTTGAATGTTGTTATAGTTCAAATGCAGCCAATTAGCATGGGCCCGGCCACCTCGTGATGATTTCCATGCAAAGAACACGGCCTTGGCGTCCCTAGCGGACTTTGTCCAGGGTTTTCCCAGCAGCCACAGCTCACACCCTCAGGTGCTGCCTTAGGGGCCAGCCGAGGCTCAGAGAAAGCCCCAGCAGCAGTGGGCCACACTTGCCTCGACAAACAGGATAATATTCTCACCATGCTAGTGCCAAACGTGTCCTCGATGGCTGGGCAGGGGCAGGAGGCCCTCATTTCTAGAAGTGTTTAATCAGACGGCACAGGAGAGAGCTGAACACCTGGCTGGGGGTGTAGAGGGGCAGGAGGCTAGTCTTTACAATCGCAAAGATGTCTTCCCTCCCTGGAGGCCTGTGGTCCGATCTGATTTGGTAAGTGAGAGGACAAATGCCTGCTGCACAGAGGTTAAGAGTGCAGGCTTCAGGGGCGCCGGGTGGCACAGTCGGTTACACTCCGACACTTGATTTCAGCTCAGGTCATGATCCCGGGGTCCTGGGATCAAGCCCCACATTGGGCTCCATGCTCAGTGGAGGAATCCCGCTTGAGGATTCTCGCTTTCTTGTATCTCTTTCTCCCTCTCTCTCTCTCAAATAAATAAATAAATCTTAAAGAGAGAGAGAGAATATTGCCAGCTTTGGACCCAGAACACGTAAGTTCATATGCCGTCCACTGGCTGTAAGAGCCAGAGCAAGAGGATACATCTTTTCTGGGCGTGTCCCATCATGAGAGTGATGGTTGTGACCCCATCTCTCTGTGCCTCAGTTTTCTTACCTGGAAAATGGGGATAATAGTAGCAGTTACTTGGTAAAGGAGTAGGATCTGAACTCCCATACCAAGTGGAGGCGAGGCTGTCGGGCCGAGAGACCTCTTGCACACCCTGCATGAAATACGGTACAATCACTTTGGAAAATCATTTGGAAGTTTTTTAAAAGTTAAATATATACCTACCACATGATCCAGGTGCTTTTCTTCTAGATCTATAAGAAAAATGAAAATATATGTCCATACAACTTTCACCTAAATGAGTGTCGGTTTATCGGTAAAACCCAAAAACTAAGAGTGACCGTGTGTCCTTCCATAGTGACTAGATGAACAAATTGCGGCCTATCCCTACAACGGTATACTACTCGTCAAGAATCATGAATAATCCTTCATAAACACGGACGAATCTCAAAATAATTACACGAATGGACAAGAACCAGACCCTCCCCCTGCCGGAAAAAGAGTACATCCCATAGGATTCCATTTGTGTAAAACTCTAGAAAATGCAAACTAATAGTTAGTAGAGACGGAAGCAAGGAAAGGAGAGATGGCAAGAGGACAGGATGCTTTGAGGGCGACGGATGTTCCTTAACTTGGTTGTGGTGCTGTGTGCACGGATATGCACATGTGTAAAGCCTTAACAGAGTACACTTTAAATATGTCTACTTATTGTGTGTTAATTATACCTCAATAAAGCAGATTAAAAATAAAAGATGCCTGATGAACCAAACAAGTGTTGGGTGAGAGGGGAAACAGAGCAATGAAAGATAAGGAGGAGGTGTGGACCTGAATCTCTGAAGCCCTTCTCAAGCAGAGCCATGCTCCCCAATCTCTTTATTGCCAGGACCAGACTTTGACCTACCAGAGGTTAGGCAGAGAGCAAGCGGAGAAAGAAAAATTCTGACAATAGACCAATGGACTCTAGTCTTAGGTAAAATACTGCAAGTATGTGGGTAGAGCTGGTCTACTCAGATATGTATAGGGTTAAAAATTGGGGTGACTTATTTAGAAAGGAGTACACAGGGGTGCTTGGGTGGCTCAGTTGGTTAAGTGTCTGCCTTTGGCTCAGATCGTGACCTTGGGGTCCTGGGGTCCAGCCCCGCATCAGACTTCCTGCTCAGCAAGGCGTCTCCCTCTCCTTGGGTTCTCTCTCTCTTTCTCCAATAAATGAACACAATCTTTAAAAAAAAAAAGAGAGTGCGCACACATACGCACACATGCACACATACACAGAGAAGCTTAAAAAGAGTGCCAGCAACCAGGGTGGCAAGATGAGAATACATTCAAAACCAAGCAAGTGTTTGCTGGAAGCAATCACTCTGGGATTTGGTTATTGCTAATGTGTCAGACAGTGGCAGCTGAAAGAGCTCCATCGAGGAAGCGATGAATAGGCGTTGAGAAACCAAGGAAATCTCAGTGAGTCAAAGGGTCAGCCCCCAAAGACGGGGAAAAGAGACGGAGCAGAGGCGCCGCAAGGGATAAGGCAGAGCAGACGTAGGTGCTTGTATCTCTGCCCAGAGCACCCAGGCAACTGTCCGGGACCAGCATCAGCTGTCAGCGCTTGCTACTAGTAGATGTAAGTTAAGAAGGGTTGAAAGAGTCTACCTGAGTCTACCCCTCATTTTGGGGATAAAGCAACTGGGGCTCAGAGGGAAGAAGTAATTTCCACAGAACGATCTAGTTTTTGTGACTGGACACCGCATTGACCACCTCTCAGGAAGAATCTGAGGGGCGTCTGGGTAGCTCCATTGGTGAAGCATCTGCCTTTGGCTCAGGTGATGATCCTAGGGTCTTGGGATCAAGCCCCGCATCAGGATCCCTGCTCGGGGGGGTGGGAGGGAGTCTGCTTCTTCCTCTCCCTGTGCTGCTCCTCCTGCTTGTACTCTCTCTCTTCCCTTAAAAAAAAGAAGAAAAAAAAGGAAAAGAAAAAAAGAGAGAAAAGAATCTGAGGCAGAATGGGCAGACGCTAGAGCCACTGTCTGGCTGTATGTATAGCCTGAGTCTCCCCCACTTGCCTGGAGGCTAACATATTACAAAGCCTGCTTTCTCACCTGTAAAATAGAGTGAGCCAATAATACCACCTCCTTGGGGTTGTATCGGACTGGGGCCTTCCAAGAAACAAAACCAATGTTTTGTGTATATGGACAGAGAGAAGTTGAGAGAGGGAGATTTTAAAAATTTGTCTCATGCCCTTGTGGGATGTGGCAAGTGTGAAGTCTGCAGAATAGGTCAGTGGGCTGGGAACGCAGGGAAGACAGGCAGGTCAAGTTCAAAGGCAGTCTGCTGGCAGAAGTCCTTCTTCCTTCGGGAAGGTCAGTCTTTTTCTATCTAGGTCTTCCACGGGTTGGTTGAGATCACCCACTTTATGGAGTTAATCTCATCGAAAAATACCTTGAAGGATGGGGCGCCTGGGTGGCTCAGTGGGTTAAGCCGCTGCCTTTGGCTCAGGTCATGACCTCGGGATCCTGGGATCGAGCCCCACATTGGGATCTCTGCTCAGTGAGGAGCCTCCTTCTCTCTCTCTCTGCCTGCCTCTCTGCCTACTTGTGATCTCTACCTGTCAAATAAATAAATAATATCTAGACTCACGTTTGACGAAATATCTCGGTCTTGCAGCCCAGCCAAGCTGAGACATAAAATTAACCATCACAGAGGTGTTAGGACAATAAACCTCACCCCCTCCCCAACACCCCTGCTTCCTGCCAAACTGCCAAACAGCTTTTATGTTTAGATTAAGCTTGGTAAAAATTGGCCTCCCCATCTTCTCCGTCTACTTTCCGCTCATACTCCCTCTTTCCAAACATCTGGCACTTCATCGGCCCTGTCCTGTCTGCCTGAGGTCCTACCACAGTTTCCCTTGCAGATCTGCCCTCTCTCACAATTCCCTGGGCTCTCAACCGGTGGCCGCATGTGAGAATCATCTGGGGAGTTTTTAAATATCCCCCAAACTAGGCCACACTACAAACAAATTAAATCGGAATTTCTGCAGGCATATCCCAAGCACCAGTCCTTTTTCTTTTTTTTTTTTTCTTTTTCTTTTTTCTTTTTTTTAACTCCTCAGGTAATTCCACTCCCCAGTGCACAGCCTCATCTATCTTGCCCTCGATTCCTTTCCTTGAGATCCAACCAAGAGCGGAAGGTCAGAAATCTCATCTCCTCCAAACTGCTGATGGATTAAAAGTTTGCTTGTCTATCATTCCTCTGGAAACTGTGTCTTGATGGGTACATGATTCACGAGACAGTGGATGAGAATCCCAGACAGACCAGTAGGGGAGTCAGTCTAGGGTGCTGTGCATCTCCCATGGCCTTTTGTAACATGCCACCTGCTTGGAGGGTCAGCCTTGCTCATTCCACAGCTCCTGGAAGACACACGTTCATAGCTACGGTGTCAGTGGCAGCAAGAAAAGAGAAATGAACAAATTCAATGAGGCAGATCAGCCTAATCAACTCAGGAGGCCAACGAGACACATGAATTCAGATGCCACTGGTACAGACTAGTAGAAATAAGGACCATCATTAACGAACCCAATGCCGTAGCATCCAGCTTTCAATTCTTCAAATCCTCACCACTGTAAGTCGATCTTTTAACCCCCATGTAAAAGATGGGCAGACTGGAGCTCAGGAACAATAAGCAACATGGCCAGCACTGTGCGATTCAGAAGACCAGAGTATGATTTCCAAAGCATTTCCAAACCCATTGTCTCACTGGATCTTCGAAACATCACCTCTCATTTCTCTCAGAAAACTGTACTTCCTTTTGTCTACCATTTTACAAAGGTATGTATTTCACAGGAATACTTACACAGGAATACTGATGCCTTAGGAAACTAAGGCATCAAGAGTTTTTTTGAGATATTTTACACTAGTCACTTACCCAGTAAGCCACAGAACCAGGATTCGAGCCTTCATTTCCATGGGCCAGCTCTCCCTGAGAGCTGTCATCCCATACAGCACTGTCATCCCATTTCTGGCCCTCTCAGAAAGTTGAAATGCTCTCTGCCGTTTTACTAAGATATACAACTATTACAATAACTTGGGGTGCCCGAATGGCTCAATCGGTTGAGTATCTTACTCTTGATCTCAGCTCAGGTCTTGATCTCAGGGTTGTGAGTTCAAGCTCTACATTAGGCCCCATGCTGGGCATGGAACTTACTTAAATATGTATATGAACATATATACATTTTTATTACAATACCTTGCCCCACTTAAAATAACTCCTTTAACTTTCTCCAACCCTCCGTCCAAACAATGGGCTCCCACCAACCATATTTTTGTGTGACACCCTACAGCTGCCTCAGAATGGGACCACCAATGGGTCTCTTCCTCAAGATTCCCTTCCTCAAGGGAATTTGGAATTATACTGAGACGATATCTCTTTCCCCATGTGGCCAGAGCTGTAACAAGTCGACTTGGAAGCTGAGAAGTGGTAATAATGTGGAAATCATCAGCAATGCTTGCCAGATATTTCCAGCTCCTGCTTCCTGGGCACATGGTAGGATTGCACACAGTGATTGCACTTTCTGGGCCCCTTGTGATTGGGTGGGTCCATGTGCATAAAGCCTGCCAATGAGTTGTAAGAGGACAAGCTATGGACACTTCTAAGGACAATCACTTCATTGCTGCTGTGGGACCTTGAAAATTCTCCGTCCCTCACCCTCAGAGACCAAAAACATCTGGCAGCTTTACCAGCCTGGGTTTTGGTGTAAGGAGGCACGGAGTGGATGGAGCTCCGAGCCCACTCAAAGTAGACATGGAATGTGAGCAAGAACGAAATCCTTGTTTCTATAAACCATTAAGATGTGTGGAGCTGTTTGTTAATGCAGCCTCACCTAACCCATTCTGATGGATAATTACAGAATAAGAGTAAACCCTTATAAACCCCTGAAGGTTAGGGATTGTAACTGCAGCATGACCTAGGGCAAGGGTTGGCAAAATAGAGTCTAGAGGCTGTGAATTTTTCTTTAGAGAGACAGAGAGAGAGCACAAGCAGGGGAGGGGCAGAGGAAGAGGGAGAGAATCCTTGAGCAGACTCTGCACTGAGCTTGGAGCCTAAAGTAGAGCTCGATCCCATGACCCCAAGACTTAGAATTGTAACTTGGGCAGTTATCAAGAGTCAGACCCTTGACTGACTGAGCCATCCAGGTGCCCCTGAGCTGTGGCTTTTTAAATAAAGTTCATTGCAATGCAGCCACTCTCCTCATTTGTGTATTGTCTGTGGTCTCCTTCATGCTATAACAGAGCTGAGTGACTACAGACGGGCCTAATGAAAAGCCTAACATGTACAATCAGGCTCTGAATAGAAAAATTTGCTGACCCCTGACTTAGACCATCCTCACTGATGACAACAAGAGCAGATACTCACATGGCAATGGGACTGTGCCAAGCACCATTCTAAGCATTTGATGTACATTAACTCGTACCATGGTTTCTTTGTCTCCATGTTGGCACCCTGACCGCCCTGAACACCTAATTCACAGCAGAAAGCCAAGCCATGTGGGTTTAAAGTTTTCATTTCCTCTCCATCACCTACCTCTCACCTGCTATTAAAAAAAAAAAAAAATCCAAGCTCCTTCTCATGACATACAAGGCCCTTCACAATCTGAGCCTCTTTTCCTTCTCTAACTTAGGATGCACCTGCCACATAATGCCAACACATAGTGGGGGTACAATAAATATTTACTGAATAAATGAATGTTTCTCCTCATGCTGATACGGACTTCTAGGAACTGAGCTGAGGGTCATCTCTACCTTCCCCCAAAATAAATACCATCTCCCTTCCCTTTCCTGGCCACGTGAATGCAGCTGAGTGACTCCCTCTGAAGCCACTTCCACTGCTAACATGCTATGAAGGAGTGATTCAGTTAACTATATGGCAGTCCATATGTCTTCTTTGTTTTTAAGATTTTTAAAAATTAATTACTTATTTATTTTAAATTTAAGGATTTTATTTATTTATTTGACAGAGAGCACAAGCAGGGGAAGCAGCATCAGAGGGAGAGGGAGAAGCAGATTCCCCGCTGAGCAGAGTCTGATGTGGGGCTTGATCCCAGCACACCGTGATCATGACCTGAGCAGAAGGTGGATGCTTAACTGACTGAGGTACCAAGGTGCCCTGTGGATTTTATTTGTTTTAGGGAGAGAAAGAGTGTGTGTGTGTGTGTGTGTGTGTGAGAGAGAGAGAGAGAGAGAGAGAGAGAGAAAGCAGGGGGAGGGGCAGAGGGAGAGAGAAAATCTCAAGCCCAGTCCGTGCTGAGCACAGAGCCTTATGTGCAGCCCGATCTCAAGACCCTGAGATCATGACCTGAGCTGAAATCAAGAGTCAGACGCTTCACCGACTGAGCCACCCAGATGCTCCAAGTTGCTGTGTCGTTCTTTTTAAAGATTTTATTTAGTTATTTGACAGAGAGAGATCATAAGTAGGCAGAGAAGCAAGCAGAAGGGGGTGGGGGGAGGGATCCCTACGAGCAGAGAGCCCAATGAGGAACTCAATCCCAGGACCCTGAGATCATGACCTGAGCTAAAGGCAGAGGCTTAACCCACTGAGCCATCCAGGTGCCCCTGCTGTGTCACTTTTAAGTCATATATATTTTGACTTCCAAAGAAAAAGTGTTACATAAAAAGGGACTCTGCATCATTAATTTCCTCCAGTGTTATCTTATTTACTTTCAATTAAACTTATGTGTGTTTAAACTTGTCTCTGGACTCTCAGTCACTCAAAACACAAACAGTCACTTCGTAAAAAAAAAAAAAAAGAAGAAGAAGAAGAAGAAAAAGAAGAAGAAGAAGTTTGCCGCCCACAAGTTACACAGGGCAGAGGCATTTTTCCTTCTTTCTTTCATTGTTCCTTCATGCCTGCCTGTCTTTTTTTTTTTTTTTTTTTTTTTTTTTTTGGGCATGCACTTTCTCCTTCTGTCAATCACTTAGCTGTACCTGTGTTCCATTCTGAAATGCTGTCTCACCAGTCTCACCTTGTTTATTCTTTTAAGCCTCTGTCTTTCAAAGCACTTCAAGGGAAAAAATTCAGAGTGGCATCATCAAGCCTCAGTAATGTCCTTAGATTGTACACATTTGATCAAGATGAACCCCATTTCTCTCTTCTACCTCCCTTATTGGACAGTTGCTACAGCCTTTCCCAGATA